>NW_022989748.1:313876-736376 GCF_902827175.1 Gymnodraco acuticeps | reverse complement strand
CAAAACAGGAGCAGTGGTGCTCCGCCTCACCGCTCTGAACCCTCAGATCTATCGATGCCATTGGCTCTTCAGAGGTCACCTGACATACGAAAAGCCCACCCCCTCCTCGGGCCTCCTCTCTCTACTCACCACCCGAACCTCAGCCTTCATCACCCTTCTCTCTCTCGCCCTCCTCCTCTTTCTCACCCTCCCCTCCTGCCTCCATCTTCACAACCCAAAGACCTCTCCACCTCCTTCCACCCTACCTCCTGTTCCTCTTCTTCTTCCTCTTCTTCCTTCCCTGCGCCTCCCCCTCCACCTCCTCCTCCCCCCCTCCCTCTCCCCCTTCTCCACTACTCCATGCAGCAGCTCTTCTCTCGCTCCCTCCACCACCATCAGCTCCCCCACCTGCCCCCGTCCCGCAAGGACTACTTGAACTCCGACCCTTTCTTGGAGTTCTCGGCTCACCCCTCGTCTCACCCCTCTTTCCCACCGCTCCCCTTGCTCGGTCACCTGGACCCCTCCCTCGCGCGCCACGCGCATGGGGGCAGAGAGAGGGGGATGAGGGGTGACGGGGGGATGAGAGGAGGAGGGATGGACGGAGGAGAGCTCTACCTGACTGCTGGAGGAATATCCTTTTGTCCGCAGTGGGGGAAGAATGGGGGAGGGAAATGTGTTTCTTTATGAGTGTGTTAGTTTGTGTGTGTGTGTGTGTGTGTTTGTGTGTGTCTCCTTAACTGGCCTCATGTTTACACCCAGGAGGGATTGTCTCCTTGCCACTTGAAGAAAGCCAAGCTCATGTTCTTCTACGCCCGCTACCCCAGCTCCAACACACTCAAGACCTACTTCCCTGATGTCAAGGTGTGTGTGCGCGTGTGTGTGTGTGTGTGTGTGTGTGTGTGTGTGTGTGTGTGTGTGTGTGTGTGTGTGTGTGTGTGTGTGTGTGTGTGTGTGTGTGTGTGTGTGTGTGTGTGTGTGTGTGTGTGTGTGTGTGTGTGTGTGTGTGTGTGTGTGTGTGTGTGTGTGTGTGTGTGTGTGTGTGTGTGTCAGGGTTATTATCTACACGTACATTAAAACCCAAATGAATGAGACAGCATGATTATCCATAAACTCTTGTGACATTGAACCACAGACACTAAACAAACTTGAGATTCCAGGAGATGGCGCTATGCCTCAATCCTCAGGCAAGATGAAACATTCAACTTTAAGGTCATTACCACACTGTTCTTCAACCATGCTACATACGATTCAGACTGATACTGATAATTGGCCTTCACAAAGAAGTTGCAAAACTAAATATTTCTGAAAAAATAAAATATGTTTTTAATAAATAAATGCAGTAATTTAAAGTAAAATGACATTTCAAAATGATTCTTACATTAGTCAAGATCAAGATTTGGTCCATTATTGAGATTTAAAAAATAAAATAATAATAATCTAAATCTTATCCTATGTTACCTAAGCGACTATCTTGTGGAAATGTACACTAAAATGTTGTCATTTTAGATTAAATACACTTAAGGAGATATTTGACTGTTTACATTTCCAGTACTGTTGAGTGGTTTGACTTATTTTATTGCACTTTATTGCAGTTTGGCAAATTACTGGGAGTGATTAACGGTACGTCGACACGGTTCCGTCGCGTGCCTCAATGGAGACGCATCCCATTCACTTTGAATGTCACTTTGTGTCCGGGGCGGGAGATTAATGTGATTGGTTGTTGGTCGCACACCAGACATGCCCACCGGCAAGCTTCTACGCGACGGAACGTCCACACGGCAACCAATCACATTAATCTCCCGCCCCGGACACACAAGCATGCGGTTTGATTGGCTAGAGCTTGTACTGGCATATGATTTGATTGGCTGGCGCTTCCGTCGACGCTTGAAAAGTTGAACTTTTCTCAACTTTCGAAGCGAGCAACGGAGGCAAAGCGATGCGACGGAACCACAATTCAGTTCGGCAAAGCGTGACGTCACCCAATTCAAAGTGAATGGGAAGCGTCTCCGTTGAAGCGCGCGAAGCTGCCGTAAACTGACACATGATAAGCCTCATCCCAATACCCCTCCTCGACTCCTCTCTTCCCCTCCTCCGGGACTTGACCTGGAAGTCGATCAAGACACGCCATTTTGAAGGACATCCCAATAGCTGAAATGCACACAGAGGAGTCGAGGAGGGGTATTGGGATGAGGCTATAGAGTATTTGTGTTATTATTTATCTTTGAGTTGCTAACACTCATTACTCCCCTAAAAGCAACTTGGCCAGTATGGGTATCGAACCTGCAAACTTTGCGTTATTAGCACCACGCTCTAACCAACTGAGCTAATCTGCCACGCATCAGATTAAATAAAATGGCAATTTGTGTGTTCACAAACAAATTCAATCACAATAACAATTCAATAACAACAAAAAGTTGTATTAACAACCAAAGACAGAAGTATTGTTCTCATTCATTGTAATGTGATTATGTGTAAATATTACCACTCTCCACTATGACAGATGAAAACATTAGCTACTGGCTCAAACTCTCTTTGAAGTCAAGTTTTCTAGAATTACCAACGCTGAATTAAATGATTTAATGGGCTCTCCTCGCTTGCTGTCCACCCTGCTCACTTCCTGTCCTGCTGTTTCCTGTCCACTGTGCAGTTTAACCGCTGTGTGACCTCGCAGATGATCAAATGGTTCAGTAACTTCAGAGAGTTCTTCTACATCCAGATGGAGCGCTTTGCACGGCAGGCTGTCCGCGAGGCTCTCACCCGGTGGGTTTCAGTTGGCACCGGTTAAAGTTAAACCCGTTTGCTGCAAACTTCCATTGTTTCCCTTGGTTTCATAGAGCTGGCAGTTTGTCATGGAATTTCTTTATCTTTGTTGATTCATGCTTTACATGCTGTGTATATGCTGCATATTTGGTAATTGTACAGAGAGGAGCACAATGACTAAATTGTTTTGTATCAGGCTTGACATTTTCCTGTTTTATGCAACAGTGTTTTACAATATAATTGTGTCTGTGATGTCCATTTATTTGTTCAAGTGGTCAACATTTACCACAGTGAATGCATTGTACAGGACTGTTAGGAATGCATAATTGTACTTAATGGAACCATAGAAAGGATTCAGGAGAGGGTTTTTGGTCAAAATAAATGTATAAAGACTACAAAAAAGTGTCCAGATGGATTTCATGGTGATGTAAATGAGTATGTTTGTCTGTGTGTGTAATTAGGGATGGTGCGCCTCGTGTGAGCAGAGAGGGTCAGCTGCGAGTGGGCCGTGATACGGAGCTTTACCGCATACTGAACATGCACTACAACAAAAGCAATGTCTACCAGGTAAGCAGAGTGTGTGATTGGGTGGCTGCTTTATAATCGGTGTAGCTGTAAGTGATGCTGTTATTTGATCGATTGAGTCTGATACGCTTCTAGGTTTCTTTAATGGCGGTATGTTTGAGCATCCCTTTGTAAATGCAAGAAAACCACAAGGTACTGTACTGTATGTTTATGTAGAGACATATATACAAACAGGATGTATTTATAAAACTGTATCTGCTACAATGTCTATAATGGCATAGCCTTGGTCTGTCCAGAGCTATTGTATACTTTCATAATTGTTTATATTTAATGGGAAGTTGTTCATTAGCTGATATCATTGTTTGTGTTCATTTGACTTGTGAGGATATATTTCCAACATACATGCACAACCTTTTTATACTCCAATTTCATTTCAATTCCTTGGCATTTCCAGTGTAAACTGAGATGTTGCTCAATGGCAATGATTACATATCTTTCTCAAAAGTACCTTTGGCGTTATTAGCACCACGCTCTAACCAACTGAGCTAACCATTATGTCTTGCTGAGTCATTTGCAACTACTTACTGTACAATATCACCTTGGTGAATAAATGTTATTCTTGTAACTAACTAGTGTTTTGAGTTAACTGCTGATTAGGCTCAGGTTAAAACAGGGAGCTTTGCTGCAGACATGTCTCTCATAGAGCAGGATGAGCACAGGTGTAATTAATAACCCTAATGATGCCCACGCTCCACTTAACAGTTCCAGGGCCTAGGTATTAAGCTTTTCATTAGTGTTATTCTGCACATGTGTTTTTGTTGTTGTTGCTACAATATGAAATGTTGCAAATCCTGTTATGTAAGGTCACCAAACTCTTACTGGGGAGGTATTAATAAGGTATCCAGAGAGATACAATCAGGCAAAAATAAATGCATATGTATTATCTGCTTTCTATTAGGGTCTAATTCAATCTAATTCAAAATAGGACAAATGCAAAATAAAAAATGCTAGAATACTGTATGAATAAAAATATGATCATGTTTAATATTGCAATGATTGATTACATTTATGGTTTCAACTGCTGTCTGTATAATACCAGAGCTGACAAGGGGCAACATTTCCAACATTTAACTCTCTGGTTTTTTTTTTTTTTATGTGAATTGTTTCTCATTCCTGTTGAGATTTCTAAAGTCCTAAATCAGTGGACCTTGAAGTATTTTGTCTTTTGACATTCACATTTTTTGTGCAGGTCCCAGAGAGGTTTATCGAGATATCCGAGGTGGCTCTGAGGGAGTTTTACTCAGCCATCTGGACCGGCAGAGACAGCGACCCCTGCTGGAAGAAAGGCATTTATAAAATCATCTGTAAGATGGACAGTCCCGTACCAGACGCCTTCAGACTGCCTGGCTGTCCCATCGGCTGAGGATCAAACCACTGTCATCTGGTACATGTATACAAACGCATGCATACAACACAAACTCACTACAAGAGGAGCATTTTATTAAAGCATTCTCAATCCCATACTGTGAGAACTGGTAATCAATTCTACAATTCCATTCATTTTGAAAAAATAAAAGTATTTAATGTGCATGTACAGAGACATACATGCTCAAAAACACGGACACACACTGGGTGAACACTGTGATAAGAGTCTTGTGACCGCACTTACGGAGGAACGTGACCGTACCATTGAATTACAACGGGACAGAACCATTTCCAAACATTCCTCACCAGTCAGCTGACTCGTGAATTCCCAGTGCTGCTAAACGGGTTTGAAAGAACTGTCAAGAAAATAAGAGTTTCTGCGGCCACAGAACTGGAACACACTGATTTAATCACAAGGGAATTATGGAGATATGTTTACTTGCTGTGTTACCATGTGATACATCATTAATTCTCTTGAATATATAGTATGCATTCCTTCGCAGTCTCTTGCAGATGATTGCGTTTTACAAGACCATTCAATGCATCCCTCAGTAATCAAATGTACTGCTGACCAATGTTTACCAAACTGCACAAGTACTTGTTGCAAGACAAAGAGACCACAACCTAAGCACATTTTCTCTCAGATTAGGGGCCCCATTCTCCTCATCATTACTTTCTATTTCAAAGAGAGCAGTCTCAAAAATCTACATTCCTGTTAAACATTTTCCTGATAAAAAAAAAAGTAGTAATGTGTTGTAGTGATTAGCAGTTTCTCACTCCCAAATCATTTGGATGCTGCTCTCCCTCAGGGGTGTAGACAGGACATTAAATGTTTGTTTTTTGCTTCAAAATGAACAGTTATTGTTGCCTTGTGTGTGGGCTTCTCTGGAGTATCAGAATTACACTTGTATTTAATTTGTGAGTTTACATTTTGGTTTAATTTTCCCATGTCTGAGAATGCTTTCCCCTTTTGTTTCAACAACACAAGGCTTTTATATTTGCATTTATTCAAATGTAAAAGAAAAGATGGGGACCAATCTTAATTAATGTTGCATAATATATTACAAATGTTTGGGGAATTGTAAGATGTTCAACTTTTAGCGACCTATCAGGGCAATGGTTTCAGTCAGTTGTGCTTGTATTTCCATCTCTTTGTTCAGTATGGAATAATTATATAGCTTTTGTACATGATGGCACAATGTAATCTAAATGTAATTAAAATTCTGCAAAAATAAGGCCAATATATTGAATTTAAAATAGTTAAATTAATGTTTTGTTGTTAACTTGATGTTATCTTAATGTTTAAATATTCACTTTGTATTTCCTTATGTGATTCTTATTGCACAGTTATTATATATGGACATATGTTTCCCAAAGGTATTACAGAAACTTTTACTATTATAGTATGATATGTATATCATGACTCTTTTATGGAGAGGAAACGTGTTGACTGACTGACTGCTATTTGTGACGTGTTTCAGTGCATGTTTCCTACATCACATTTTGTATTGTGATCTCTTCTGTTTCCGTCATCGGTTTTATTGGTCTCTCTTTTATATTGTACATATTCTATTGTTTAGATCTGTGCCTCATTCAGACTTGAATTGACGTGATTGTTGGTGTTTAAACTTATCAGTGAATTAAAGTGATACCAGGCTATAGTGTTGTGATGACTGGATCCACATTACACACACACACACTTACACACACACACACAGTCCTGCTAGCCAACACTAATACCATCACACTTTAAGCCTTTAATCTAACAACACACTAAAACACACGCATTCTCATTGGATGTTAGCTTTGTAAGAGGCTCAACCCTACACACACACACACACACACACACACACACACACACACACTTTCTCTGGTATGCTGGCAACGCATCCAAACCACTGAAATCTTGTAGAAAACAGCTGCTGTTTTCTGACACACAAGCTGGATGAAAAGTCTTTCAAAAAAGATTTATCATTTAATCATCAGCTTTTAAATTAATCACCAATTATCTTTGATAATACATCAGCTTCAAGAGATGAAAATAAAAATGCCCAATTTTGCTTTTCCTGTCTACCCTAAATGTAAACATATCTTTGTTCATAATAGACACACATAAATGCAAATGTTCCCTGTTAAACTATTTTTTCCCTTTTTTTCCACTTTAAAAATCATACAGGTCACATTTCAGCTGTTCAAAGAAATGTGCTTTTTATTAGCTGGTATCTATTTCCGCAACAGCTTTTTGAAACCAATTCCATTTTAAGGCTGTTACTGATGCTTTAAATTACATTCAAATTTGCTTTTTTGCACCGCAACAAGAAAGCTATTCAGTTTTCAAAAAACGCTTCACATCATAAAACAAGTAAAAGAGCCTTTTGTGGCAGAACTGGCACACGATATTAACTCAAAGCCTAACTGCAGACTGTGTACAGCCTATCAGCCCTTAATAGGGGAACTCCATCAGTATTCAACTTGCAGAAACTTTGTTCATCGCATGACAAGACGACAAGACTAAAGTAAAATTACATGGACACATAGATACATACAGTGTAGTGCTGTTTCATTGGTGCAATCTAAGCATAGGCCTATACATATTTCTTTGAAAAATGTGTGACACAATCAATGGGTTATACTTTTGGTGTCGGTGCCAGGTAATGTTATTTTTTAAAGTGACTTCTTAACGGTCTTGAAAATGGTGTTACATATATCAGAATAGCATGGTCATATCATATGACATGAGTCACAAGGTCTGATTAGGCATCACACACACACACACACACACACACACACACACACACACACACACACACACCTATACACAGACCCGATACACACACAGACACCTATACACACACAATGACATGCCTGCTAGTAGCTCAACATTTGACTAAAAGTCTTGCCACCTGATAGTGTAGTAGTAACACAAAAACGACTTTATTATCATACATGAATCCAACCTTATGATGAGCATTACAATATTGCAGTAGTGTCTCTTAATGTGTTATAATTAGGGCTGTCAAGTTAACGCGTTAATAACGCGTTAACGCAAAAAAAATTAACGCCACTAATTATTTTAACGCGATTAACGCATGTGTATTTTTTTTCCTCGGCCGCCCCGTAGTTTCAGAGCGCATCGAGTTTAAAATACCATCTACAAGCTGATGCTGACAGCCCCGCTCCTGCCGCCCGCTTGTGGCAGACCACACTTCCACGCTCACCGGCAGGCACAGACTGGCTGGGTCTGTGTGGCCCGAGCGATCGAGAGAGAGACCTTACGTGCATTGTTGTTGTTAGCATCTGGTGCTAGCTAGCTGCGCTAACGGATATGGAGCTGTTTAAATGAAAACAGAGGAGCGACATTTCGCCACAACTGCGCCTAGCACTTGACTTTATGCAGGAAGTCAGACAGTGGGACATTGTACGAAAAGTCAGCACACTCAGCACGGATAGTGCGCGCAACATGATTGCAGCGTCCAGGCAGCTCCCGTTCGAGCATATGCCTTGAGTTGCACATAGCTCCAACGATCCATCACACACACACACACACACACACACACACACACACACACACACACACACACACACACACACACACACACACACACACACACACACACACACCACACACACACACACACACCACACACACACACACACACACACACACACGAATATTTGTAATGTTCAGAGGTTGTTGTGTTTAATATTCATGAGGATATTTGACATTGTTGAAATGATAATAAACATTAGCATAAAGCATATTTGTCCACTCATATGTTGATAAGAGTATTACAAACTTATAAAAAAAAATTTAAAAAAATATTCCTCTAAGGTACATTTAGAACAGATCAAAAATGTGCGATTAATTTGCGATTAATCGCGATTAACTATGGACAATCATGCGATTAATCGCGATTAAATATTTTAATCGACTGACAGCCTAGTTATAATATTACTTAATATGTGTGTAAATGTTTGCATTTGCATGAATGAAAAGCAGGTTCAGCATCCCTTCCCACAGCTTTCAGTGGACCTTTCTGGGTTATCCATAGAGAATTGCTCTGTATGACATTAGTGTTGAAGTTCCTCTGCCCATCAGTGTGACAAATACACGATTTCCACGCATTTCTTTATCTGGTGGCGCTGAAGGGAAGCTTATTGAAGCTAAACCCAGAAGTATTTCTCATGGGCAAGGTTGTTGCTGCTGCTGGACCAAGAGTGAGGACGTCTGAGACATAAATCCCAGAAATAACGCCGGGAAATCAAACCCTCGCACCTTCAAATTTAAAGCGTGGCATTTGTTGAATTGCATAGAGAGGAGACAGGTGAGTTTTGGGCATCAAATAATGCCATATAGCTCTATTGACATCATTAATTTGTTTATTTTTGCAACATTTGACAAGATTTAGCTCAGTAAGATCTGCATGGAGTTTTGTATTTCCTTTTTTTTGTAAACCTGTAAACCTTGTATAAGTACAAATATTTGAGTAAAGTTGTAAAGGTTTAGAAATATAAGGAAGACTAAAGGGGAATATCAAGAGAGCAATTCATATTTCTATACTGCCTTGAGTTATCCTGTTCGTATTAATATTATAATTAATATATGTTTTATTTTGTATTTACATACATGTTTCTCCGTTGTAATTTAATGCAATTGTTTTTCCTTAAATGCATGTACTATTGCACTGTTCTGCATTCTTCGATAAATTCTCATTATTTTCAACGAACAAGCTAGTTGCAAGCTATGGTTGCAAGTTAGCTAGCAGCTGTGCTATTCTTCTTAACATTTTTATTTTGAAAAACAATACCGGAACTGTCCTGTATCTCACCTTGTGTGCCTTCACACAAGAAGAAAAGCACAGATGGGATTTAACACTCAGAAAGCCACTGAGTGCGTTTGATTTCAGATTACAGTGACATACACAGTACGAGGTTTATTTTAAAAAAGGGGGGAGATTTTTTTAGGAGTGTGCTCCCTCTCACTCCTGTTCACTGTCCTCCGGATTCCTACAGGACTCCAGAGTCGCGAAGAGCCCATGCTAAATTAAATTAAATGTGTCTACTTGTACTACCAGATGTGCGGTCAGTTGCTGCAAAAGTTGCCGATTTCTCAGCCAGTCCCTATCGGCCAATATATGAACTGCAGTGTGTGGCACTTCCGTATTGGCGTCCCGGCTCTTCCCCAGAGTTTGCCGCTTGTCTAGCACCCGTGCCTTCACGCCCCGTGTTGTCAGACAGGAGCTGGCCAGGGGAAGATGGTGTTACCGGGGCTGCTGCTGCTGGAGCTGGCTATCTACGCCAGCTGCTTCATCTGTGGGATTGTCACCGCCGCCTCCATCACCATAGTCCAGGTGATTTTACGCAGAAATGATAAAACTATCCTAATTCTAAATGTATTTCCATCCTCTTCCGGGTACACTCACTTTTTCACTGCGTGTATTCCTGAGAGGTTCATGCTCACCAAAGAAAATCCCGAAATATCACTTCACAGGCTGGATTTATGGCATTTATTTGCAGTTTATTCCAACTTTTTCATTCGTTTTGCATTCATTCGTTGTCTGTTTAACTGTAGAAACATATTAGTCTTTGTAACTCTTTTTTACGAACACTTAAAAAAAGAGATGCACCTGTGGGTGTTGTAGGTCTCGGACATACCTCTTTCTCTTTGTATTAACCTTCAGTGGTGGATTCAGATTCTTTACTTGAGTAAAAGTACTAAAGTAATAACACACTGTACATATACTCAATTTCAAGTAAAAGTACTGCATCGAGAATGGTGTTTAAGTCGAAGTATTTAAGTATGATTGGGGAAAATGTACTCATTGCAAAAACAAAAAAATTCCAAATTGTAATATTTAAAAAATAAATCTTCACATTTAAAAAGCTGGAACTCTGAAATATTTTTGGACCAGAAAACATTTGAGCAAAATTGCTACTTAAATATAATGTTGGATGGTTTACTTTTAAAATCTATTCCAAATAATCTTATTTTGTACGTTTTTCCTTAGTATTGTGTGTCAAAATCTCACTTTATAAAGTAACTAATACAACAATCTTTACAATAAATGTAGAAAAATAAAAAATGTGCTTCCAGAATGTAGTAGACTAGAATACTATAAAGTAGTATAAGATGAAAGTACTCAGGTAAAGTTCAAGTTAAGTACTTGAGTAAATGTACTTAGTTACTTTCCACCACTGTTACCCTTTATAATTGGGTTTAAACTTCACAATACACAGTATAGGGGGGAAACTACAGAAGCACATTCAATTAGCTGCACTGATTGTACGCTACATGCTTCAGGCTCTGTGAAAAACTAACATTTATTTTGAAGGTTAAAACCCCTTAAACACAACGTTCTAGTCTTCACTGATTTGGATATGTCTGAGCTGTGAAATATGTGTGCTCGCGAGTAATCAGAGAGTCATGTGTCCGTTCTCATCATGTGACCAGATGGTTCTCGTGTCCAATTATTCTCTCTACTCCTTTATGGGAGTCAGATGCTGCAGTGAACATGTGTTTACTGTGGATATGTGAGACGAAACTGAGAGTATTGAATACAACTAAGTAATAAACAACTAAAATGTCATTCTTTCTCTTGTCTCAGGGTCATTTTGGAGGTCAGTGCATGCTGTATGGACTTGTGAACTACAACACCACAGCGAGCCTGATCGGGGTGCAGTCCTCCAGCGCCCCCTCTCTGTGCTACTTCGTGTCGGCCATATCAGTCCTGGTGGCGGTGACGTGCTTCTCTCTGTCTCTGTACTGGGTCTACTCTCTGTGCAGCGACGGGGAAATCAGGAGGTGTGTGTGTGTGTGTGTGTGTGTGTGTGTGTGTGTGTGTGTGTGTGTGTGTGTGTGTGTGTGTGTGTGTGTGTGTGTGTGTGTGTGTGTGTGTGTGTGTGTGTGTGTGTGTGTGTGTGTGTGTGTGTGTGTGTGTGTGTGTGTGTGTGTGTGTGTGTGTGTGTGTGTGTGTGTGTGTGTGTGTGTGTGTGTGTGTGTGTGTGTGTGTGTGTGTGTGTGTGTGTGTGTGTGTGTGTGTGTGTGGTGTGTGTGTGTGTGTGTGTGTGTGTGTGTGTGTGTGTGTGTGTGTGTGTGTGTGTGTGTGTGTGTGTGTGTGGTGTGTGTGTGTGTGTGTGTGTGTGTGTGTGTGTGTGTGTGTGTGTGTGTGTGTGTGTGTGTGTGTGTGTGTGTGTGTGTGTGTGTGTGTGTGTGTGTGTGTGTGTGTGTGTGTGTGTGTGTGTGTGTGTGTGTGTGTGTGTGTGTGTGTGTGTGTGTGTGTGTAGCTCAATATCACAAAACACGTTTGTCTCACTGGGCTTTACAGATTAAAAACAAACAACAACATTGTATAGGGTGGAGTTACAGCAAAATGAGAAGAAAAGATCGTGTGTTGAAGACAAATAGAAATAAAACAAAACAAGATACAACAAAAACATTCAAATTAATTACCATAAAAAGAGATGTTTTACACAGCTTGAATTCAGTTATTCAACTATCAACTCTAAAGAGCTGGACTTTTCGTATTATTGCTTGTTAAAACATATACATTTTCAATCTTTACTCCAGAGTGTCGTTCTTGTTGGTATGATTGACTGAAGCAGCACTCAACCAAGACTTATTGCATTTATTTTGGTGGGTTAGGAAGATCGCGTAATTAGAATTTTCTGAAAGTTGACAGACCTAATCCATGCTGCAGAGCTGCAGGAAGGGAAAACATATTACTAAATCAAAAACGGATCAAAAGGGACAGCGGGTCATGCAATTATCAAATAGTCACACACATGCTGTAGTTTGACGTCATCTCCTCATTTGTTCAGAGGATGAGATAACATTGTTTTCCTCTCTTTTCCTTCTCTTGGAAAATAATTGATCTCGCAGGGATCGCCTGTGGATGAACCTGACGATAGCTGTGAACGGCGTCTTCCTCTTCTTCCTGCTCATCACAGGCTGCATGCTGAAGATCGGACGTGACTCGCTCTGCAACTCTGTCCTCCAGAACGTGCCCAACATCACCAGGTGACACACACACACACACACACACACACACACACACACACACACACACACACACACACAGAATTCAGCCACATGCACAGGCATGTCTACACCAAACCTCTCACATTCAAGTCAGAAATGAAACCTAAAACATGTGAAACCCTGTGAGCTTCACTTCATGTTTTAATGCTCCTTTATCACCATTAATAACACTTTCAGTTGTTCTGTCAATAGAAGCTACACTTCCCCTTACCTTGACATGAATAGCAGATGATACATTACTTTAGAACTCTTGAATTAAAGAATGTAATGAGGATTTTAACGGAAGTCTGCCAGTGAAGATGTCTTCTGTAACTGTTAACACTGACTGAAATGAGAGGTTAATGATGTGTAACTTTCTAACATGCAATCGGCTTCTGTTTCCCAAGATGTGAAGAGGCCCAGGATAGAAATTGGGTCAGTCCGCTTAAAGGGGAAAGGTTCTACAACAGTCTGTACAAAGCCGAGGTCAGTGGACTACTTTCAGATTTATATTTCATTTATAGGACACATTCACAAAGGGGAACAACAGAACTCAGTCAACATACAGACTTATCAAAGCATTTGTAATCATTAATCTCACATAATGACTAAAACATTTAGCTCAATTTGGGGACCTCAAACTTTCTATGTGTTCATAAACCGTATAGCAAAATATTAGCATCATTGAAATGTTAGTTTTCATTCGAATAAGGTCAAACTCTTGTCTTAGTAGTACAGGGACAAGAGGATTTATTTACAAGATGTATGAATGAATGAATGTATGAATGAATACATAGATGCTACAGAAATGTAGATCAAAATAATGTCATTACTGTTCATTCTGGAAAGACACTATAAGTATGCACAACTTGCCCTCTTTCTTATTAATGAAAAGAAAACCACCGAAGTACAAATATAGGTGTTTATTTGACCAACTTAGTCTTTTTGTGTCAGTAGATTCCTCCTAAACTCACCATAAGTTAGCATAAGATAAAGCCTAATTGCATATAATATTTCAGAAAACATTTTAAACAAAAGAATAATTGTCTTAATGTTAGAAATCAGTGTGTGTCTGTCACAATAAAGCTTCCCCCCTCCCCCCCTCAGACGGCGGTGTGGGTGAACTTCTTCTTCTGGATCACCATTGGGGTCCTGGTGGTCCTGCAGAGGCGTCAGAGCTCCGTGTCCAAGATCATCGCAGCGGGCTTCCCAGGGTACGGGGGGGCGGCGGCGGGGGGGCTGTTTGGAGACGCGGGGGTCACAGCTGCCGAGACGGAGCCTTTCTTTAACAATCCTGCAAGTCCACAGTGATCACACAATGATGACATACAGAACACGATAATGTGGGAGGGGGTACATATATGTACTTTGTATTGTTATATCACTGAATATATTTGTGAGACAACATAGACCACAGTATTTTGTATATTTTGCTTTAGGGTGTATTTAAATGTGTGTGCAATAGAAATGAGGATGGGCAGACTGACCACATTGTCCAAAGATATGTATGTTTACCCGTTTGCCACATTTAAACACTATCGCTAATACAATACAGTAGTCTTTCACTGGATCACTCAGAAATGTGTGTTTGTTGTATTTTGTTTACATAACAAGAACTCTCATTTAATCAGTGTTCTGATTTTTATCATTTTTGATGTGACAGATTTGTAAGACATATTTTAACTTGTTTTATACATTTTTTAACTACAAAGCCAATTTCTTTTGTATAGCCTTTAAAGCTCTAATTTTTGGAACAAGCCTTCTTGACTCGGCACTGTCCAACATTTCCATAGTGTTGCCTTGGATGAAGAGTTTTCGAGTTCAACGCCTAGAAACGTCCCCACACAGCGAAACAATTCCCAAATCTAAAACAATTTCCCAATTTGGGATCAATAAAGTTGATCTCATCTCATTGAAATCCAGCCAGAGGGCTAGTGTTCCTACTCAGTGTGCCTTTAACAACACTTGCTTAACCCTTTTTTATAGTGAGTTTCTGTCATGTGCACACACTTTTTTATTCTGTAGGTTGTGTTTTCTCTTTATTTATTATGAATGATTGAATTTTGCATTGAGGCCAAATGTCTTACTTTTGTCTTAAAATGTTTGTCATGAGATCTGGGATAGTTTGGTCTCACTGTGAACGGCTTAAAGAAACACTTGCTACAGTTTGAGAAAATGGGCACGCAATTACGTTACAAATCCTTTCAACGTTGTTTACACAGTGTTACGTATCTGCTCTAATATCCAGTGTAGGATCACTCACAGGTGGTCATCAAACGTCTGTCCTGTGTTTGAGATATTGCACCTAAAAAGGCTGTTTTGTACTGATTGACACATGGCATGCTACATTTTTAACCAATAAACCAAAGACTTAAAATACAATAACTCAACTGGTTTTCTTCTGATGTGTTTTAGAGGGATGGAGATATAAATGTCGACCTGTGTCGCCCTCTGCTGGCTGATAATAAGTACTCAGCTATAGCGGAGATACATTACTAATATCGTGTGTTAAATGAAGTATAGTCATTTAATGTGAGGTATTTTTTGTTAATATTTGAAAAAGGTGTATATGTGATAAGTCATGATTTTATTAAGGTGGCTATTAAGGCATGTAATAATGTATGTGAAAGTGTTTTCCTGCATTGCAATGAATGGTGGTCCTTTACAACTTTTTTCACTTACAAATAAAACAAAAATAATGTTTTTTATTCTAAGACATGACAGCAATTTCAAACTGCCAACTTTAACCTAAGCTTGTGTCTCATTGTTAGCATGAAATCTCATTAATTAAAGCTATAACGTGTTGTAATTTGAAGGCAGTCAATCACCTAATTACGTCATGGAGAACGTGGCTGGTTAGTTCAGTTGGTTAAAGCGTGGTGCTAATAACGCCAAGGTCGCGGGTTCGATACCCGTACTGGCCATAGTAGTTTTTCGGTCTTCACAAGAGAGAGGTTATCTGTGTGAAAAACACCTTTCCCAAATCATCTTTCCATACAATAGTATATATACATATATGTCCATCAGAATTGATAGTGGGTGACTAATGAAATCCTTAAATTGGTTAAGTAACTCCATTGGATTCCAATTTGCTCTACCTCCAGTCTGGAGTCAATTTAGAGCAAAAGTTTAAATTAAATTATTTTTTACCATACTATCAAATAAATACTATATATTATACATATATTTGAATAAAAACATTGAAAAAAACACAAAAAAATACTGAATTTCTGATTTCGATGTTGAACAAGGAGTTAAACGCCATTGCCTGACAGACCAAAATAGACAGATTACTCCTGCTATGACAACATAACTCCAACGCTGTCCCTAACTGTCTAATCTGTGGGGATTACCTGACCTCGTCTGAGCTCTGAGGTACAAGAGAGAGGAGAGACTGGACGTGAAAGAGGGTGACGGAGTGGGATAAATAAGAATATAGGGAAGATTTACCGGCACTGGTAAATTAATTTCCAACAGCTACTTTTACCATACACCTAATGCAGAATCCCTACCTGGAATAACGTTTTTTTTATCATATATTTATACAGGGAATCTGTAAAGGACATCCAAGAAGAGAGAGAACTCTGGAGAACGCTGAGGACTACCTCGACTCTCAGAAGCCCACCAAGCTTGTGATAAAGTTGACTTTGGAGTCCATGGTAAGACCTTTTTGGCTATTAAATAACCTGTGTGTATTCAAACATATCTAAAGATATAGAGAAAAGAGGTTAGAGTCTGATGGTCTGATAGGAATAAAAGAGCGTCATAGACGAGCAGTAGCCATTGAAGACTAAATTGAGCCTTGATAAGCCTCTTAAAGCCACTTCACGTTCTCCCAATCAAATGTTCTGAATACCACCTGTTGATCTGTACAGGACTTTTGATTAACTTGATCTGCTCTTTTTGGCAGGATACTTTACCGCCAAACTAGACGGTACAGAAACACAAGAGTCTTTCAATCTCAAAGTTCGATAATAAAGAGCCTTTAAAATGGAAAAAACATAATTAAATTCAGCGTTTTTCAAACATCACTAAGCCAACATCACAGTTTTGACCTCTGACTTCCCTCCCTCTGTCTGTGCAGAACATGTCTGATAATCAGTGTGAATCTGTGGCGCTGAGCGTGGAGTCCCTGCTGAGCGATGCTAAGAGGATGCAGCTGCAGTGCCGTGAACGCAGCGAGCAGCTCTCCATGGCCGCCACGCAGCTCAGGGTGGAGTCGGCCTCGCTGAGGGAGCAGTGCGAGGCCACGCAGCTCGACATGGTCCACATCCGCCGGCAGCTGGAAGAGCTGATGGACACCAAACACGCCATCGAAGCCAGGGAGAGGCAAACGCGGAAACTCAGCAAGCTCCTGTGAAGAGACACGGGGAGCATAGAGGAGTCATGAACTGTTCTGCATGATCTGCACTCAGGAGGGAAGTGGGCTGAGGAGGAGATGAGAGGAATGGGTTTGGAATACGTTTCAGTTTTAAATGTTTTTTTGAAAGTTAGCGTCAACTTCCACAGACCCCAGAATGTAGTTTTAGACAGAATATTGTTTAAGATTTTACAGAAAAAGCTACTGAATTCTGAATCTGAAGAAGAAAGTAGAACCAGAGCCTAATAAAAAAACTACTGTGTGTGGTTTGCTGGGGAAAAAAAAGAAAAGAAAGCATTTCTTCCAAATGTTCATGTCAAATAAACACAGTCGAAATACACTTATGTCTCTTGCTATTCTCTGGTAGGTCTTCATGTCTTATTTGGTCTTCATTTCCTCACTTTCTCACTATTTGTGCATATGTGGTAGTGGTCCAAGGTTTATTGGAGTACACTATTTGAGGACGAAACAGCGTCCACAGGGTGGAGAAACCCTATAACTGCAGCTACTGTGGGATGACCTTCAACCAGCTGTCACAGCTGATATCATGCCAGATATTTATTACAGGAGAGAAACCCTACCAATACAAGCAGTGTGAGTATGTCTCAGCACTTGGTACACCAACAGATGTCAGGTCACCGGAGTAACACCAGGGGAAAACTGAGCTGAGGTTCACTTTGCAGAGGGGAAGTCCCGCTGTTTTCTTAAGGCAGAGAAACTATACAGATGTTATGAGTGTGCCAACAACGCTATCACTCTGAGCTCTGCTGGAAGAGCTTTGCCAAGAAAGGATGTGTCATCATAAGATAATGCACACAAGAGAGAAACCATACCACTGCGATAATTGTGGGAGGTACTCAGGCCCGGTTCAGAACAAAATGACTCAGGGTGCATCTGAGATTAGAGAGGGTGCAGTGGTAAAGTGCTATTTTTATAAGTGGGGAGTGGACCTAACACCCTCTAGGGGGGTCCTCACCTCCTCTAGGAGGGTCCTCACCTCCTCTAGGGGGGTCCGGGGGCATGCTCCCCCGGGAAGATTTTGTTTTAAATATTGAAGTTAAAAGCATCAATCTGGTACACTTTGAGAGCAAAATGAAGATCTATGTGGTCTTTGCTTGATTCATGCCTTCCCAGTCCCTTATCACGTAGCCTATAAGAGCATGGCGCAGGTTGTTGTAGCCAGTTGTGGTGAAGGCATCTGACGTACTTGAACCAAAATGTCTACATGCATAGCAGAAGATGGCATCTTTTTCACATGAATATTCCAGCCAATCTCTGTTTTGAAACCATGAGCTGCAAAATGAGCGCCTTACCCCACTGTACAGGCGAGTTGGGTACTTTTTTAAATATACCTGGGCAGGCTCTGTTTTGCCGAGGTCCTCTGGCACTTGCAGGCCACTGAAGGGTGGCGGTGTTTGGGGCAACGAAGACGGCTGCGGCTGCTCCGCCTCCGTGGGCGAGGCGGGCAAAGCCGGCGAGTCGGGCGTTATTGTCCACGACAGTGGCCGCGGGTAACGTAATATCCCCATGATCTGAACTGTTATTACCTGTAGTAGATGCAGTGTTACTGCTGGCGATAAGGGCTGGTTGTTTTAACAATTTTCTGATGTCCATCACTGACTGCTGTAAGCACCTTGCAGATGACGAACGCGCAGCGGCACAGGTCACGCGCACCTGACATAATAATAACGTTACTTACCGTTTAAATTGACCAAATAAATGCAGCAGACAATGTTATTTAACCACAATTACAATTTATTTTATTTCAACTAAATTCTTCTTCTTATTATTCTTACTACTATTATTATTATTATTATATATGTAATATTTTTCACTTTTCTTTTTTTTCCACTTTTCATTTTTTTCACTTTTCATTTTTTAAATGAGGGTGCATAACGACTCAATTGAGGGTGCAATGCACCCTTATGCACCCCCGTAGAACCGGGCCTGGAGGTACTTCAAATGTTCCGCTCAGAGCAAAAAACGAAGAACTAGTCAGCGTTTTTTTTCACCTTGTAAGGCTATGGTTTACATTCTCAAGTTAATGTGGTTTATTTGTATTTAATTTTAAGTTCCATACATTTGTAATTCTTATTCCCTATCTATTCTCATTTTCCTGTCAGTAAAAAAGGCAAACTAGTGCTTTGTATCTCTAGTTTTGACCTAGCTAGTCAGTGTTCATGTTTAAACCAATAACATGTTTGGCCACTAGGGGCAGCAGATAACCGTTGCTAAAGTTGCTAGCTAACATTTATCTCGTTACACATCCGGTATGGAGCAACGGTAGACTTTAATTGGAGGCGTGTTTCTTTTGATTGAAAGTATGTCTCCCAGCTGTTATCACGGTTTTCAGAGCTGTGGCTGAAAACAAGTTAGTAAGAGAAGAGTATAAAGCAAAACAGTGTAAGAAACGGTCCTAATTATGCACCGCCCGGAGCACGCTATGTGAACGACATCAAACACACCCGTCCCGTACGTCACCAACAGGTGCATTCATGGTGGATCTGCAGAACCTCGTTAAACCTTTTTATTTATCTGAAAAGTGCAGAGGACTGGTTGTATAATGTAGGCCTACTGAGAATAAAGGAGTAGAGCAGATAACTCTGGGGCACAGAGGAGGACTTCATACAGGTGAGTGCTACAGCAAATTATTTTTAATTTCGGTACTTTATCATAGAAAATAATGGCTATATGAGTTTGCTGAATAAATGAATATGTTATTTTTATTGTTGGGGAATAATTTGCCATGCATGACCTCCTTCGCCAGATGACCAACCTTGAGCAGCCGCTATCTCCCATAAGGAGGGGCTGCCCTAGCATTTTGTTGATGTTGCCAGTTTATGACCGGGCAACTCTCTGTCAGAGATAGTTATTGTTGTGGGACACCTGGAACACATCCTTCTCGGGGTGTAGATGACCCCGAGCCATAAGCGACAACAAATGTGATTCAGTTGCACCTGCTGTTTAGTCTATCTATTGAAGAATGTTGATTATTACACTCTGAACTAGTTAAAACCTGGAGCTACAGAAGAGTTCTTCAGAATTGATTGTGGCATCTCTACCGTGTGGTCAGACCGTGGCCCGTGACATGTCTTGTGAATTCTCTGGCCGAAGCTTCAAATAAACCGTCAGTGTTTGCCATCAAAGCTCCAGCTCTCCATCGTGTCTCTCTTTGAGTCCTGACTCCAATTGCTTCAGAAGTTTCCCCCACATTTATCATGTTATTTGACTTTGTTGGCATTACAATCTATTGCAAACAAACCAAAACCTTTTATATTAAAGTGAAGTCAAGAGTTTATATTATTAATAACACATCTATAGTGGGTATTGTGCCAAAATATATGGAAATGCATCACACAATGATAACATAAGTTAATGTACTTGACAAAATATTGGTCACAAGAAACTATTGTCAACAACCACTGGCCTAGCATTAGTGTTTTGTAAAATATAAGGTATATATAATTAATACATCTGTGTTGTCTTCCTTGGCTGTTTTATTCTGCCAAGTGCTATAAATGGAGTGTTTAGTTGTATTGGAGATCGGGTTATGGGGTGAACAAGTGTATCTGTTGACATTCAATGCTTCTTATTTAGCGTACAGACACAATTACATCCACCTTCTCACTTAATTCTCCGCATTAAGCTATATTCTAAAATGTCATACCTTTTCTTAAGAGTATATATAGTGTGTGCATGCAGTCATAAAACAATCACATGAACACGTAAAACTTTATGTCACAAAAGATTACAACTTTAATCACCATTATAAATCGTTCTATAAATACATGGTTTTCATATCATTAAGAATTTATTTTAAATAGCAATAGATAAAAACAATTAGTCGGTGGTTGGTCAGTGGGTTCAAGGACGCAGATTAAACAACACAACAATCTTCTGGGTCTTAATGAGACAAAACTGTAACAATTAGTGGAAGTCACTGAGTGTGTGTGTGTGTGTGTGTGTGTGTGTGTGTGTGTGTGTGTGTGTGTGTGTGTGTGTGTGTGTGTGTGTGTGTGTGTGTGTGTGTGTGTGTGTGTGTAGTTTGGTTTCTTTGCCCGGGTCTTCAATTCGATCCTCCTTCATCACCGCTCTGTAAGAGAGAAATTAGAAAGGCTTACAGGAAAGAAATCTAAACAGTGTGAATATTGTTGTCCTGTTGCATCATTTTTGACCAGTTAAGCTAAATATGTTTAATTGCAAGGAAGTGTCAGGAAGACTTACTTTCTAATTTCATTTTTAGTGGTGTCAGTGCTGCCGTTGCCTGAAAAGCACACAGAAACAGTACATGTAGCTGCTGTGTGTGGCTCAGTGTTGTGACATTAAGGTCTTAAATCATTGTTATTTTGTGTAATGCCAAACGCGGAGAAATGGAAGAGCAGCTTCTCTTTTTGTACCTTCTTGATAGCATTCCAGTCTTCAAGGATGTCGATTTCCCTCAACATGTAGACGATGAAAGGCCCTGTGAGACAGAGAGGTGTTCAAATCACAAACTACAAAAAGGCTCCGTCATATAAATATGAAAGAAGAAGTTTTACCTGAAACCAGAGCCACTTTCTTTTTCCGCTCCGACCGGCCCAGCAGGTTCTTTCTTTTACACTTCTTGCCCCTCGTCTCATCACTCCACTCTGGAATGAGACAAATACAACGTCCATTACTAAACTCATCTCACTGTTAGATTGATTTATTCAGACGAAATAGGCCCCTTGAGGCAAATGTGTGACAATGGGCTGTATACATGAGAACAAACTTCAATTAATGAATTAACAATCATTTAGTACACAGACTTAGCATAATGTATTCAGATTTATTTTTTCCATCTTTCTAAAGTTCTAAAAGTAATGACTTCTTGATGGAATGCAAATGAAGATACATAATATGATCTTTTTATGGGCATGATTCAAGTCATTTACTAGATGTATTGAAGCCGAAATAGATTGTGTTGTAATTGTGGGTATATAGATGTAGCTAGGGGAGGTCTATCAGCAAACAGTCCTCAGACGGCAGTGATACTGATTTGTACCTGAGGTGAGGTCTGTATTCTGTCTGTCCTCCTCCAGTCTTCTGATCTTCTCCAGCAGTTCAGACTTCATGGCATCTAACAGCAGCGACCGCTCACTCTGTAGCACACAATCATACACAAATACGTACCAAGTTTGTTCAATAACATTGGCTAAAGTGTATGTGTGTAGTATATTATCTGTGTGTGTGTGTGTGTGTGTGTGTGTGTGTTACCTCCAGGTGCTGCTTTGCTCCTTGTAGTTCACACTCGTTCTTGTGTTTGATCACCTGCAGACACAGCTCTCTGTACACTCCTGCAGTTAAAGACAGAGAGGATACTTTTAGAATTGTTTTGACAAAGTTACCATTTATCGATTATAACACAGACATCAACAATTGGTTCCTTGGTCCAAGCGGCTTGCAGTGCAAACCATGAGAGAGAAATCACTGCTCATCATAATTGAGTTTTCTTTGTGTGTTTGACGTACCGGCCACTTGCGTTCGTATCTGCATGCTCTCCTGCAGAGCTAACAGAGGTTCTCGGTATTCTCCAGCCTTTCCTGTCAGCACCTCGTCCAGCTTCACCTTAATCTGATTCTGCCGCTCTCGAAACAACCTGCCATCACATAGGAGCCGTTTTTTTCTTCTGTCTATCCTTCATATGACGGATTATTTCACACCAGAGGGACTACTTACTTATCCTTTAGCTCCTGAAATTGCTTTTCCAGATCCATCATCTCATCTAGACATTCTCCTCTCCTCCGCTCACAGTCTTCATCGTCCATCTCTTCACAGAGGAAGACAAGTGAGAAACAGTGCATTTACTCATGGAGCAATTTAGCAGAGCACCTGGATCTTACCTGAACTCTCCTCTTCCTCCTCTTCCTCACTATCCTCCAAGTCGCTGTCCCTGTCCTCTGCGCTCTCCTCCATGGTCTCCTCTCCGTCTCCACCTTCTCTTCCGTCCTCTCGTGGGTGCTCCACCTCTCCGTTGGCCTCAGGGAGTTGTGACTCTCCTTCCGCCTCCATCTCCTCCTCCGGCTCCCTCTCAGGGGGCTGGGCTGGCATGGCAGACTGAGAAACATGCACACACAAGTTTAAAAGTCAGCCTTCTCTGGTGGACTGATGGTCGTTTTATACACTGGCTAACTCATTCGGACTTTTATACGTTTGCATTTTAGTTGAATAATGGTGAGAGAAATCACAACTGCCTTCCACACACTGACACTGTTGTATGGCGGGAATTATATATGTTTTCCTTATCGATTAATCTTCAGATTATTAGTTGATGAGTAACAACACTGCAGCTGGGTTATAGTAATAGGGTTAGTAATAGTAAACAGTTTACTGTAAACCACAACAAAGAGCACAGAAAGCAGATAAAGGGATGACTCGTATTATTATTTTGGTGAAAGACCAACTTGTCAACTGAATTGTAGCTGATAAATGAAAATATTTTTTTAAAACACTGGGACATCGCACTACCGCTCCCGTGTCTGTCAAGCCAGATAACAACACACAAAACAGAGAAAGACCGGAAATGACCCGGTTTTGTTTGTTAAAAAGCAAAAACAGATAACTTATCTTACAGTTCACTATGAGCGCTTTGTAAAAAACATATTACAAATGAAATAACATGAGGTTATGTCCTTCAACATGTTGCGTTGTACATTAATAGGACCTTTATTTTGTAGCATTACCGGAAGTACTATTTCCATAACTTGACCACTGGCAGCTTCCGTGATGTCATATAGTAAGAGACGTTAAATCGACGGAGGTATTTACAGTAAAAATAAAGACCAGAAATATGCCTAAACCATTTAAAACTGCCTGTCCATTTACCTACAACCCACAATAAATTAACCGAGACTCCTCTTTGCATTTTTATATCGAATTAGTGGCAGATAAAGCACAGTGAAGTCAAGTGCAACACTAGCTAACGATTGAAACCACAGCGAGGGACAGACTGTCTGCTCATCACACTGTCCGACTGTTGAAGTTCATTTATCGGCACATATTCCCTCTATTCGTAGGAACAGCGTTTAGATGACATTAATCCCAATGAAGAATCGCCTCATTCTGCATCCATCCTCCAACTGAACACGGATTAGCAAGTAACGTTATCTGTTCAAGCAGGCAAGCGGAGCTGTTAGTAACAGAAAGTCTTCCCTTCTCCGGACCCCTCACTCACCTTCTCCCTCTGCTCCGCTGCACAACGTTAAAGTATCATTTTCTATATTTACAATTTAAAAAGTACTTCCCCTTCACTTCAGTCCCCAGTTCGACACTTTGCCGGACTCTACAGGGACCAATAGGAGAGACCGCCCCCAAACGTAGTTTGTCCAATCAAAAAGCTCAAGCAGATTCATAAGGCCAATCAGAATCAAGTTCGATTTAGTAATCCATCAGAGTTGGCCAATAGGATGGACTTTATAGAAAATACCGCGCATCTCCTTTTTTTCAATTTTAAAATAATAATAGGAAGTGAGATTACACATGCATTATAATAAATACAACGATAACAGCCGTGAATTATTACAATAATACATGTTTTTTTCACAAAAATGGACGTATCCCTTTTAATTTATAATATTAAATCATGTTTTAACAAAACATGTTTTGGTTCAATTCATGAAGTTTCAATCAAATTAGTGTTGGTAGATTCATTTTAAGAATAATTTATTTATCGCAAAGGAAAACAAATCTGTAAATGTCATAAACAATATGATGCAGCTCGTGTTAAGCATAATATCCTTTATCTCCGGGCCTTTCTCATATAAAGCAGGTATAGACTATACTCTTTATCATGACCAACAATTCCTAGACCTATTTTGCTTCCCACCATGCATACATAATTTCTTCAATTAACCACAAGGTGACACTAAAGTAATACACCATGTCTAGACAGCTATTCAATTGATGTCGGAATTCATATCATCTAGGCATATTTTATGGCAGACATTTTGGCCTGTTATTGCCTGAACAAATTGTGGATGGAACAAAAACAACATTCATGTTATTAAAGCATCTGTGCAACCTACTGGGGGAAATGTTTTCTATTCAAATAGTCCTATAAAGAATGGGTTTTAGTCTTTATTTATTCATAGAAGTTGTTAATAAAGCACATAAAGAATATAAAAAGTAAATTAATTATTTGTTGAACTATGTGCAAGCTAATATTCTGTTGTATAATTGTAGGTAAGGCTAAGGTTTTCTGAAGCAAAGAATGACAAATGAACAAAACAACAGTATTTCCATTTATGTTTTTATTAAAGTTGCATAAAAGTGTAACAAAATTGGGCAAAAACAAGACCTGTTGTTGATATTGCTACATTTGTTTGTGGTTTCGATCTAATCATTGTCCAAAAAAAACACCTTCACTCTTTCAATCTGCACAGTTTAGCTCTTGTATTTAGCCTCAATGATGATAATCAGTATATAATTTTTTTTTGCAATTTTCTCCAACAGTAAAAAAACAGACTCCTCAATAACAGTCTAAGAAGATATAATCCAAACCTGGATTCAGACAAGAAAATCCACTCAAATTCACCTACTGATTGAGCGTGCCTGGTACAATCCGATGTCTCCGAAATAAAACGCAGACCGTGCTCGATTTGGAAACCCCACTAGGAAGGCAAAAGCAATCGCACCAAGGTGTATCTGAGTGGATTTGTGTTCAGCTATGTTAATCCAAGGCATGGCATCAATAAGTGTCATGATCACAATAAAAACAGCCCAGTATTCAAATGGTAAATGCAAGGAACATTGTTTCATCTAAGCAAAATCACTGTATCAAGGCCTAAGTATTAAACACTCACTTCTAAAAAGAAAAAAAAAAGAAATCTCATTTTGTTTTCCAAAAAAGGAGCGACAATATATTCTCCACATGTCGCAGTTCTGCTCACGTGTTTAGCAGTTACCTTTTAAAAAATGAATGTCTCCCCTTTATTTGGTTTGTGTAACATAAATAATACCTAAGGCAACATCTGTTTTTTTTTTTTAAAGGAAAGGAAAAAGGATTGAGGGAGGGAGGGTGGACAAAAGGATGAATATGGGAGGGAGGGAGGAGGAGGAGGGGGGATGATAGGCAGGAAGGACAGAACAGCAAGATGAAAATGGGCCTGTGTGTGTGTGTGTGTGTGTGTGTGTGTGTGTGTGTGTGTGTGTGTGTGTGTTTTGTGTGTGTGTGTGTGTGTGTGTGTGTGTTGGCACTGAGAGAGAAAGACAGACAGTGGAGGTCTGCTGTCTCCGCAGGTGTTAGCAATTGGCCACAGGCATCACAGCTAATGCGTCTCCGATTGGCCGACGGGCTTCAGCCTCTGATCCGATTGGCTCAGATTGAGAAGCAGATGGCTTATCCTCGCAGATGATTGGCAGCTGCGGAGGGGGAACACACACAGGTCCTGTGACAGCTCCCGACCTGTCTCCCTCTCCCTTTCTCTCTCAGTGTGTGTGTGCACATCTGTGTGAGAGGCAGCTGTGTTTGCTAGTGTGTTTCCGTTTTCTACGCCCAGAGGGTGGCGTGTGTGTGTGTGAGTGAGTGTGAGCGAGAGAAGAAAAGGAAGGGTGGATGCATTTAGACAGCTTCAATGTAAAACAGCGGCCTCCATCCATCCCTCCCATTGGTGGGTCTACTGGCATGCAGAGGACATTACAAAGTCTCAACACCAACGTGGAGCTTTAAAGACAATTTCACAGCTTCCACGTGTGTGTGTGTGTGTGTGTGTGTGTGTGTGTGTGTGTGTGTGTGTGTGTGTGTGTGTGTGTGTGTGTGTGTGTGTGCTCCAAACTGACACCTGCCAAACACAAAACAATGTGGCGCACTGAGTAAAGATAAAAGAATAAAAGTGAGGAAGAGACACAGAGAGGGGATGAAACAAAAAAAAACAAGGCAGCTTTGTTCTGGGACTCCCCTTTCAGACTGTCAGTGTGTGTGTGACAAAATCAAGAAAAACAAAACCAGGAACCAGTCCTATTTAAACTAAATCTAATTTGTCGAACTGAACAGCAGAATATACAGGCCGGAAAACACTCCTATTATGTTTGTTGCTGTACATTATGTAGCAACATGTAGCATTTAGCAACACGGACGCACAAATGCATGTATGTGCTTCTAAAGAGCCTCTCTTACAACTGCACTACGCATTGAGGAAAGAAAATAAACTTTTCTTCCTCAAAAATGTGTAATTCAAGCACACCCACCCTAAAGAGAACCTACTTCTACTCTAGCCTCAAAGGAAGATTTGTAGTCTATAATTAGTCGAACCGTTAGACCACCACAGCAACTTTTTTTTAAGGTTCAACCACTATTTCCAGGATCAGATTTCTCTTTTTGTTGGACTAAAATGACGTCCCATTATTTCTCGTGGTCAAAGGGTTCAGATTTTCTTCCATAAAATTACATAGTGCAGATCCACACACAAAAAAGGACAGTCTTTAAATGCACCAGTGTAACAAATGCCTCTGATTATGGGAGGAATTATCTGAAAAGACTGTACTGACCCCGCCAAAAAAGTCGAGTGAATATCCCCCCTGCACTGAAAGCATCACAAGAATCACGGTTGGTAACTCATCTAAAAGAGTAACCCCATTACAAAACAAGGAATCTCATTATAGACATAAGCAGTGATTAGGCCCTGCTTCAAGCTGATTGGCTGTTTCCGCCTTCCACTCTTTTTTGGCCGTCGGAGACTCTTTCCCTTGTTCCTCTTCCCACTCTCAGCCGCTCCTCTCAGTAATTATATGACTCCTCTCCTCTTTTTCTCTTCCTCCTCAGACAGATGGAGGGTGGTTTAAAGGGAGGGTGGGAGGAAGAAGAGCTGGAGGAGGAAGAGGAGTAAAAGCCAAAACAAAGGGTGAAGGACGAGGAGTGGAAAGGGGAAGGAAGGAACGTGCCTGGATGAAGCCCAATGAAACACTTGTTGCTAACTTAACTTTACCAATCTTCGTTTTTTAAGAAGAACGTCCGACTAACAACACAGGAAGGTCACAACACATGGAAATCAAGCTAGGGCTGGATCCAGGCAAGAGGAAACAAGAAGACCCTCAATGGATGGAGACTGACGTTAAAAAAAAAAAAATGGAAAGCAAGGTAGGAAGACGAGAGGTGGAGGGGAGGGTGTGGGTGAGGAGGAGGAGGAGGAGGAGGAGGAGGAGGAGGAGGAGGAGGAGGAGGAGGAGGAGGAGGAGGAGGAGGAGGAGGAGGAGGAGGAGGAGGAGGAGGAGGGACGCATCATTTCTTCTGAGGCGTGGAGAGCTTCTGCATCCCTCGGATCTTGTCCAGCAGCTCAGAGACGAAGTCCTACGGGGAGAGAGGAGGGACAAAACACATGAGTCAGAAACAAACAGTACATAGATATAAGGGTAAAGTGGAGTGAAGAGAGGAAGGAAGGTAAAACAAATCTCACCTCAGTAGGCTTAAAACACTCGACCACTAAGTCCTGAAAATAAATAGAAGACAGTCAGGATATACATCTCGCCTTTGGCACTTGTGCGTCTTTGCATGAGTTGACATGAGTGTATATTTGTCTCCTACCTTGACCCTGGCTCCCCGCTCTACGTCACTGGGCATATCCAGCAGCTCGTCCACATCGATCTCCAGCTCTGGGATGGCCTCCTCCTAACACAAGAGAAAAGGAGGTACATTAGCCTCTGAACACGGAATTACAAACGCATGATTTCTTCTCATAAAACGCCAAAATTAAAGCATTTGTCATAGCTAGAGCATTTAAAAGCAGATTTCTTTGGTCAGATTTTCCAGACTCTGACTGCCCTTGAATGAATCATGTGGAACCAACCGTTGTGTATAGAAAAATAACCAAATCTGAGCTTGAAATTGTGAAAAAATCATCTTGTTTTACGAGTCCTGGAAAAAACCCTATTGATGTTGACCTGAAACCATGAATGAATCAGCTAAGATGTCATGACACGAAATAATCAGAGTAAAATGAACTGAACTGCAAGTTGATACACAGATCAGAATCTAAAAGGTTTTTTAGGTGACAGCTCTCTTGCAGCACAAACACACACACTAGTCAGTCTCTCTTGATGGATTAAGAATAGAAAGGATGATGCAGATTTCTCTCCTTGTTTTATGTTATGTGGTTGTCTGCAAATAGCCCAGCAGACACGTCTGTGTGTGATGTAGGGCTGCTCGATTATGGCAAAAATCATAATCTCGATTATTTGGGTCAATAATTGATATCACAATTATTCAAAACGATTACTTTGAAAACATGAATTTATTGGAGAAAAAAAACGTGAACAGTATGTTTTTAACAGTTGATTACCCTGAACTTTAAGTATAACTCAAATGAAAAACCAAAAAAAAAAAGAAGTATACATTTTTTTTGTATTAATAAGAAAAAAAATAATCGTTTTATTTCGATTACGTTGTTTTCGTAATCGTTGCAAGCCATAATTGTAATTGCGATGAAAATACGATGAATTCAGCAGCCATAGTGTGATGCGGTGCAGTGACTGATGAATGTTCATCACTGAACACTAGAGGGAGCCGTCCTTCTATCACGAAAGACAGGAGAGACAAAGACACTTGAAAAAATACCAATATTTTACTTGGATCCAAAATAGGAAATCAAATTGTTCAATTCAAAACGTATTTGCCTAGATGCACACAGCCTGTAAAAAAACGTGTTCTGTATAAAGAACGAACGAAGAAAGCAATAGCAATGTTGTTTTTGTTGTAACCCAATGAGCCCTGGAGAGGTGTTTTAGGGTATTTAGTTATCTTCATACAGAACCAGGCTAGTTGTTTCTATTTGTTTGCAGTCTTTATGCTAAGCTAAGCTAACTAGCTGCTGGATGAGGCTTCATATTTAGCATACAGATCTTAGGGGTTTCAATCTTGCAATGTTATCCTAGACAAGATATCGAATAAGCATATTTCCAAAATGTGGAACAGTTGCTTAACTCATCACAGTGCATTGTTGAAGGGTTGCCTGTAAACAGCTGACTGTCACACTGTTGCCAAAAGTGAACACACACTCCTGCTACTCCCATAAGGGCGCTCCTTTGAAATCAACACAAAGTCAGAGAATAGCTTCCTCCATTTGAAATTGGCCTGTATTTCACATCCAACCAGAAAAAGCTGCAATAATTGACAATGCACACTTTTAATTCCAGCAAAGCAATTATCGGCTCATACTGATAAACTGACCTCTAATAAGAAGAGCCCCCTTTTCTAGAGCAGAGATATCTAGCTCATTAAATAAATGAAAGTGAAAAGTGAGTTCACTGTAAGTTTGTCTTTGTGTCTCTCTTCCTCTTCCTCGCCACGCCTTCTCCCTCCGGCCAATCAATTCCCTTGTTTTCCTGAAGTGCTTTAATAGTCTCCCTCTGTTTCTCTATCCGTCTCACTCAACCACTCAAGCAGTGTGTGCTATCAAAGGCAACTGGCAACAAGACACACACACACACACACACACACACACACACACACACACACACACACACACACACACACACACACACACACAAATACTCATTTCCCCCTCTTTTGCTGCTCAATTGCTACCCTATATTCATGTCATTCTCTAGGAATCCCACCCTCTCTCCCGTCCTCCCCCTCGGTTAGAGTTGCCCACACCAGCTGTCTCTGCACCTGCCCGACTACCCCCTATTCCACACACACGTACACTCCTTCACACACAGACACAGACACACACACAATTCTGTGTGTGCACATTAACCGAATGTTACTTTTAACAAGTCTCTCACATCTCACACACACATGGATTAAAGAATTATAAAAATTAGCTTTAATATGTCTGAGCTGGATGTGTGTGTGTGTGTGTGTGTGTGTGTGTGTGTGTGTGTGTGTGTGTGTGTGTGTGTGTGTGTGTGTGTGTGTGTGTGTGTGTGTGTGTGTGTGTGTGTGTGTGTGTGTGTGTGTGTGTGTGTGTTATGAGGATTTATGAGCAGGACAGCCTGTGTGTGAGAGATAGAGACTGGAGGTGACAGATAGACTTACTGTCAGCAGAGTAAAACACACACAGGCAAGTTGGCGTACAGACATGTAGTAAGCAGCAAGAGGGTTCAATAAAACCTACACACACACACACACACACACACACACACACACACACACACACACACACACACACACACACACACACACACACACACACACACAATGTACACTATTAACACACACACAGACACATTTGGATTTTACAGAATTTTGGATTTTAAGCTCCTAAAAATTGACACAAAGGGGCAGACATGCTTACACTGCAGACACACTGACTGCTGTACACACACACACACACACACACACACACACAGACTGATCTTCACAACATGTGGGCTCCAAGTGCTGCTATGTGCAGTAAAGAGAGGCGACAAAAAACGTGAGAAAGACAAAGAACACAAATACAGACACAAAATTCTGTTCTGTGAACTTACTGATTTTAGGATAAGAAAAACAGATTTGACTTTTCTTTATGTCTATTTTTCTATATCAACAACATTTCATTTATTTGTATGTGCCATACTAAAAGAAGTTGTAGATGTCTTGTAAATCTCCCATTGCTCATCCTGAAAGCGATACACATTGGCTCATATTTAATACAGCTTACTTGAAAATGATTTTAGAGACGGACTGTTAAATATGCCGGGGGGGAAGGGAACGCAGAGAGGAAGGAAGGTAAGAGGTTAAGAAGCATCTCGAGAAGAGGGAGCAGCTGAGGGGAGTAAACCGAGGGAGGAGGGAGGGAGGGATGTTAAAAAAGGCCGGAAGACAGGCTTCAGAGAGGAGACACAAAGAAAGCGGGGAATCACGAGGGAGGGTTTCCAAAACAATCCTCAGACTGACTCGGTGAACTCGTCTGCAGTCTACAGGGTTTACTGCCGGCTGCAGATGTGATCTGAGAGGTGCCTGCCAGATGTTGGCACACACTGCAGGCTGGTAAACAAAGCAGAGCCGTGTGCAACTATTGGAAGAGGCACATCAGATTTAGACTTATCTTGTCAGTATTATTATTCTTGAGACCATGTGAAACCTATAGTGTAAGAAATAGATAGAGAGAACATGGAAGTTGTTGCTTCTCAATCATCATGGCATATAGTATTTCAATGGAAAGCCTCCAAACGGATCATTTGTATATCAGTTTATGGCATGTGTTACCTGTCTCTTGAAGAACATTTCTCACAGGCATCCAAGGTACACAAATAAATCAAAATCTGAGGAAATTCTTGTAAAGTAAATAGAGGGCATTTTTAACAACTGTATCAAAACATCAGTGTACACACTCACACACAAGTCAAGGAGTTTAATTCAAGTCTAATTGTTCCAGTCGTATGCTCACTACTTCCCAAACCTGTGCCATTGCAACCAAACTGCTCTGCAGCATGTTTACTTCATCATACCTGGCAACAAGAAATACAAATGATACCCACTGTTTCCTATTACTTAGAAAAACCAAGTCCACAGACTAAGTGCAACATTTTGGTCGAGTAATACTCATCAGGGATTCATTTCTTGTCTTCAGGCGTTGTTGTTCACAGTATCTGTTCTTTGTCCTTGCAGAGATAGCCTTACTTTACTTTTGAATAGTTGTATCTCCCTGGCAAGAGAGGTTATGTCTGTTATATCTCGTGTCATAAGACTACACTTCTGTTGATGTTACATACTCGGAACTCTCCCTTTTCAGTCCGAAACAGCCTCATCTTAGAAACTATCTCTATAAACTGCCATATAGACGTTTAATTGTGGCCTCTAAATGTAATTATACTCTGCTGGACAACAAGCGTGCAAATATGATTCAGACAGCACCACAATGAGACTGAGACAGACAGACAGCCGGACGGACACACTGTCTGTCTGCAGGCTGCCCGCAGAACAGAGCAGATGAGATGTGACAGTATGAGAGCGTGTGTGTGTGTGTGTGTGTGTGTCGTAGTAGTACTGTTCCTCTCTCACAGGGGCCGGCTGCTGCAGCCCTGGACAGATCAAATGGCAGCTACAGATTCTTCGTAGCTAAAACATAAGCTACTCACACACACACACACACACACACACACACACACACACACACACACACACACACACACACACACACACACACACACACACACACACACACACACACACAAGTAGGTCAGCGGTCTTCTATTGCAGGAAAAGGCCGATCATCGTAACTGTAAATATTTCCGTAAAGGGAAGTGATGACAGAGAGCGATGAAGTAAAGTCAATGTTTCTAAAGGGAAGTTTGGTCAGACTGTAATAAGGAGTAATGACTCAATATTGAAAAAAAAGACAAAATAACAAAGAAAATGTAGCTAAAAAGCGTATTTTTAAATACATTGGCAGTTCAATTAGTAAAATATATGCTCACAGAAAAATTAATAATATAAATGATTCACCAAATCAACTTTTAAGTCAGTACTCTAACTTAAAATCATATTAAAACTTCCAACACCAAGACAGATTTTCTGGTGAAATGACACACATATACTGCAGCTACAGGCTACGAACAGGAACAGATTCAAAATGCAGATATGAAAAGTGAAAAAAGGGATGTGAGTGTAAAAATGAGAAGCAAAGAAATGAAGGTAGGACAATGTTTGGGGCTTCAACTAACAATTATATTCATTCTTGATTAACAGGTTAGTTATTTTGTAGATACATCTGTTAATCCTTTGGTATATAATATGTCAACAAATATCTAGGCGATCTAGATCTAAGGCGTGGTCTTTAAATGTCTTGCCAGTCATAACCTCGAATATATTGACTCTAATATGATATTAATCTGAGACAAAGAGGAAAAACCTATATTTTGGAGTCTTAAACAGCTTTTTGTTAAAAAATGAATTTATTGATTAATGGATTTTCAAAATAGTTGTTCTCTGTACATCACTTAATCATTGCAGCTCTATGTAACTAGCAGATTCACTGCTAACGAAACTACAACACAGGTCCATATCAAGTGGATATATAAGTTGCTTTACAGTGTGGGAAGCTTGGTGTGTAAGTAGGTCACACAGGACACCTGCAAGGATTACACAGCACGTTTCCCAGTGACAACAAAGGAGCTGATTCCTGTGATAGGATCTGTGTAAACTACAGGTTAGCGTGTGTGTGTGTGTGTGTGTGTGTGTGTGTGTGTGTGTGTGTGTGTGTGTGTGTGTGTGTGTGTGTGTGTGTGTGTGTGTGTGTGTGTGTGTGTGAAAGAGGAAAAGGGTTAGACACCATGTAGAGGAAAGTGATGAAAACATAAAGCAGAGCTGCAACTCTTCGTTTCAAGTCAAAACGCTTTAAGAATTCATCCCAAATGACAAGATTTCCTGTTTTTCTTTGTCACATACTATCGTAAACTAAATCTTTTTGGCAGATTAGTAGAAAATCATCTTTATCGCAGCCATAAAAGCTACTTCAAGCTGGATGCTGAGTGATGAATAGCCACTTTTGCTTTCCCTACAGCCACGGTGACAAAGAAGGATACAAATAGTCAGCGTTCAGGATGGCCAGTCGCCTGTTTTGCAACAAAAACAACGTTTTGGCTGGCCACAATGCAGGGATGAGGACAGAGGGAAGTGATGGCTGCAGCAGGCAGGAAGGAGGAAGGAGGAAGAGGAAGGAGCGGGAAAAGTAGGCCGTGTGTCGCTGAACAATGTCCACACGCACTCCAATTTCCTTGTGTGTGTGCTTGTTTTGACTGAATTCATCACACTGCTTTTACTCTTACTATGATCTATCCTTGCTAATTCTGAAAGTTAGTTAGTTGTGAAATGATGCGGGGGGGGGGTGGGGGGGTGTGATTCTAATTTAACGTTGCTGCACTTTCCTTTCCATTCCTCTCTGTGCTGCCTCACTGTATTGGGGTCAGTCCAAGCAGCAAAGTGTTTCTGCTGAGTGTTTAGGTGTGTTTGCATTATAGAGTGAGTGTATGTTAATGTGCAGGCTCCATTAAAACTATGACCTCATGCTGGTTGACTTGGCACTGGGACCCAAAAGTGTGTGTGACAATGACAAGTTACAGACTCTGAGCATAGCTGAGATGGTTTGGCTGTGAGGGTGTGTTTCGGTTCTCACAAGTTGTCAGAACAAAGTGTTCACACGCCATTTTCTCAAGCCCACATCACTAACACCAGAGCAGGAAGTCAACTGTTTAAATGAGCTCTTGTATAATTGACCCAATCTACGAGTAAAATGTCTTTAATGCGGAAAACTGGATTGTGCTTTTAATCGTCTTTGTTTAATTGTCTGAATGAAAAGGCCAGAGCTATAAATCATTGAGTGCTTTGTCGATACTTAAATCTCAGCTATCGTAATTAGCTGGGATATGTTTTATTGTTGCATACATCAAAATCATCCCTGACGTATCCTAACAGACAGAAAAGAAGATAACAGCTGACAATCACTATTTCTGAAGAAAACAACTCAAGAAAACATACTTCTTCATTGCTAAAGGTCAGGATAGATAGCGGTGACTTGGAGATTAAGCATGCTTCGGCAAAGAATCATGTAGTTATATTTGATTTATTATGCAGGGGAGGTTACGACAGTTTGCAAAGACTTAGAGATGATCCGATTAGCACACCTAATTACTCCCACATCGTATTCATGTGCATGCCTGTCTGTTAAATACACTGTGGCAGAAATGATGTGCAAAGTTAGCAATGGATGTGACTTATGAGTAAAAAGTTACATTTCCTCTCCATAATTCCAAAGATATTTTACATCTGCAACGATGAGTGCCCCAAAGGATTCAAATCAATTGCCAAATATTTTGATAATTGACAAGTTATTTGATGTAAGTTTCATGCTAAAAGGTTAGAACCTGTTGTTTTCAAACACTTCCTTTCAACCCATCTCGTTGTCAAAGTACAAGAAGATATTTTAAACTTAAAGGTTGCCTGAAAGCTACTCGGAGTGACAATACATCTCCCTCTTGTGACTGATTTGCTTATTCGTTCTACGGTCCTCTGATCACACACACACACACACACACACACACACACACACACACACACACACACACACACACACACACACACACACACACACACACACACACACACACACACACACACACACACACACACACACCATGTATACATCACTTCAGGGGACATTACATTGACTTACATGCATTTCCTGGGGACTTATCCTAACCTTAACCATGACCAACACATGCCTAACCCTTACCCTAATCCTAAACCTAACCTAGTCTTCACCCTAAAATTAATGATTCCCCTTATGGGGACCTCCAATTTGTCCCCATAAGGGAGGCGAGTCCCCACACGTGACTGTGTAACAAGTATAGTAATGCTAGGCCACACACACACACACACACACACACACACACACACACACACACACACACACACACACACACACACACACACACACACACACACACACACACACACACCTAGGAAAAGCCCATTGTGGAAATAGTGGAAAAACACTGGGCTTGAACCTGCTTCCTGTCATGCCCCCCCCCTCTCTGTCTCTCTTTATCTTTACGTCTTCTCTGATGCCCTTCCTGTCTGCTTGGCATCAGCGCTCTTTGCTACCGCTCTGCTATAAATCACTCTCAGTGTGTGTGTGTGTGTGTGTGTGTGTGTGTGTGTGTGTGTGTGTGTGTGTGTGTGTGTGTGTGTGTGTGTGTGTGTGTGTGTGTGTGTATGTGTGGGTGTGACAGGGCAAATCATAGTATTTGGGCCACCTTGCTGCGGGCTCTTACGAGGGGAACTATGCATAGTGTCAGTCATCGCCTGCTGCTTGGCGAAGTCAATAGGGACTTGGCTTGGCAACTGGAAGGTCACCAGTTCAAGTCCCGGCAAGACCAAGTGCTACCGAGGTGTCCCTGAGCAAGGCACCGTTCCCCACACTGCTCCCCGGGCGCCGTTCAAAATGGCAGCCCACTGCTCCTAACACTAGGATGGGTCAAATGCAGAGAAACTATTTCCCCACGAGGGATTAATAAAAGTCCATCTTATCTTTCCATCTTCTTTCTATCTCCCTCATGCTTATCGGGAATCTGCATCTCTTACAATAACACACATTGTTTGCCTCCCTCTCTTAGCACGTACTTTCCCTCCTCCCAGAACCAGTTTGGCTCCCATAATGTGTCACCGCCTAAAAAAAACATTCAAAAAGCTCTCTCTTGTGAAGAAGGGGTTAAAAACACAAGAGGAGCAAGCAACTTCCTGTCTGGTCACGTGACCTTGGAGATTGCTTGGCTGGGGAGGGAAAGCGAGATCTGTGGGAAGTGTGTGAGAGTGAATGTGTGTGTTGGCGTTAACAGTTAAAGAGAGCAGAGTTGATTAAGTGTGCGTGCACAATTAATTGAAGTGGCTGCTGTACACACAACCGTAAACCACAACTGCCCATAATCAATGCAATGTACTTAGTCCAGTCTGAGTAACAGTATGTGTGTGCATGTGGCTGATTTGTACCTCTATTACACCTCCTATCAGTTGAATGTACTTCCTCCCAGGAGAATATGATGTCCTGTTTTGAATCACACAGTTCAACTGAACTCACCTCTTTCACAACCTGGATGGTGACCAGAAACTAAATTCTGCAATACAAAACTACTTTTCACACACCTTGCATTGTTAGAGGGAGTAAGGATTTCCAAATGATCTACACTTCTGTAGAGACATGTCATACACAGTGCATCCAACCAGAGCCTCCATATGTGTTGACTCTAACCCTAACCCTTCCTGCTATCTCACTACTGATAAAACAGCTCTGTCACGTAATGTAAAATAAACCAGAGTGTGGTGGTAGTGATGTGGGCATGCTATTGTGTCCCAGTGTGTGTGTGTGTGTGTGTGTGTGTGTGTGTGTGTGTGTGTGTGTGTGTGTGTGTGTGTGTGTGTGTGTGTGTGTGTGTGTGTGTGTGTGTGTGTGTGTGTTGCTTCAGAGAACAGGAATCCAAACTAAACAGGCTCCAAATACACAGAACGTATCTTCATAGGATGCCAGGAAACATTAATCGCTATAATTAGGATAGTATTTTTGGCAGTTCTTATGCTGTAATTAGGCAACAATAGTAAAACATATATAGACATACATACACTGACTACTATTCATTTTTATACCTTAGTATTTTCATTTTAATCTATTTATACTTCTACTTGAATAAAGGATCTGAGTACTTCTTCCACCTCTGCATGATAAAGAGCAACATCATATCGAGGTAAAGAAGAGAGTGGCTAGCTGAACAGATCTGCTGATAGACTTGGACACACACTGATTGCTAAATAAATCTATTTGGAGAGTTCAAATGTAAAGTTTCCCCCAACCTTGACCCCACCACCTTCCAAAGCTGCCCAGAGCCCCATCAGCGTGCGATACGGTTGAATGATTCCCTCATCGGCTTGTTTGGTCTGACTGAGCGCTTCGGTGCTTTTTGTGTGTTGACTGGACATGTCTTTTGCTGCAGCTGCAAGCGTAGGGGGGGTCGGGGGGGATTTGCTGCTCCCTCAGGGTCTCAACCAGCTCGAGAAGACTTGTCCTGGCATCAGAGCGGGGCCACGGGGGGGGGGGGGGGGGTGTATCACGCTGTATCACGCTCTCTAACCACTACACGAGGGCAGCAGACTGGCACCGCTGCTGCTGCCCAGTGTTCACCCGACCGTGAAGCCAGATTTAAAGCAAACATGTTGATATTTACTTATTGTCCATTGGTAGCGGTTTAACACACAACCGTAGCAATGTAGGTAAATGTAGCACTTCAAATGGTTTGGCTTATTGATAGCTAATGTTCCTGTTTATGTTTAGGGTTGATTGCACTAAAGATGCCAGCTAAATACAGCACAAAGGAAATAAATACATTTCCAGCCATGGCAACAGTGGCATAGCGAGAGTTGATAGAAGGATTAGGATTGGCCACATGGGTGTACAAAAAAGCCTCACCTACACACACTTGTTCAAAAGGGAACTAAACTCGAAAGACTTCTCAGTGCCACCATTGTGATTGACAGGTGGTTTGAGGGAAGTGCAGAGCAGTGCAGCACAGGAACTACCGGTTTGTGCCACAAACTGTAAAAACATCCAAGATTTCAGGATCATTTCATCCAAGTCTTCCAATGTTGGTACATAGATTTAGTTAGGTGAGGGCAAATACAGTAAATACAACATGAAAACTATGTCAGAAAGCCAAAACTGGGAGACAGAAGATGTATGAGCGGATTTAAACTGCTAACTTTTAACCTTTTGTAAAGATTTGCATAAAAGATACTGCTTTTCTCTCTCACTAACTCTCTCTTCAGCCCACGCTAATTACAAGAGGCCTCGTGCCTCCGTCTAAAATAAATGATCCAGGCAGCATCTCAAGTGCCCACTTTCACCCTCCACCTCCTACTTAAGTCTGTCACTGCTGAGGGTGGCGCTCTGCACATTCTCACACACACACACACACACACACACACACACACACACACACACACACACACACACTGATATCGATGTGTGAAATATTGGGGGGGAGGTCTTTTAACAATTCAATTTTTCCGGTTCTTTAATCGGACACTAATTACCACGAGAGCAAACGGGTAAAGATACAAAACTTGGGGACAGATACATGCAAAAAAAGAGCCAAAGTAAGACCACACACACCTCCTCTTCAGTAATTACCACTACAATTGGACTGAAAATGAGATTACATGCAGATTAAATTAAGAATCCACACAAAGTAGGATTATAGCACATTACCATTATTTCACTCTTGGCAAGCAAAGGGCCCAACATTCATTTGTTCATTTGTTATTCATTGAATTACTTTCTTTATTGTGGCAGTTTAAGGCAGGAGTTTGGCAACCCTAAGAGGTAGTTAAGTTCATATTTAAATATGTTTTCCATTCATTTTCACCCACGTTTATTTGTGGCGCCATCAGGTTCATTCTGCTTTCATTAGGATGTAATCCCTTTGGATTTCAAAAGGGATTAGATGAGATTATAACTCTTTCTTTCAGTATAATCTAATAACATTCTCATACAGAGACAGAAACAGACTGACATGGTCTGAAACAACAACCCTAATAAGAAACCGTCTGTCCCAACATGAACATCGATCTGATCACTAACTGATTTCTTCTTTAGTCGCCTGGCAATTCCTTTTCTCTCCTCTGAAGTTTGTTCTGTAGTAGGATCAAACAGTTCTGATTGGTTTTATGGCACCAACAGAATCCAACTTTAAGTAGATTCAAGTTATAATCCAGCCAAAATCTTTGTCAACAGGAAACACACCCTGTAAGCTTGAGTAGTGAGTAGAAAGGACGTTTCTACGGACATTTTGGCCAGTTCCTCTTACATATTTTATAATATGGACCAGAAACAAGAAGTGAATTACTAATTACTAAACACTTGTTGATTTGTTTATTCAATACTCTTTATTCCAACCATATGAGAGTTTGTGTGCGAGAAGGAAAGAGTGACTTCCTTCCTGATTAATCAAGGATTTATAAATCAGACTCTGGGACTAAATATGGTTAGTTGTTCCTTCCTGCTTAATGATTAAATCCATTTTTAGAAAAAACAAGTAAAGTAAACTGTTAACTATTTTTGATTCACAAAATGATTCTAGATCATTTGAACTTCATATAATAAAAATAAATCTGCATCATTATTCCTCCAGCTCATTCATCAGCTGTTTTGCCAGTCTGTGTGTCCATCTGTTTGTCCATTTCTTCACAAAGCCCTTTTAACCAGAGCAGTTTTCACAATCACACAGGAAACCTGTCACTGTCAGACATCCAATGTGTGCCACCATGAAAGCTTAAAGGAGGTTTGACTCAGTGGTGACATCATGGAGGATATATGAAGCCAGCATGGCACCGTGCTCTTACCAACTCTTCATCAGCTAACACACAGTGGCACAGCTCTGAACTCAGTGAGACAATCTGAGTGCTGGGTTACATTGATGTACTCAAGTAGTTTTTAATTAAATTCTAAGAGTATTATTTGAGAAGAAATGTACGTCTATCTTATAATTGGCTACCTACGTCTTGCTTGTTTTACTGATACATTTCACTTAAAATAATTTGGATTTTAGGCTGAGCTAGGACGTACACCCGCATTAGATAAGACTGTACATATACACAATTTAGTAAGTGATTTTATGTCTTGTTTTTTTATGTTTTTAGGTTATACTGTGCAGTACCTATTTTCATTTATATTTTAATATCATCATTTAATGTACACTTCACATTTGTTATCACCTGTTAAGGAGCTAAATGCATTTATGTAATAGTTGCATCTAATAAAGTAACCTGAGAAGGTCTTTTTATTTTTGTAATCCTACTCCTTTTTTAAGTACTTTCCTTTCTACTTGAGTCAATGTAATTATAAAGTAATGGTGTTTTTTCTCTACCCATTACTGATACTGAAATCTACTACTATCTTATATTAAAAATCACATCCCAAGGAGAAGTCATCCATCAACTTCTCTTAATATTCAGCATTAACAGGGGAGATATTGTGCACATCTCAGGTAAAGTCGGTTATTTGTATATAAAAAAATCCAATAAACACATTAAAGTCCCACAGCACAAATTGCATGAAGCCGTATACTAACACCTCTTCCCTGCAGTTAGTAACTGGCCTGTTGTCTGCTCTAAAGCTCCTCCTGGGACTGAACACTCCTTTTTTGGATCTGTGTTACCTCACACAACCTGCAGACCTCATGATGATAACAACTCCTCTCAGAGATGTGTGCCAGCTGCTGCCAGCTGATGTCTCCTCTGTTAACAATGGCTTCTTTCATTGTTTTAATATGGTGTCAGTACGGAGGCTGATAAAACACCCGGACCTCATATTCATCTCTCATTTCAAATCACTATAACAGCAACAACACCCGAGAGTCATATTCTGCAATAACGCTGGCCTGTGTGCCAAAATCTATCACTATTATACCACGCTCCCTATACAAAGCCTCCACAGGGGTGCTGGAGCTTTTCACATAACAGAAAAGTACATGTGCAGCCTAAAATGCTTTCATTTAATTGGTATAAAATGCAGAAAAAAAACAATCTTATGAGAAAATGAAGTCTAAAATTTGAAATGGTTCTTTCTTTGATTACACCAAATAACTTATTGATTAAAAGTGAATATAATTGTAAAATAATTAACAGATTAACAGCTGAAAGGATGTATAAATCGCTTATTTCTCAACTACTAAATTAAGCACAAAATATTTTTGACTGTCTTTTTATCGGTTAAAGTTGTGTTATAAGAAAATTGTGAATATTTTCGTAATTTTCTCCCATTTAATAGACGGAATAACTTATGAATTAAAAAATAATATATTAAACAGACTGACTGACAATGAAAATAATCGTTACTTACAGCCTTACTTTTGTTAAGACTCAGTTAATGCTTGTCTGAAACAAACTGTATGTACCTCCCTGCTCTTGAGTAACGAGCAGGGAAACAAAGGGGAATACACACATCATGTTTATGGAAGATAGATATTTACAGGATGCCTGTTAAGTGTTTACACACAGTATACACAACTGCAGGAGAGTGTGAATGAATACAAGTCTGTAAACTGTCTCATGACATTAAACAAGTTACTGCCTGCTGCTGTCATATTCACTGCAGGCATCAAGCGCTAAAGTGCCACGCTTGACTTGTGAGGATGAATGTAAAATGGTTTTGTTTGAACCTATTACAGTTGACTGACGGACGCTGGAATGACGAGCTCATCGGGTTTATCTGGAGCTGAAACGTAACACTGAAGCGTTTACGTGGTGGAGCGCTGTTAGACAATCAGTGCTGTATGTGCAGGCCGACTGACGCACGACGGAGCATGTCCCGAGGATTGTGGGAAACAACAAAAAGACTGGATCACGTACAAGAACACTTGCCTGAAAGTTTTAAAATGTCAAAACCACTGTTCTCACCGAAACACCTAAGTCTATCCTTGAAGCCTAACAAATCTGTTTAATGTCTTTTGGATCTTATAAAACATTTGATTGGCCAATTTTTGTATCTCTATGTGTGGAGCCAGCAATATTTACATCCAGGTTTACTAGCTTGTTGTCAAAAGTCAAAGTTCCCTTATTTAGATTATTATAAACTATATAACATTACAAACACACTTATTTAAAGCTAAACTTTAAATAATGTTTCAATACATTTAACCAAGCATGTTGTTTTTGATTCAATCTACAAACTCAACCACATGTTTAAGACTGCAACCGTTTGCCTTGAAGCGTAACTGTATATGCAGTAGTTCGTATGAGGATGGGATTTATTTTTAGAGACAGGGTTGTTTAACTGGTTGGTGTGGGTTCTAAACTCATGACGCTCTCTACAGCTCCATCACCTTCTCAGTCAGTCATCACCTTCTCTGTTATTACCTGTAATCTCTCAATAGGTGCATAGATGTGGCAACGTATATTTAAAGTGGCCAGTAGGATCATTGGTGTTTCACCTGATCTGACTCGTACTTTCCGTAAAAGAAAGACAATGAGCTATTAAATGCTCACGCTGATCATCCAACTGATGACCCGTTTGTCTGCTTAAGTACCGGGGTTGACTATGATGTTTTTTTAGCTTTGGGTTTCCTGTTGAGGAATTCATGTCTGTGACCCAACGTCTGTTTGTTCTAAGTTTTACCTGTCTGCAAGACAACTGTCCTCTAATGGACTATAAGTTGATCCGATGCATTGTTGAGTTTCACAACAACACATGTATTAGAAGGAAGCACTGTGACAAATGACCCACGGGGGAACATTTTGACTTCCTGTTGTTCTTGTCAGCTCAAATGATAAATGGGCCAACAGACACATCTCCCACACATGCAGTGTAATTCATTCCTTTATCTCTCATCCTAACACTAAGCAAACTTCAGCCTCAGACCTGACTCACAGTTTAAAACAGACACTTTTAAAGGTGACTCACGGCCTAACCCGAGGGCTCAATGCCTAAATGGTGTGTAAATGTGCCCGTTGAAACTCCCCATGTGAGTGTGTGAATCAACAGGTGTGTGTATCGATTGTGCTTTTGGGGGAAAGTAATGTTTTAATATTGTCCCTTTCCCTAATGTACTGTGTTTGTCTCTTACACACTTCCTGTGACAACAATCTAAACATTCCCCTGGATTACACACATCCCTCATTCCCTCTCTCTACATCTTCACCCATGCCTTCTTACTTCCTTCCGATCTTTCTCACACACTTACGCAAGATCACTCACAATCCTCTCTGTTGATTTATCCCCTCTGCGTGGTATAAACGCTCACATGGTCAGTCAGTGGGTCAGCTACAACATGCTGACTCACCCCCAATCCAACAGGAAGAGACTGTTTAACATGTAGAACCACATGTAAGCTATTAACAAGATCTGTGTCCACGTGCTGTTGTGGGGGGGGTTTACAAAGACACACTGGAGTCTTTCACTACCCGCTGTGTAACAACCACTCTTTGTAGTCACCCTCTTGGAGTGAAACAGGGTAAAGCTGATTGGTATTCAGACCTTTAGGTGAGTGGTTTAAGCAAATGTTGCACACTCACCCTCACACTACATATACGGTGTTTGTTTAATGGATTATCAAAATTATTATTTAGTGTGTAGCTCTACTAGGGTTTGTGTTGTCCTGTCTTCAACCATATCTAAAAAAAAAATTAGTTTGAGACACAAGCTGAAAATGAGGCAACAGAAATAAGAATAATCAATGTGAAAGATTCCTTTGTAAGATATAATCATTGTTGTTCATTTTTTCGGCATTCAGAAGGATTGTTTTCAGTGTCTGATTGTGTGCTGCTACAGTCAAACTGGACTTTAGGCACTGCTATAATGTTAAAACAATAGCAGAGGACACATGTTACAAAAACATGTTCCCCCTCTGTGACATCCCTGCCTCCTCCTACTCCTTTTTCCCTCTCTTCTTGCCATCCCCTCCAGTTTTTCTTTCCTTCTCTTCCCCCGTTTATTGCATTCCTGCTCACCAATCCTGCCTCTGTTCTCTCTCGTATCCCCTTCTGTGTTTGTTTGTGTGTGTGTGTGTGGATGTGTGTGTGGCCACGTAGGGCCCTGGAGTTTGGGGGATTGTATCGCCTCCCTGCCCCACTGTTAACTATGTAGCTACTGGTCACTACGAGAAGATAAAACAGACGGAAAAATAATTTGTTATGAAAACGATACCGGGGCTGGTGTGAAATTTGATCGTTTGTACTTTAGGTGGACTTGATGTGTGTAACCCCCACCTTCCTTTTTCCCTGGAGTGAGCTCAAACTCACTTAGGACCTTTATAAAGCCAGTAATAGAGTGGAAGCTCAATAACAACAATTTAAAAAGGCATCTATCCTTAAAGAAACACTCCCTGCTTTTGTTCTCCCCCTCCTCCAATCCCAACACTTCCTGCCAGCTCACTGTTTGTGTTTCCAACCTAACACCGTTTACAGTTGGGTTTATGATATAAACTGTGAGAATATAGGGTCTTAAGATTGTATCGCTGTCACGATCTGTCTGTGTTGTTGTTTTGTCTTGTCTTTTTCTATCTTTGGGTTTCCTGTTTTATTTTGTAGATTGTTCACCCCCGTTTCCTGCCTGTTGCTTTCTGTCTGTTTTCCCTCCCTGATTACCCGATTGTGTTCACCTGGTGCCTCTGTGTTTTCTCCTCCCTCCTCACCTGTGTCTTGTTTGTGTGATTAGTCTTGTGTGTATTTAAGTTCTGGTTTTTCTGTCTGTCTTTGTCGGTTCGTCTTTTGTTGTTGACTGTGTTCACCGGTGAGTGTTCTGTCTGTCCAAGTTCTATTTCGGTATCCTTGAAATAAAGGTGTATAAGTTTAATCTGCATTTGGGTCCTGCTTCCTTCGCTCTACCGTGACAATCGCAGTGGTTCCCAACCTTTTCTTTTTTTTACAATTGTACCCCTACTGAGAACCCTATCAGATTAACTCAAGTAACCTCTTCACTAACACTGGGAATCGCAAAACCACGGAGTGTTTCTTTAACAAAGCAAATGTCACATTAACATCGACTGCAGGGATTATCTGAAGCCAAGAAGGCGGAAGTATTCCGATCCTTAAATAAAAGTACAAGCATCTCAGTATGGACACAAAGTAACCATGATGCGAAATGTTGTGTTTTTTACTATTTTAAAATGATTGTTATTACTCATGCATCATTTGTAATTAGCATTTTACTTCTGTAGTTGGTTGAGGCGGTGCCGATTTGAACTATCCCATACACTATTGCGGAGTTTATAATATTTTACATACAAAACGTGATGTATCGCTTTGGTATTTTCTGAAATTATCACATGTTTTGCATGTTAAGTGAGAAAAGTAACTAAAGCTGTAGAAGTATCAAGTAGCAGGAAAATGTAAATATTAAGTAAAGTACCTCACATTTCTATTTAAGTACAGTACTTGAGTAAAACTACATTCCAACAATGCTAAACCACGCTGCTTAAATAGCTCTAAATATAATCTTGCAAGAAAATAATGAGGGGCTTTTTGGAATTTGACTACTCTTTCCTTGACTGAATGGACTCTTTTTTTTCGACTGCACGGTTAACCAATACACATTTAACCAAGCCTTGTTGCCATGGCGTCATATTAAGGCTCGGATCCTCACTATAGCAACTCCCTGATAGACGGACTGAGTGGCTGGATGAATATCTGACATGCTGGCTGGCAGAAATGACTGCTTGTAGCAGGTTTAAAGGATTATATGAATGGGAAAATGGCTCATTATGAATTCCCTGAACTCCATGCTGTTTTATGAACAGCAGAAATAGTATGCATCAAACAAAGGAGTGAAATAAAGGGGTAGGAAATAATGATGGGTGAATATGTGGATTACGGCTTGAGCAAATATACGGACACAGCAAGAGAAGGAGTGCTTTAGCAAACGGAGGTGAAAGAGAAGGAGTAAATCCCAGAACACATGCTCCATATCTTTTGTCAGTGAAGAGGGTAGCCCTCCCTGCTCCCTGCTCTCCAGTTACACTGTTTGGGAGCACGTGCTCCACATCTCCCCGTCTAAATGAGCCCAATGTGTCTCCATTAGTGAACCGACTGTAAATTAATCTCTTTGTTGTCTAACAGCCCCGGCAGAGAAGGAATCAGAACAATGAAACCTCTGTGGATAAAAGCGGAAAAATAGCCATTATTATTAGAGATAAATGAGAGATAGGTGACCAAAAATGTGAAATAAATCAATATACCATTTTCACGAGTATAATCTGATACACGACCTGATCTGAGAATAACAAAGGATAACAAATAAAGTCTCACAGCACCTATTTGTTGAGCTGTTGGCACAAAAAAAAGCAGACTAACAATAAAGATTGAGTGCTTTAAAGCTAGCATAACTGTAATAATTAGTGCGTTATTGAATAAGAGATGGATGTGAGTAGAGCTGCAAAAATGTGCCGATCGACAGAAATATAATGATGATCATTCATTTTTTCATGCAAAGGTGCAAGAAAATGCTGTTTTCAGCCTCTCAAATATGGAGATGTCCTGTTTTCTGTTTCGTATCATATTTAAGTGAATATATTTTGGTTTCTGGACTGCAGAACCAGACATTTAAAGACATGACCTTGGACTTTGAGTTACTTGATGATCGCATTTTCCCTATTGTATAGACAAAGGATTAATCAATTAATCTAGAAAATGATCGATAATGAAAATATGTGTTGGTTGCAGCCTTAGACCCTCGACACACGGAGACGGTAACGAAAACGAACCGAATTCGATATCAAAAATGTCTTCTGTCCACGCGCAATCGGCACCAGAAACGTGTCCGTCCACACGAGACCGCTCAACCCGCTGGAGACGCTGTAGTACATATGCCGGGCCTGTAAGTGGCGCTGTATTTCCGCCACAAAATACACCAAAAGCAGCGAAGAAGACTTCACAAGCATGCATGGTTGCCATGGTTGCCCTTCTGTTTATTCTCCGTGGTGGATTTAGCAGCAGAGGTGGGGAGAGGCAGGGGCCAGGGCTCTGGCTTTTTTTCTCCCTCCCCGAGGCAAGCGTGTGCTCCTGCTGTAAATCTCCCCGGTAGTCCATCAGCAGATGAAAATGTAATCTATCTGTATGTCATGTATGTCATATATGTTATGATGAATTAAAATGGGGGACCCTGATGTAAACAAGACGAAAGTCTTTCTCTGGTCTGCATCCCCTTAACAATTGTGTATTGAGCTGTACTGTATTGTACCCATTCTGCAATCTGTTAATAACATTTTCAATCAATCAGATGAGAAACACCCATCTCTCCGCCTTCTCCAAGGGACGAGGGAACCCTGCGGCAGAGTTTCCGTTATAATTGTTTCTGGCCCTCCAAAATCGTGGTTCTTTCCGGGCCAACAACCGGGCTGAAAATTATGCTAAACTAGTGACGTGAGTGGTTACAACTACAACAAGATGAACATATTTGACCGTGATTTAATTGTAATACACGTTTCAAAATGATGCCGAAGTAACTACATACTGATACCGGTTAGTAAAAACCATGAATTAATGCTTTGACAAGTCTGCAGACAGACGGCAGGCGAAAAACCTTTTAAAATGCGTGTTTTCTGAATGGAGATCGGCTAAGCTAACGTTGTATATGCTCCGACCGTCCACACTCACAACAACGGCCTGCAGACATAAATAAACCAGCGACTGTATTCGCCATGACACAGGCTGTCTGTGGTTTGTACTTGTTTAACTTTTGTCTAGTTTCTGAACAGATATGAGGAGCTGTGAGCTCTGAGTGCTAACAACAACTAGCAACAGTGCTAGTGTTGGTTTTGTGGTTCGCATTGAAGATGACGTCATGGCTCCGCCTACACTGCGTTACCATAGTTACTGCCCCAGCTACTAAACTGTAATGGAAACGCAGCATAAAGTGAGCCTGGCCTACCAAGGCCTAACTATACCGTACAAAGCCGTGCGAGGCCCAGTGGAAATGCGCCATTAATCCCCTCTGCTGGCATAAAAGTCTCTAGTATCTCCGCTACTTTTTTGTTATTATCCAAATGTCACAGGGTATCCCTGCAACTGCCTTTGAAATGTCAATACAAGTCAGACACAATCTTATTTTCACAACAGATTAAAAAGGAGGTATCCGTTTTCCATCCTCAGTGGCTTTGAATAGCATCTGGTTACAGTTAGTTATAGATTGTCAGTGGATTAGATTTGGGATTTACAGGTGCGAGTGTGGAGACAGCCTCTGTTGTGTCTGCAACAACACAACTCCACAAAGCAACAGCCAGACAATCCCATCGTATGTCTGTGTGCGTCAGTAGGGTCAAAGGTCAAGTAGTAGGAGAGTTTTTGGAAGCTTTGCTCAAGTCTAACTCTTTATCCCCTTTAGAATAGCCTAATTTAGTTGTATTATGTGCACATTTTCTTGAATCCTCCTGCCTTTTTGTCTCTTTTAGCCTTCTAGGAACCTTCATACCTGTTAAGTCGTTGTATTGCTAATAGAATATGGGTCAATGCTAGCTCAGTCGGCATGGGCTTACCAACTCCTGACGGCAGCAGCCAGACAGGAGTTGGCGTGGCTCTCCGTGTCGCCCAGGGTTTGATGAGGGACTCTAAAGTTAGCTTCCACTGATACTCAGTCATTACCACAGCCAGGCAGGTCATACGCATAACCAGACCCCCCACTCAGACTCATCAGTCACACCTCATTTATCTCATTTGCCAGCACATCCCCTTCCGGAAGAGAGTATCCCTCCTTTCATTTTACTTAAAACTTTACAATTAGCATACACCAAAAAAGAGAGTAGGTGTGCAACAATGGTCTTATTGTAGATGAGACAAAGACATAACCTAGGGCTAGGATGAAATACTTGTCAACTTGCAAAGACAACGATATTGAACAAAGGGATTTTGTTAGTTAGTTGAAAGAGTATTTGTTAGAAACCGCACTTTGATATGTAAAAAAACCCTTTTTTATTGGTGCCTTTTGTGTTATAGAAGTTATAAAATAATATTGTTTTTTTGTATTTATTTAATTTTAACATTAAGTTGTTTTACTGTACTTAAGCACTACGTTGAAAGCAGACGGAATAACTTATATAATAATCGAAATAAATTACATAGTTTCCTTTTTTTGTGCATGCCTAACAAGCACGTGAACATTTTATTTTCGTAATTGATTTTATGAAATTTTTACTTTTTTAAAACCTGATTTGAATAGGAAAAACCGTTCCCAAACAGCTGCTAAACAAGAGTAGCCTACTGTCTGCCATACTTGATTTGGTGGATTCACAGGTGTGCTTTAAAATCTCTTCAGCCAATCAGAAGAGAGAGATCTCTATTCCACGATAAGACAGTAAAGCTGCATCAGCTCTACATGTAGCTACCTGTAGGTGGGGGTGGGGGCTGAAGTTAAACCACGAGGTCTTTAAACATTACAAATGTCTCACATGATGGAGTCTTTGTTTCTTGTCACACTCTTCTTATGTCACGTATTTCATTACCTCATCGTTTCGCATATGGCCCAGATACTAAAGGCTATAAGAAGCAAGTCTAGGCCAAAAGCAGCCACAAAGGGCCTACATTTAATGTTTATTTAGTAACAGTTTGCCTTAAAAGAGGACAGACAGAGGCTCCAGATCTGATAAACTGACTTATTACGCTTTACTGTAGAGCTCTATTACTTATGGAGCCCCGGATCGATAGGATCAATCGGTTTGCAGGCCGGTTATTGATAGGGTATTTACCTCACAGTCGTAGAGGTCCGTTAGCTGGTCGATAATCCACTCCTCCAGGTTCAGTCTCTTCCTCAGCTCTTTACGGTCATATTTGACGGTAACGCGTCCCTGCTTCCGAACCGGAATCTCGGGTTCCTCCGCGGTGCCGCCCGGCGTCTGGAAATATACCCGGGGTTGAGGGCTCGTATCAGCCATCGTCACTCGCTTCGGGATACTAAAATCCCCCCCGGAGGTGTGAAGTGTGAAATGGGCGACAGTCAGGAGGCGAAGCGGCTTTTGTTGACGTGCTGGCCTTTTCCTCACTGAAAAAAAAATCTCGGCTGATAAATGTGTGACTTGGAATCCCCCGAAGAAACAGCGCTGGACCTGATGCTTTTGTTGTCCAAAAATTGCTCAAAGAGACGTTGGCAGTAGCCGGACGTTTCCACAAAACAAACCGGAGCGACCGTTACGGTGAAACGTGAAGTGTAACCGGCTTATTGGGCTATTTACAGCATGCAAACTCTGCTTATATAAAAAGAGAAGAGAGAGGAGCGGAGCAGGCTGAACTCTTCATTCAGTACAAAGAGAAATCACACGCCTCTCTCTCTCTCTCTCTCTCTCTCTCCTCTCTCTCTCTCTCCTCTCTCTCTCTCTCTCTCTCTCTCTCTCCTCTCGCTCTCTCTCTCTCTCTCTCTCTCTCTCGCTCTCTCTCTCTCTCTCTCTCTCTCTCTCTCTATCTCTCTCTCTCTCTCTCTCTCTCTCTCTCTCTCTCTCTCTCAGCCCCAGGAGAGCTGCGTGCGCGCGCTCTCCTTGAGCTCGAGCGCATCCGACGTAGCCCGACTGAAAAAAGAGAAAAGCAAATGTTGATTTTTTCCAACTTTGAATATCAGTTCACTCCCCCTCTTCCTTCTCATGCATTTTTCCAAAACTTTCCCATGTGACCCCCTGGAGCCCACTGTAACAGATGAGCTTCACACGTGCACAGATGTACAATCTTTTTCCCATGGTGCAAACATAAATTTGGACATGAGCATTCCAAAATTAGACTGTAATGTGTTAATTGCAATAGTATAGTTGCACTGATAGATGTGCTGGTATTTTTATTTCATACATCTGCACTTGAATCGGTCTCGATAATTGTTAGTGTGATAACGATTATGGAAACATATTGATTTACTTTGTGTGTTCTTACCCTAACTTAAAACAGTTATGTTATTTCCTTGCTGTAGGAAAGTCAAATCTATATTTGTGAACATGAGAACAACCCAGAAACCAAAGAAATAAGTTTAAAATGTACTTCCTGTTCAGGATCTGCCCCATAGACAATGAATGGGAGACTTCATTGACCCACAGATTGTTTGCTAAAGCTAAAAAAATGTTTTGTCCATTATAGTTCCCTCAGTTGTAATTCAGAAAGTCTCCATATACCGGTACTTATCCCTGGCTATTCTGTGTTTCCCAATGATTTGTCTGTTGAGCTTTCCAGACTTTATACAAATATAATTGTCCTCGCTTTTTTGCCTTCTTTTTGGATTTTATTTTTCAAAATGGCTAAGAGTTCATGCTGACTAATATGTTTTAATGTCTTAAAGTTAAACCATAGCATGTACTGTACAGAGTTTTGAAAATGTTTCACTTTAAGTTTATCTCCATAGTGAACCTATTCAGAACTTTTCAATCGCCCAACCTTTGACAAATCTTGTGACTCTTTAAATAACCTACAATTGCTCTCATCATTAAAGGCATGGGCTTTTAGTGCATTGTGCAGCACTTTGTCCTTACACGGTAATTGCACAAAGTGCCAGTTTGGCCCGGGGCCTAACAGCTTCAAACTCTTGGTATTTTAATGCTCATTTGACTAGTTCACAACAAAAGTGTCCTCTGGAATGTGTGAAATGTATACAGATAAAGATTTCACGCTTAGATTTCACAGTTTATGAATAGAGAGCTTATAATTCACAATTATACAAAAGTGTTATTGTATGTTTTGCAAGATGTCATTTTATCTCTTTTAAGATTACGCAATTTGAGTGGATAGCAACTGGATTTACTAGTTTGGATTCAGTTGGAAATTAACTTTTACATTGCAAAGATTACAAAAGAAACACTGGAGGTGTTCCATCAACAGGAAACCAGTCCCATTTGTTCACAGTGTGTCCATTGTGTGTCCACAGCAGGGGTCCTACACCCGGCCAGGCTGGTTAATAAAAGAGTTTTAATAATAATAGGAGTGTGAAGTAAAGGGGGAGGCAACTGAGGGAGAGCAGATTCATAATGCCTCTCTCCTTCTAATCTTCTTTAGAGTGTGTATGTTGGTGTTCACATCTGTCAACATGCTCATATTGGTGTGTGTGATGTGTCGTACCGGCCCATGCAGGCATTCCACCGACAACCATGGCAACAAGACATAAAAAACTGAATTATTCAGTGAGCTTGTCTGAAACTTACAGTTGAGTAAGCACAGTTGGACACACACACACACACACACACACACACACACACACACACACACACACACACACACACACACACACACACACACACACACACACACTAACGTAAACATTCACATATAGCAAAGACATGCAGTCACTGTTACACACGATCCTTTGCACAAACCAAATGTGTCACCAGGTTATAGAGTAAAATGCATTATGCAAACTTTGTTTTTTCTTTGATATTTGAGTCTTTCCACTATATGTCAGACAGACACTGCAGAAGAAGTCAGTATGATGTACGCATGCAACATTAAAACTGTTGTGGCCATGAGGAGAGTGAAAGAGGAACCATGCACAGTATGATGTGTGAGAAAATGTAATGAGCTCAAATAATCTTACTAAGAAGCTCAAGTTTGCAAACAGCCAGAAAACTGAACTTATTACATTGTATATCCCTAAGCTTAAGCACCGTGAGAGACCTATACATCACACAGGTCGGATATTATACTGTACTGCATTAGACTATAAGATTATATGTCACAAATATCCTGCCCGGAATGATTTTGATGCATGATAATGTCCTGATAATCATCACAATGTGCTTGGAACTCAAAATAATGGCATCCTGTTTTCACTTTACCTTAAAAGCTACACATATTTATATTGCATACCAGATATAGATCTTTTTAAGTGAACATCCATTTTAGGAAAAAACAATCTTAAATAATTAAACACAAATAAATCGCAATGTCCTCCTGAATGAATTGTAAATAAACAAAAAGCAACATTGTGTGAGTCTGAAGGAAAATCTATTAGTAAAGTAAGCCCTACATTGACATATACGGTAAGAACATAAGCGGAAGAGACTTCTTTTCTTCTAAGATGCTTCCATGGAGCAGCTCTTAAAGAGAGAGCAATATGAATACATCCTCAGGAGTTGAGGAAGTCATCCTCCCACAGGGGGGAGCTGTTCCCTCTTATGTCATCACTGGGAGAAACTACCTACAGTACCTACTACTACCTGCAACACTTTTTATCCCCCTTGTTTCTTGCCAATGCATTTTCTTTTGAATAAATTAGAATCGGGTTACATGTTGTTTATGATTATAGTCAAAAAATAAATGTCCTTTGTCCTTTTTCCATAACGAGGTCAGAGGTCAAAGTCTAATAACCTCTGAAGACCAATTAACCAACATCAAAAATAAAAATACATACAACATGTAATAATAATCAACAGCAAAACGTTACAAAAGCAAGAACATATAGTATAGTATGAGAGGGACAAGGAAATGAACAAAATGAAAGAGGTGGAAAAAAGGATCTGAGACACAAAGTGGTATTGTTTAAATTATTTGACATATGACAGGATGGATGGAACCTATTCGATAAATACACAAGCACATGACGTCAGCATTCATTGAAAAAAAAGTGAAATCCAAGACTGTATTTTATTATATTGTATGTTATGGTCTCCATTTTATACACTCTCATTATTTTAGGATGTAGATTTAAACAATCTTCTTTTAATTGTGTAATAGACTAAAGTCTTGCTTTAGTTTATACTATTGATTTGACCCTGATTCACTTAAGAAGAAATCCACTTTCTCACAGTTGTGCAATCCAGCTTGCACCACACTCCACTCAGCCACTAGATGGCAGTATAGGAGTGTATTGCAGACATGTGACAATGATAAGGAGTAAAAATCATGCTTTCAGTTCCCTTTTGTGGAGCATTTTTGGGCTGCAGGGGGGAGTACTAACAGCTGGATATAAACTCATTTGGACAGAGTGAACTGATGAATGGAGCTATGAGGAAATAAGTGTATCATATCCATCTTCAAGTCTATCAAACACCTCTTCTGAGGAAACTGTTAACAGCACATGTGATATCTATGGTCGACACTAACCTTGCATTGTCATGGAGACGGATGAGTTCAGTCTGCTGTGAACTGTCAGAGTCTCTGCAGGCCAAAAATCTCAGCAGTAATCTGATCAAGTTTGTATTGCTACTGTTGACTGAGTCAGGCCTTTCTTATTAAAGCCAGTGTGTGTACTGTACATGTGTGTGTTTCTGTGTGTGTGTCAAGGGAGGGGGCAGTGTGTGGTGACACAGTGAATATGCCTGTGTGTCTTTATACAATGTGTCTTTGTGAGTCCTTGGCTCTGCGTTGGAGAGAAAGAGCTTTCTGTTCGGGGGTCTTCCCTTTCTCCCCAACATCTTGTCTCTCACTTTGTTCCTTTTTAACCTCTTGTCCCCCTTTTTCATTAACTGTGGCTTCTTTTTTTTTTAACACCCCCTACCTTTTTTCTTTCTTTTTATTGTCTTTCTTTCTGTATGTGTTACAGAGAAAATAATGACTTCCTCTGTAAATACCTAAACATGATTAGATCTCACATTCACTCCAGTTACATTTCCAATGAATATAAACAATCTGTCCCTTTTGCTCCTTTCCTTCCCCTCACATCCTCTTCTGTTTTGTGCCTCTTTTATAAAATGGTCCTTTCTTTTTGCTCTCTGTACTTTATTCCAGTCTTTTGAGTTCCTCTGACGGGGGCTTTTTGAGGACACTGCAGCTGTTTAATGGCAACCAGTCTGATAGATAACAGCACATGGCACTCAATGGCATAACATAGGATTCTTCTTCTGAATTTCATTACACAAATGTCATGCAAATCCATTGATAGAAAGTACAGATTCTCCACAGTGAAGTGAAAACGTTGACATGATGGTGGTTGCTAGAAACTCAGAGAATCACCAACGTCATAAGGGTTCATACTCTGGGGATCATGGATAGTGTACCACATTTCATTGCAAACTATGCTTAGTGGTGAAGAAATGTTACTTCAAAATGTCTCTTGGTTGTTCAAGAAGAGTAGTAAGAATATCAGATATTAGAAAAGGCCAGGAGTTCTTTTCATTGTAGCCATCTTTATTTGACAGGTCCCTGTTATAGGAACTATTTAGTGGACTGACTGACAAATATGAAAACTACATATAAAATGACAAACTTCTAATATGGACACAGTTATTGTACATTATATCCGGTTACACAGCACTTTTTTCAGAGCAGAGCCGAAGTAACCTCACCAAAAACATATTTCTGGGTACAGTCAGAAAACCACTGAAAGTAGAAAAATGAAAATGAAACTGAGTAGGGACGAAAAGTGAAAAACATCCTGCTCGTCTGAGTGTACTTTTTCTTACAGAGTGCAAAATGTTCCTTATTCTATGTTTATTCAGATGAGTACACTGTCAGATAATCCAAACTGAGCTGGACACCTGTTGGAATGAGTAGCAGTAAATGAGAAAAACCCAGAAGAGGAAGAGAAAGACTACGAAATAGAGACCTTAAGAGGGAATCGAATGGTAAAAAGGGAGAAAGAAGGGTGAGGGGAGCTGTCTATTGACACCACAGGTGCCTGCACTTCAAATGCAGCGAAAAAAGAAGTTCATTTGTGTGTATGAGACAGGAGAGATACTGTGTGTGCATGTATTTTATTATGCACGCAGAGAAACACAATACCCCTGCTTATGCATGTGTTCTGTGCTGTTGAAAGAATGCATTTGCATGTGTCCACCTTTTATTCGTTTGTTGTCATTTGAGAGGTTGTGTGTGTGTGTGTGTGTGTGTGTGTGTGTGTGTGTGTGTGTGTGTGTGTGTGTGTGTGTGTGTGTGTGTGTGTGTGTGTGTGTGTGTGTGTGTGTGGTGGTTCAGATTAATCAACAAGTCTAACCTGGACTCAGTTACGGCTCGGATTTAGGCGCACGCAGCTCAGGTACACACACACACACACACACACACACACACACACACACACACACACACACACACACACACACACACACACACACACACACACACACACACACACACACACACACACACACACACACACACACACACACACACACAATCTGTCTAGCTGCTGAATTGTTAAACAATGTGTCTCCTGCTGGATGCGTGCACCTCCTCAGGGTCATGTAACTATGACACCAGCTCTTTCTAGACACGGATATGCAATTTTCATTCCATGATAGATTAATATCGGATGATTCCTGTGGATTTTCTTTGAATTTCCTCTTCCTCGCTGTGGTTTTGGTCAAGTAGAAACACCAGGCAGTCAGTCAGCAGGCAGCTGCATAGCAGACATTCCTGCCGAGTGTAGTTAGGGAGTTGGAGAATGGCAACGTTGGCCAAAAAATCTGTTAGGGTTTTTTTTTTTTGAGAACTTGTAATGTTGCCTGGCAGTGGGATTTGGACGGGTCGGACTGTAGCTGTGCCTTCCTTCTTGTTCACACGCTTCTTTAAAACATGAGATGCTGCAACTGATCAGGAAGAGGAAAGTTACCTGGTGACTTCCAGCGGCTTCAATTACCTCCCTCCAAAATCCACCCACAACTATTTCCTATTCATTTGATGCAGATAATACTATTGTTTAAAAATGACCTCCATGTGTTTTTCCAATATGCAGTTCCATGATTTAATAATATCATTGGTTGCATGAGTAATCCGTATCAGTCAACAGCAAGATGAATGATTTAAAGCAGAGTTATTTATATTATTAAAACTTTAAATCCTGTAGACAGTAAGCAGGAAATGACTCTATTTCTACAGGCATGTTTTGGGGTCTTTGTACCAGTTTTATTTATCCTTTTTTGAATTGCCAGTATTTGACATCTCACGTTTCTAATAACTAACAAATTGAGAGTTTACCTGCAGCATATTAAGGAGCTTTAAGAGTGATTTAATCTTGAATTGACCCTTAAATAGCAAGTAGTAGCTTTACACTTAGCGAACAGACATGACACTGATACTGATACTGATCTTTTAAAAAACAGCATTGTTTCCTTGTTCCCCGTCGTCGAAGGCCTAACATAGAAACTATCTTAAAGAAAACAAAGAACTGCTTACACTTTATTTTAGATGCTTAGATGCCTGGAGATGTGAATGGATCTAGTTATATGTGATGTATACTCTTACAATAAACTTAGATTATTTTCAGGCCTATTATTTTTCTGTAATCCTGCTGTCAAACAAAGTGCAGATAATTTAAATTGAAAGGTTTAATGAAAGACATTTGAGAGTTGCATTGTGGGACATGTAGGGTTTTTGGAGCTAGGGACCAAACGTCAGGATATATGCCTTTGCTAATTTCGACTATCTTCTTTTAATCTGATTGAAAATCTGAAAATTGTACACATTTTATGGAAGTACAATACTAAATTCCCAGAGAACACCTTTCAATTGCAATTTTTTTTGATATTTCAGTAGTAATGAAGTGAAAATTAAACGTGTGCAAACATTAAGCAAATAGAAAGTGAAAATCATTATCATGCAATTGTCATGTTCATGTTAGTATATTCATACTGTACATTTTAGGAGACAGGAACTTGGATTAAAACACACCCCTTTTTTACTTAAATTGTGACTCCCCCCCTCTCTCATTCCTCATTCACTCGGTGCTATCTGACGCTGTCCTCTCTCTCCTCTTCGGAATCTTCCCTTTTTCCACAGAAAACATGCAGGGAGGAGAGGAGGAGGAGAAAAGAAGAAACTCGTCGGAGGCGACAAGAGAGAGAGGAAGCAGAGAAAGTTAGAGGAGCGAGAGGAGAGGGGTCGAGCAGATGGGAGGAAGGAAGGAAAGGATCTCTCTGCGGGCTCAAGTGCGCGATTAAAGGATTGTGCGTAAATAAACAAATGAATCAAAGCCTATAATACAATTTTTTTTAAAAAAGGGGGAGTTGTATGCGCGCCACCGCGTTGCGTGGACGCGGACAAGACAGCGCGCTGAAACAAGTCCTGTGTGTTCTCTCTGGATTTTACTCCTCATGTTCCTCAAAGTCTCGCTGCTGTGTAGTAACTTTTTAGTTTGAAAATCTCCCCCCCCTCACCCCCCCCCCCCTCGTCCTGTCGGTTCACTCTCTCCCCGGAAAAGAAGCTCCGGGGTGGAAGTTGGAGGAAGGAAGCGCGGTTTTTTGTTCCTTCCGAGGAGTCCAGCTCGCTTTAGCCGGGGTTTAGGCGTTGGCAACCGGCAGGGAATACCTTGCCATGGCCGGGGCCAAGCCGGGAGTCCACGCGCTGCAACTCAAGCCCATGTCCGTCCACGAAGCACTGAAGAAGGGGGGGAAGTTCATCAAATGGGACGAGGTGAGACATGAAATGTTTGTTTTCCTCAAAGTTTAATACACGTGTCGCCTCGCGAGTGAAACAAAACATGTTTCTCAGTCAAGAAGGGCGACTAAAAAATGACAAGAGACAGACACCGTGAGACATGACAGCTTTTTGACAGAATGCACACTGTTGTGAAGTGGCCACGAGACTGGTGCGTGTGTGTGCGCGCGCGTGAGTATTTGGAGTGCAGGTGTGCCTCATAAACAAAAAAAAACCTATACACCTTTATATGTATGAGTGTGTTTTAATCAGATATTGTAGTAGAAAACTCCTCTGTAGTTGCCAGCTGTCTGTTGTGTTGAATTGTTGTCAAGCCGGTTTTTCTCGGGCTCATGTTCAGTTCAGACGCCCTCATGCATCCTCCTTTCCCCTCCTGTGTCCTTCTCTTTCTGCACTCCCCCCTTATCCGCAGGGGATAAGAGGAGAAAGCACCTGCCTGTAGAAGTTACCTCCATTTGAGAGTGCACCTAGAGCTCTGAAATGTCCCCTTTTTTAAAAAATGTTCCATGTGTGTTCTGTTTTTGTTTTCCATGAGTCTCTAAATCACGTCATTAGAAGTTTTCTTTATTTGTCCGGCTCTATTTTTCCTTAGTTCTGTAGCAGCTTTTCTGGCAGTCCTAACATGTGCCTGCCCTGCACCGTGTCATTGACCATAATAATTTGTCTGTGTGTGGGTTTTCTGATACAGACTGCAGGGCCATTCTGCAATCGTCTCTGTAAAGAAAGTGTGTGTGTGTCAATGATTAACTAAGTTGTAGCCCTAGTGTCTTCCAACAGTGGCATGCAGGAGTGTGTGGTTTGTCGTCCAAATGTATTTATTAGGCTAAAACCTCTTGATATGTAACCTTTCACCTTCACATATAATTATCAAAATGGCAACATTTCATCAGACAAACCACTTGCATTAAACAAAAATTACGACCACAATTTGGCCAGAAATAGATATGTAGGTTTTAACAGTGAGCTTCGTTCAGCAGTTCATCTCAAAGGAAGAAGACTGGGCGTGTTTAAACATACCAGGTTATGAAATAAATGCAATTTATTCTAATCTGCTGGCAAAAGTGTCCAATTGCTGAGCTCCAGCACGGGAACGCATGGTGGAAAATCAAGTGTGTTTATTGCGCTTCCTTATCAATAAATACGTGTCACTGTACTAAATTGTGCCGTGTGATGTTTAATTCAGCTTATATCTCATAAATAAAGCAGTGTATATTTGATCCCGTCCATGCCACACAAACTGTAACTTATGAATGTGTGTGATTGTGCGTGGATCCTCAAATATTAATCAGTTAAAGTGAAACGTCCAAAAAGGTTGTTATCAAAGGTGTTGTCATAGAAGGTCAGGTGTGGTGTATCATGCACACACGCAAAACAAAGTATGTATTAAAAACGTACTTTTTTTGAAAAAAATCAACTCTTGATAAAAACACCCTCATATATGACCGTTTTCATGCTTTCTTCCTTTTTATATCTTATCAAAGGGAATATATTTGGGTTTTGAAATTATAAAATAGGACATTTAAAAAAATACTTTGGATTTTAAGAAAACATTTTTTTGTTGGCTAAAAGAGTTAACTGGAAATAAATGACAGATAAATTGAGACTAAAAATAATAGTGAGCCCTAAAACCCAGCTATCAGCAACAGAGCGCGACACACACCGTCATGATGACGTGATGTGTGTAATGTGTGTCTGGCTTCAAAATAAGGGTCTTGCATACCACGTCCTTTTGATTCCCTTTCTCTCTCTTTCTTACACACACTGACTCTCTCTCATTGGGAATTCCCAGGAAATGGTTATGCTGGTGATAAAGTGTGGGAACACTCCAAAACATAAGCATGTTTTCTCCCTGTGTGTCTTTACCCCATTGAAATCAACATCTGAATTATGGAAAATATTTAGTTTTGGAGACGACACATCTGGGAGAGGAGGGATGTGGCTGAGATGAGAGAGAAGGAGAAATTAGAACTGTCAGTTTTCCAAAATAATTAAATCAAACAGGAATGCTTTGTATTCGAAGCCAAATGTCCTTATGTTTTGTCCCAGAAGGATTTTTTTTTCAGATTTTCAACCGAACGCATCATGTAAAAATAAAATCGGAAATTCTGTATTGGATCACTCCGAAGTTGCTCCATCACACTTAAGCATACCATAGTCTCAAACATGAGAACTTTTAAGAACTTATTGTTGTTATATGTATATTGTATGAACTCTTATTTCATCTGGAAGTCTCTTGAGATGTCCATCTGTTTTATGAGAGAGACCTGCCAGAAACAGCGGTGCAGTGCTAACAGATTCACATGAAAATTGATTTACAACTTTCTCACACAGCAACGGCATAGAGTATATTATTATAGGGCCCGCGGGGCATAAAGGAGAGAGTTAACTATTAAACGCAGTCGAAATAGTCGCTAAACTTTTTCTTAATATGCCTGGTGTGAAGGCAGTGTTTCTGAATCATGTAAGTTATTCCAAAACCAAGGTACTTTTTTTACAAGTTCAGAACACTCTGGGGGGGAATCATAAGGGCATCCATATCAAGCTAAGCGTGACTCAATCTAAACAAAAAGAAATCACCCCAACTGTGCTGCAGGAATAATAAAACCACAGGGAGATTAATTCATTAATGTTATTATTTGAGAGGTGTTGATTACTTGGACATATTATAAATCTAATAAAACGTAGTGTGGCGGTGCACATGGTTTATTTTAGCGTCTGTCTGTGCTTTAACAGGGAAGTTGACCAATGGGCCACTGTCCAAACAACTTGGTGTTCTCCTTTAAGGACTTAGCAAAGTGAGAAAAGAACGAGGACACACATACAGAGAAAGTGCCCGAGGGCAGTGCCGTTTGTTTATATGAAAACCCCACTTTTGACCCCATCCCTCACATTTCACCCCCTTCCTCATCACCGTGTCCTCCCTCCTATTACTTCTTCATCTTCTGTCTCTTTTCATTACATCTCTTTTTCCTTCTTCACTTTTCAATCCTGCACTGATCTGTCGCTGAGCTGCTGCTGTAGGCCATCATGACACACATGCAGGGGGGGAGGAGGGGGGGAGGAATGCACTACAAACTGACCGTCTTTCTTCAGTGTTTCAGCGTGTGTGCTCACATGTGTGTGGCTGTTTTGTTCTGGGTGTGTGTCTCACTTTGAATGACTTCCTGTTCGAGCTTGTTTTAAGGCTCCAGAGCCAAACCGTTTTCCTTCCCTCTCTCCTTCTCCCCCCCCCCTGCTGCGTCTCCGCCCTCTGCTGCCCAGCCGCAATTCAATTTAGATGAACTCCAACTGGAATTCAGTTAAAATTCCTTCCAAACAACCAATTAAACACGAAGAGACAGACAGATTGTCTACAGAGCAGCTCTGCTCTCTGTCAGAGTGGAGGGCACACAAGTCAAAATAATCTTCTTTACACCTTGCAGAGTTTTCAGCATTTGTTCAGCTGGATTATATTTTCACCTGTGTTCAAATACACTTCCACCATGCAACTTCCCTGTACATAATGTGCATTTGCATGCTTTCAAATATGCACTCAATAGGCACCCTTTGCAAAAGAAGAATTTGTCGCGTGACCCGCGTCACAAACACTCGTTTATTCTTCTTTGTTCAGAACCACATGGGAAAAGTGCAGTTTTTTGGATTTGATTTGTTTATGTTCACATGGCACAAATAAAAGCGAACCACGGCTTACAAAGCTTATATCACATGGAATCAATAGTAGCTCATTAGTTCGACAATAGTTTTGTGACAGTTTTGGCTCCAGCTCAAAATGCCTGTAACTTGAGCGAAGCATGATGCACCATAAGATGTTACATTTTGAAGCTGTTTCCTGCTAATTGTTTGGGGTTGTTCAGTCCGACCGCACCTCAGTTCACTGAGAGGAGCGCAGAGCGATAATCTTGGCAGCAGTTGAGGACAGTAAAGACATGTTAATGCTGCTGTTGTCCTCAGTGTTTATCATTACTCTGTTGCCAAACCAAACGGAGTGCAGACGCTCATCCTCCATTCACAAATGTCCTGACCTGGCATTTTTTAGATCTAATGTTTTCACCATCCACATCTAGTTTGAAGATACTCTTAAAAGCCCTCGTGCTGCATTTTGAGTGATCCACGCACAACAGTGTTATTTTCATAATCCGTAACTGTATCAACTTGAAACATTGGAAACGGAAAAACCTGAACAGGCAGAACGCAATTAGCATTGTCAGAAAGACTTGGCTAGAATAAATGAACTGAAATGCTTAATGTGATTGACTGAAACTAGACTAAAATTCTACGGCGTTCTGGGACTAAAATCTGACTTAAATGCCCCGTATTCAACTAAAACATGAAAAACAGGATTAGGTTTAATAAATATGGACACAGGACTAAAAATTAGTGAAAATCATAGCTGACTTTAAATCATTTATTCCTATAATTAGTTGAAATTAACCAAATATGTAGTAAATTGTGGTTTGGATGATCGTCGGTGAGTCAAAGACTTAATTGAATGTGTGCCAAGCTATGCTACGAACGCTTCTTCAGGTATTAAAAACAGTCGATTTATGGAAATGTATGTTTGTTTTCTAACTGAGACCAAGACCAACCCCACTCTTATGTCTCTTATGTTAAGGAGGCGTGTGGTGCAGTGGGTTGTGCGTTTGTGTTGGGATCAGGTGGTCACAGGTTCAAACCCCACTGCAGTCAGTATGTTGTTGTGTCCCTGAGACACTTCACCCCAAATTGCTCATGGGGATTGTCCACAGTATTGAGTATGTGAGTCGCTTTGGATAAAAGCGTCTAAGTAACATGTAATGTAATGTCTGTATGGTAAACATGAAGTGGCAGCCAGTTAGCGTAGCTTAGCATAAAGCACTAGTTAAAGGCTCTGTTCTAAAGCAAACTCACACCCAGATTCCTTAGATTCATAGAGTAATTATTAGGTTGAATCAGTCCCTGCAAACATTACAACTATTCACTTAAAAAAACACCAGCTGTTTCCGTTCTTTATGCTTTTAATCTTAACAATGTGGTTACAATCTTCTGATGTAACACTCAAAGCCAATTAGAGGACTTCTGCTCGTTTGAGGGCGCCATTGTTGACCTCAGAGCCAGTTTAATGTTTCCTGGAAATCCTTTCAATGGTGACCTATGTTTTAGCTAATTATTATTTTCTTTTTCTTGGCATAGTTTATTTTCCTGTTGTTCTAAGACTAAGATATTGCAGGCCTGTAGTGCTGCGAGGAAGATGTGGATGTTTACTTTTCTTTTGATTCTAACCCGTTTTTCAAACTCTCACCCTGGTATAGATTCTTCCTGTACGCTTTCTTCCTCGTCATGTTGGGACTTGCTGTGCAGCATTTTTTATCGTCTTGTTTTTTTCTTCCTGTTTGGCTTTTTGGTTTCTTAGTTATACTGTAACGCCATGGAATGTTTTTATGATGCCACAGCCCTGATAAAAAGCAGCCTTGAACAATCATTGCCCTCCTTAAAAAAGATAAATAAGAAGGATATTTTCCAAAGCGACCCTGCAGAGTGGTGAAAGTCATAACACAAGTCCAGATGGATTTATAGCTGCTTGGAAAGCATTTTACCTGAGATGTGGCAGCCAATATGTCATACCATATGAAAATGTCTATTTTGGAAGCAAATCTCTCCTGTAAGCAGAGGTGCTTTGTCATCGTGACCATATGGGAAAACACAATGGGCTCCAACTCTGTGTATCAGTATCAGAAAGTCTTGGTTTAGCAGCAGATAGACGATTGGAAGCCATTATGAGTGAGTGAAGGGGTGAATGTTTAGGAAACGCAGGCTTGTGTGAAGGTCTGACAGCGTGCCGAGAAACGCTGCTGACATCCTGACAGAGGGGTGAGAAGCGAGGATGGATGTACGGATGGGGGGAGAGGTGGAAGGTCAACCACAGCCACATGTGAAGTGTGGGACCGCTCCATCTCTCTGCTCTCACTCGTGTTCCTGGATCTTATATGTGAACTCTTCCCCATTCTTTCTTCTTTCTCTTCCTCCTTCTACTGGTTTCGGTTAGATTCTTTATTATTCCTTGAGTTTTGTTTCCCCCTCTGTGCTCGTCTTCAGTTTGGATCTCTGTCTGGTCTTTTTTAATTTAACCCTACTTGGGTTAAAAGGATGGTGTGGATGTTTGAAGGATCAAAAGTTAGTTAAATGGTCCTCAACATATACAATTGTAGGCATGTAATGGGTGGTTTTGAATGAGGCCAGAGTAGATAATAACAAAGATAACAAGAAAAACAAGAAATTACATCAAATAAATGGTTAAAGTTATTCAGCAGTGCATGCGTTATTTTTGGTTCTTTTATAATCAGTAAGATAGGGGTCTTTTTTTGGCTTATGACAGTACATTTTTGTTAAATCTACATTTTCAATGCATTTTACGTTTACTTAATGTGCTAACACAACTTTCTTAAAGCGTTTTCATTTGTTCGCAAGCTTTTTTCAGAACATTTTATTCAAATTATACTTTGAAAAGGAACTAAATCTGCCATTTAAGTGTCCCCAATGTTAATGGCACACATGGAAGTAGGGTTATATGTATATGTGATTTATTTTGTATGGTAGATTATAGTTGGAGAAACACCAGCAGGAAGCTACGCTATGTACTGTTGTTGGTGAAGGCAGCAACAACAATAAACTTCTAATTTCTGACTACGTTTTTGAACTAGTTCAGATTGTGCGTAACCCGACCCACATCCCCTGTGCTCTCTCACACCACCTCAGCTGTGACGAGGACTCTGGTGCAGAGAATTTGATCCTCCTAATGGGGGGGGGGGGGGGGAATCCGGAATAAAATCTTGCCACTTTATTTAACTCGGTGCAACCTGTATACACTGGGGTATTGTTCGGTAGTTAGAACATGGCACTAGCACTGGCGGGGTTAGCGGTTCATTTCCTGAGTGGATGTTGGATCAGATGAAGGTTAAATGACCCCTGCGGAGAAATTAGGTGTTACAGCAGCTATGAGAGCACTGAGGGCCGATTCACAAAATATATTGCGCAGTGCAATCCCATAAAGAAATAATGAGTTTATTTCTTTATACACTGGACGTATTGAAAATGGTGTTGGTTGGTTGATTTCTCATGAACAATTTCTGCAAAGATACTTTGTTTTCTGTGTCATAAAATCAATCTGATATGAGCAAATATTTGCATATTACCCAATTTCCATATGTGCAAATGGCAGTGGAGCAGAAAAACTGCATTTGTTTGACAGTGCAGTTAGAGTTGTATCTCACCCCTTGCAAAGTTTTGAGCAAAACATGATTTATTCAGTCTTATTTGTGCAGGTTTAGCAGCTACAAAAGCCACGCAATCCTTTTGTGAATTTGCGGCTCTCAGTCCTAGCGTCCCCTCAAATACCAGACACGTTTACGCTTGCAGTATTAATGCTGTTTTGATACACTGAACAAAAATATAAATGCAACACTTTTGTTTTTGCTCCCATTTTTCATGAGATGAACTCAAAGATCTAAAACATTTTCTATATACACAAAATAACCATTTCTCTCAAATATTGTTCACAAATCTGAAAAAATCTGTGATAGTGAGCACTTCTCCTTTGCTGAGATAATCCATCCCACCTCACAGGTGTGGCATATCAAGATGCTGATTAGACAGCATGATTATTGCACAGGTGTGCCTTAGGCTGGCCACAATAAAAGGCCACTCTAAATGTTCAGTTTTATCACACAGCACAATGCCACAGATGTCGCAAGTTTTGAGGGAGCGTGCAATTGGCATTTTGACTGCAGGAATGTCCACCAGAGCTGTTGCCCGTGAATTGAATGTTCATTTCTCTACCATAAGCCGTCTCCAAAGGCGTTTAGAGAATTTGGCAGTACATCCAACCGGCCTCACAACCGCAACCACACCAGCCCAGGACCTCCACATCCAGCATGTTCACCTCCAAGATCGTCTGAGACCAGCCACTCGGACAGCTGCTGCAACAATCGGTTTGCATAACCAAAGCATTTCTGCACAAACTGTCAGAAACCGTCTCAGGGAAGCTCATCTGCATGCTCGTCGTCCTCATCGGGGTCTCGACCTGACTCCGGTTCGTCGCCGTAACCGACTTGAGTGGGCAAATGCTCACATTCGATGGCGTCTGGCACGTTGGAGAGGTGTTCTCTTCACGGATGAATCCCGGTTTTCACTGTTCAGGGCAGATGGCAGACAGCGTGTGTGGCGTCGTGTGGGTGAGCGGTTTTCTGATGTCAATGTTGTGAATCGAGTGGCCCATGGTGGTGGTGGGGTTATGGTATGGGCAGGCGTATGTTATGGACGACGAACACAGGTGCATTGTATTGATGGCATTGTGAATGCACAGAGATACCGTGACGAGATCCTGAGGCCCATTGTTGTGCCATTCATCCACGACCATCACCTCATGTTGCAGCATGATAATGCACGGCCCCATGTTGCAAGGATCTGTACACAATTCCTGGAGGCTGAAAACATCCCAGTTCTTGCATGGCCAGCATACTCACCGGACATGTCACCCATTGAGCATGTTTGGGATGCTCTGGATCGGCGTATACGACGGCGTGTTCCAGTTCCTGCCAATATCCAGCAACTTCGCTCAGCCATTGAAGAGGAGTGGACCAACATTCCACAGGCCACAATCAACAACCTGATCAACTCTATGCGAAGGAGATGTGTTGCACTGCGTGAGGCAAATGGTGGTCACACCAGATACTGACTGGTTTTCGGACCCCCCCAGACCCCCCCAATAAAGCAAAACTGCACGTTTCAGAGTGGCCTTTTATTGTGGCCAGCCTAAGCCACACCTGTGCAATAATCATGCTGTCTAATCAGCATCTTGATATGCCACACCTGTGAGGTGGGATGGATTATCTCGGCAAAGGAGATACAGATCACAGATTTTTTCAGATTTGTGAACAATATTTGAGAGAAATAGTTATTTTGTGTATATAGAAAATGTTTTAAATCTTTGAGTTCATCTCGTGAAAAATGGGAGCAAAAACAAAAGTGTTGCATTTATATTTTTGTTCAGTGTAAATACATCTACTACATGCTATCTAGCGATCTACTAAACATTAACTCTCCTGACCTTCTTTCTGTTTTATATTCTATAGCTTGGCCTCCCTCTTTCTCGCCTCTCTGGAGTCCAAAGGTTACCTACTGTCATCAACTTTTACCATGTTGCCAAAGCAGCAGCTCAAACACACTAAGTGCACACTGGCCCTGTTTCTCACTCCACTCCTGCAAACTGTCGCTACACACAGCACACACACCACACAACACACCACACACCACACACCCCCCCCCCCCGAGGAGGGGGCCTAACACGGACAGACGGCAGCTAATGAGCCCCTCTTGAAAAATCACAACCTATTAACTTAGAGCATACACATGTAGAAAAACACACATGGCTCTCTTCCTACACGCTGACCTCGCTGTAAATTAATGTGTGTGTGTTGTATAATGTGAGTCAGGAGAAAGCCTAACTGATAAAAAAAAGTGGCTGCTCCAAGTGCACCTTTGGTCTGCTCTCTCTGTGTGTGTGTGTGTGTGGTGTGTGTGTGTGTGTTGTGTGTGTGTGTGTGGTGTGTGGTGTGTGGTGTGTGTGTGTGTGTGTGTGTGTGTGTGTGTGTGTGTGTGTGTGTGTGTGTGTGTGTGTGTGTGTGTGTGTGTGTGTGTGTGTGTGTGTGTGTGTGTGTGTGTGTGTGTGTGTGTGTGTGTGTGTGTGTGTGTGTGTGTGTGTGTGTGTGTGTGTGTGTGTGGTGTGTGTGTGTGTGTGTGTGTGTGTGTGTGTGTGTGTGTGTGTGTGTGTGTGTGTGTGTGTTGTGTGTGTGTGTGTGTGTGTGTGTGTGTGTTGTGTGTGTGTGTTGTGTTGTGTGTGTGTGTGTGTTGTGTGTGTGTGTGTGTGTGTGTGTGTCAAAGGGTCAGGGCATCCGGAGAAAGAGACGTGGCATTAAATGAATTAGGGAGGGCATACAAAGTCAAAGTGTTGGGGAGAGGGTGAACTGGAGGATGATTGACATGCATAGAGAAAGAAAAACATGAAAGGAAGGAAATGAGGCGAGACTTCAGAAGGTTTCTACATATGGCCATTAATTAGGGAGAGGGTGAGTTTTAATTATAACCCTACCACCCCCTCTCAGCACCACAGGGTGCATGTTTATGGTAAACAAGGTGCGTGTGTCAACGGCATGAAGTAATAATTTAGGTTTCTGACATCTCCCTTATTTCCATCTGGAAACCACAGTGACCCTTTGAGTTCTAAAACGTTTACAAGAGTGGCTGTAATAAACCCAAACAAGAAAAAATGACTAGTACAATAAACAACGGCTATTTCCATTCTGAAATACCTGTTGATTACTTCCTATTAATGTATATACAAGGGTTTGTAATGCTGTTATAATTTAGTTTAAGAAAGTAATAATAATAAATTGTATTTGTAAAGCACCTTTCATTGCTAAAAGCAACCCTAAAGTGCTGCAGGAGGTGTAAAAAACAAACAAAAGAAACAAACTCAAATCAAAAGCTTTTTTTAAAAGAAAGGTTTTTAGGCCTTTCTTGAAGGCGTCAGTCCTCAGGTGGTCTGGGAGGGAATTCCACAGGTAAGGAGCCGCTGCACAGAAAGCCCGATCCCCCTTTGTGCGGAGTTTGGTCCTGGGGGGGCGAAGCAGATGGTTTGTTGTGGAACGGAGGTTGCGTGTGGAGGTTTGTGATGAGAGTAGTTCTTTGAGGTATGGAGGAGCATTCCCGTGGATGCACTGATGAGTCAGTAATGCAATCTTGTATTTGATCCTGAATGAGACAGGAAGCCAGTGGAGGCAATAGATGACGGGTTTGATGTGGTTGTACTTTCTCACCCTCATCAGGATCCTAGCGGTACTGTTCTGTATGTATTGGAGCTTCTGAAGGCTCCCGCTAGGAGTCCCGATGCGGAGAGCGTTGCAATAGTCAAGCCTTGAGGAAAGGAAGGCATGGACCAGTTGTTCAGCATCTGGCAGGGAGAGTGTAGGACGGAGTTTTGCAATGTTCCTGAGGTGGTAGAAGGAGGTTTTGCACAGGTCTTTGATGTGGGTGTCAAAGGTCAGATGTCGGTCAAATCATACACCCAGGTTGGTAACTGATGTGAAGAGGGGTACGTTTTGGCCAGAAAAGGTGATGACGAAAGTCTTAAGTATTGTATTTGCGTTCCAAAGCAGTACATTAACTTTTAAGTTTATAAATGTATTTTGTAATCTAACAACGGACATGTTTATGAAGCTATTATTAACACATTATAATGTTAAGCATATTTTAAGGACTTACCTTTTAACTAATGCATACTACAATGACCTTGACATTTCATTTCATTTGGACACTTAATTGATGCTAAGACTAACCAAATGAAAGAATCAAGCTAGGAAATGTGTGAACATGAAAAGGTTGAAAGACTCCATATAGAAAGAGATAAAAGACAGAGTGAACAGAAATGCGCGTCATGGCGAACGGCAGCACTAAAGAGTGTTGTGTGTGTGTGTGTGTGTGTGTGTGTGTGTGTGTGTGTGTGTGTGTGTGTGTGTGTGTGTGTGTGTGTGTGTGTGTGTGTGTGTGTGTGTGTGTGTGTGTGTGTGTGTGTGTGTGTGTGTGTGTGTGTGTGTGTGTGTGTGTGTGTGTTGTGTGTGTGTGTGTGTGTGTGTGTGTGTGTGTGTGTGTGTGTGTTGTGTGTGTGTGTGTGTGTGTTGTGTGTGTGTGTGTGGGGGGCCTGCAGGGAATATGCAGCTGTTGAAATATAATGTCACATCAGCCTATAGATCACATTTCCATACATGTGTGTATCTATACTGCAAAGTGTGAATTGTCAAGAGAAGAATGAAATAGTGACAGGGTAAAGAGAGGGTTTCATAACTGCAGCATCACCACAGCTACCATAACACATGATTTACTGTATAGGGCTGAACCTAATGTCTCAAGCTTCTATTAAGGCTTTCAAATGTCTGTCGTTATATTTTATGATGAACAGATGACGTTTATGATGTTATTGTGGGTCTATAAATGTAATTGATGGTGCTGTTAGTTAATACAGGTGTGTTTCTCCCTTTGTGTGCAGTGAGCTGCAGAGCCAACTGTTCTTTTGTTCTGACAATCTTCCTCATCAAGTATGAATGGAAGCTGGATATTTGGATAGATAAAACATGGATTTTGCTCTGAGATTATTAGACATTTGAATCATAACCCAGGAACAATCCTACCTCAGTCTACCAATGTTATAATAATGCATAATAATGCAGTTCAGATAAACCATATCAAAACACAATGAATGCATTTATAAAAGCATTCAAATGTCAACCAAAACAATACAACATTCTTTTGTTGTTTACCAGCAGCAGCAAACATTCTCATTTGCCTCCATCCCCCAAGATGCATTTTTGATTTGCAAACAATTTGCATTGAAAGCACAGTTTGATCTACTAATATAAACAGGATGTGTCAATCAGTTGTAATCATGTTCTGCTCTGCCTTGACACTAAATCCCCAGTTGAAGAGAGCATCTGACATCAGGTCGCAGCCTAATCTGACATCAGGTCGCAGCCTACTCTGACATCAGGTCACAGCCTACTCTGACATCAGGTCGCAGCCTAATCTGACATCAGGTCGCAGCCTAATCTGACATCAGGTCGCAGCCTAATCTGACATCAGGTCGCAGCCTACTCTGACATCAGGTCACAGCCTACTCTGACATCAGGTCGCAGCCTAATCTGACATCAGGTCGCAGCCTAATCTGACATCAGGTCACAGCCTACTCTGACATCAGGTCGCAGCCTAATCTGACATCAGGTCGCAGCCTAATCTGACATCAGGTCGCAGCCTAATCTGACATCAGGTCGCAGCCTACTCTGACATCAGGTCGCAGCCTAATCTGACATCAGGTCGCAGCCTAATCTGACATCAGGTCGCAGCCTAATCTGACATCAGGTCGCAGCCTAATCTGACATCAGGTCGCAGCCTACTCTGACATCAGGTCGCAGCCTAATCTGACATCAAGTCGCAGCCTAATCTGACATCAGGTCACAGCCTAATCGCAGCGAGTGATTTACAGCTCCGACGTGGCTTCACATCACAAACCCACTGGGATTCATATAAAAGCCCAGAAAGACAGCTGGCAAATTTCCAACTGGTTTTAAAAAAACGTTTAATCCACTGTAGCTAATTAAGGTCTCGTGATGTTGAGGGATTTCTTCTACTCCCTCTAAAATGTTGGTTTATTTCTTTCACCCTTCACCATTTTCTCCCATATTTCTCTCTCTCAAACCTCCTCCTCCTTATCCAAATCCACACATCTTCCTCTCCTGCTAACTCTTTCTCCGTAAGCCAACTGCGGAGCCTAAACTCAAGGTATGTTTGGCTTGAAATGCACTAAAAAATGTCCATTTCCTGGGGGAAAAACATAACAAATATATATATATAACTTTAGGTAGCTACACATATTCGCTTCCTTGTGGAGAGATGGATTAGAAGCATGATTTTAAGTGAGCGTAAAGACATCTTATAATTCCTTTTTTAAATCATTTCTATTGTTTAAAGCTTTTTTTCTGCTTACCAATGTTTATTCCCCCATACAAGGCGAGCCTGATTATTGTGAGTATACATGATTGAAATAGTCATTTATTGAACTATAAAGTGATATGTATTATTGGATAATTTGCTTGTCATAAGTAGAGTATCTCTTTGTATCAATGGATTGATGTTCTATCTCATTAAGAAATACCTTTTATGTGGCTATCAGTTTGTGTCGTGCGTTTTTAAAATCTTGCTGCATTCCCTCTGATATTCGGTGTCATTGGGAAGGTTTTGGGCAGATCTTCCCCTGATGAAGATGAAGATGATGATATTGATGTTTGTAATGCCATATGTGCACATGAGTCATCTGTCACTGTAATAACAAACAATCTAGATCATCATCGCTGTTTCCCAGGATGTCTGGACGTTATGTTTGTCTGCTGGACCGGAGTACGAGCGCTTACCACTGTAATTACAGAGCCAGTAGCTGCGTGTGTGTGTGTGTATGTGTGTGAGTATATGTATGACCACATAATGATGATGCTAATGACATGTTGATGAAGGCTCCTGTGCCATCATTATACTGCACATGAATGAGACGGCCAAACCGTTGTTTGCATCATCTAAACAGCTGTTCATTATCAGTCAGTTCATTATCTTTTGTTACCTCTTGTTTCTTATGTATTTTTGCATATCAAAATATAGTATAAAGTCATATCGTTTCAGGTCTATTGTTAAGACAACTATATTACTTTTTAAATGTAATGGTATACAAGATTACGTTAGTGCTCAATATATGTGGCTAGGATTTGGAAAACATCATTTGAAACCTGTTTTGGGTTAAATATTGTAACGTTGTATAAATGACGTACTTCATATTGCTTGTCAGTTAAAATAACCCAACTGTGACTTTGGCTTTCACAAAGGTTATTATTTCAGCTATACCTTTTTAAATAACTTAATACACATAATATGGCTGCACTGATCATCTATATCCCTGTTTTTGTCTTTGTGCGCCATGTTTCCAGGCATCAGCGAAGACTTTGAAGTCTTTACAGCCAATAGAATGTATGGCTGAATGAATTGAGATAAGACACCGGTTGTAATAACCCTGTACCCATCTGCTTCTAAACATGGACCTCACTTAACTTCTAATTGTGTTTGAAGAAGAAACGGATGTTATTTTTTGTCCCACTAACTTCTCTACGTCTGCTCTTGTATAGGAGCCAAACAGCGGCCCCCCCACCCTGGTGACCCTGAAAGTTGACCCCGATGGATTCTTCCTCTACTGGACTGGAGGCTCCAACCTGGTGAGACACTCTTTACTCCACCACAGCTGTTCTAAGGAATAGCTACCAGCTTCTTTGTGGATTTTTAAATTGAGTACACTTTTGAATGCAGGACTTTTTCTTGTAACAGAGTATTTTTACACCATAGTATTGCTACTTTTACTTAAGTAAAGGTCTGAGTACTTCTTCCATCACTGCAGTTTGTTCTCAAGGTGCATCGCATTCACAAAAACAGACGTGATGGAATACTAAAGGTCCATTCTACAGCAGACCACAATGGGTTTTTGATGCACCAACGCAAATGGACAATACACTTTTGATTTGTTTCCTTGAGCTCCACATAGCTCCTTCTTCCTCCTGCCATTTAGTTTATCTTTTCTTCGATTCTTCCTCCTCGTCTTCAGTGTCTCATTGTCTCTCATTGTGGTTTTATCCAGTCCATTAGTTCAGCCAAATTGGCTTTCATCAATTTGTCCCGGCCTTGTTTGCCTCCTCTCCCCTCTCTTCCTCCGTCTCCCCCCGATGTCTTTGTGGTCTTCATCCTTTTAGTCCTCCATCTCTTTCCCTCAATCTCTGTTTCCCAATACCCCCCCCCCCCCCCCCCCGCATGTCTTTGGTGGCTGCGCTTAAGCCATTAGTTTGGTAATATTGGATTTTAGCCATTTGTTGACATGATTAGCCAGATGTAGTAGACAGTGCGTCAGCAGGATGTAGGGTTTGAGATTCTGATTACGGTTGTGCAGTGTAGAAGAATAACATATTTTTTTGTTTTAATCATCTTCCATGTCTTTGTTACGTCTTCCTCTGTCTCCTCTCCACCTTTTAACGGTAGACATACAGGTGAATAGTGCACATTTAACAGATGTCACTATCCCCCTTCGATTAATTACATTAGCCCACATTTGTTATGAAATATACATTTTCTTTAATGTTTAATTATTCAAATAAGACACTATCTTATTTGAATCTATGAAACAAATATAGATACAGTTTAAAATGAACATCTTAATGTGTATTTCAGATGTTTATTTCTAAAATGAAAATAGGCCAAATTCTCAAAATGGCTATTTGTACATTCTGTGAAACCTCTTCATGTGTATCAAATGATATTTCAGGACAGCTTAATTTACTCCCCCATCCCTCCACCCACTTCTCTCTCTATGTTTTTCGACTTTTCTCTCACACACACACAAACCAGTGTCCCTCTTTTTATTTCTAGCTGCCTATTTATCCTTAAGGCATGTACGGAATGACCTGTTGATAGCTAATATTACCACTGTGTTGTGTCTGCTTGTTTGGGTGTGTGTGATCGTGTGTGTACTCATGTGTGTGTGTGTACATGATCTGGGCCAGAGCACACATCATGCTGTCTGTCTGCACGTGTGTCCGCATGTGTCCTTGCATTCACATAACACACAGGGGCTTTAAATACTCAGTGTGTGTGTGTGTGTGTGTGTGTGTGTGTGTGTGTGTGTGTGTGTGTGTGTGTGTGTGTGTGTGTGTGTGTGTGTGTGTGTGTGTGTGTGTGTGTGTGTGTGTGTGTGTGTGTGTGTGTGTGTGTGTGTGTGTGTGTGTGTGTGTGTGTGTGTGTGTGTGTGTGTTGTGTGTGTGTGTGTGTGTGTGTGTGTGTGTGTGTGTGTGTGTGGTGTGTGTGTGTGTGTGTGTGTGTGTGTGGTGTGTGTGTGTGTGTGTGTGTGTGTGTGTGTGTGTGTTGTGTGTGTAAGGTGTGTGTACGTGTTGTGTGTGTAGTGTGTTGTGTGTGTTTGTGTGTGTGTTGTGTGTGGGGTGTGTGTGGTGATTGCGATCATAGGCCATTTGTCGCCTGCGGTGCAGCGGTGGACACTGTTTCAGCAAGCGTCATTAAGTCTTTACATCGTGAAGATGAAATCTCTGCACACAACGAGAGCAAGCCGTTCATTGAAGACACACAACTGGAGTTTGTTAGAAGTCACTTCAGCTGTGGAGAAGCTACAAGTTGGAACACAGATTCAGAAAAGACGACTGCATATACAGTACTGTGTAGATGTCACTTAAAGTAAAGAGATAGGCAAACCCTGCCTGGTTCTGTTGGTTAGTCGGACTCATGCGTGCTGTCTTGGTCCTATTTTTATTGGCAGTAACACTTTTATAGGGAATTCAAGTTCCAAACATAAAATGTCACCAATGACCCCAGTCCTATGAGTCACCTGCCTGAAGCGATAATGCTCATAGAATCACTAAAGTAACATCTAAAACCCTGTTTTATAGACTTGCTTTCATGTGAAGTTGTGTTATTTGTTCTTTCCTTTCCAATTATCTTTTTTTCCCACGACTCTCCTAGTTGGGACATTTGGGAATGTGGCAACATTGCTAAAATGAAGTCAGGTTGGGACATGAACACACAGGGTGAAAGAGCCAGTTTCAGACAAAAGACGACAAGACAAAGTTGAAAGATGAGATTTTCATTGTTAACATCCATAACAATGACCTCAAATGTTGACCGAACTAAAAAACTGTCCCATTAAATGATGGATTATCTTTAGATTAACAAAGATATGTAACACGAGTTGGTTTCAGTGTTACATAAACAAAAAGAGAAAATAGCTATAGACAGACATGAACCAGAATTCTCAATCCCATGTGAGCACGATTACTGAAACTGTCACACTATTGTCAGATTTAATCTTAAAACAACAACAACTTCTGACTCAACGGCCTCTTCTTCCCTGGGAATGTGAGGATGAAGCGGAGCCAACTCATCTGCCTCATGTGCCGCAGTGTTTGGCTTTTCTTTCCTTACTTACTTAGTCCTTTTCATCTTTGTTAATGTTGGCATCACTGAGCTGGACTGTGGCTCTATTCTTGCTTCAGTAGCGGGAATGCGGCTCGCTGTTGGCCACAAGTCTGAAATCTGTCTCAAAACATTCAGACCACCAGGGCCAATGAGAGAGAAAGGTGGGTATTTAGACATGTAGAAAACAGTCAGCCAGTGACATAATGTCATAATGGTAGCTGGTTTTTAATGTCCAAAGTTGGATGTTGCAGCTGCTAAGATGTTTTTTTTTCAGTCACATCTGTGGTGTCTTTACACCTTCCAGAAATCACTCCGTTGCACGGTGGCTTCTGTCTACTTTTCTGAGCATTAAGTTTCTTCAATGACGCAGGTTAAATCTGGCTCACAAAATCTGGACGGTAGAAATGATACCGTGCTCCTTCTCTTACCTCCTTTTGGTCGAATGAACTTTCTCTCTCTGTTGTCTGAGGTTAAATCACCACCTCAGAAATAAAGACAAGGGCCGTGGCTTTACAGAAGTCCTATTTCAGTGAAACTTTAAATCAGCTCCCCTGGAGATTTTGAACCAGAGCTAGAAAGAAAGAGGACACGGCAACACAGATATCTAGCTATTATTAATCGGCTAATACGCTTTACACAGATGACTAGGGCATTCTGGATGGAACCCATTTCTCTGAATAGAGGGACCCAAAATATTTGATCTCCAGTGCAGTTTGTTATTTTTGATGCTCTGCTTTTCATTTCACTTTGGATGTCAAGTTGTTCAGCTAAAGACGCTGCTTTTGGGTAAGGGTTATTCCCATATGGAGGTGATGAAGATGTTTTGTGTCTGTTTTGCAGGAGTGCCAATGGTCAGGGAGAAACGTTTATTTTTAGAAAGCTCAACTCAGAAGTCCGAAAGTCTATAACCCAAAAACGTGTTCAATAACTTTTTAACAATGCTCAACTTGAGATGAGAGGGTAGAAAGTATCTTTCTCTATCTTTTCGTTATCAAGGTGAGAAGGAGGAAGCAGTGACATTCCATTTTATTAGAACTTCCCGTCCACTCCCCTATGGATTTGAGTTTAAGGACCGGTAACCCTTTTTTTTTTTACAGCTCACTAATTACTAAGTATTTACCTCGTAAATAAAAGGTTGATTATACTACAATTAGGAAAGTGCCACTGTTTAAGAAGAAGGTACATACAAAGAAACCTCAGCTGAACTACTTTAATTCTATTTACCTAAGACTATGAAATAACAAATGATACGATAAGCCTGGTATCACCATGATAACAAACAAGTGCAGTTTCATTAAAAACATCTGTAAGGAGGTTGTAACCAGGTCACGTGTTCATATGTATACCAACCTGAACAGGTCAAAAGTACACACAACTTGTGTAACAGTTGAGAGTGTGTCCTTATATCTCAGCTGTAGTTTCACTTAATGATCTTCAGTAATAAGCAATTATTGTAACTAATAATTTAATTTAATTGACCATAGATGTACTTGGGACTGGAAAGTGAGCGGTTACCTGCTGCTATCTCATTCTCATAGTTTTGATATGGTAGTGTGGGTCATTGGTATCACACGATATATCAAATATGACTTCAGAATGATCCTTATGTGCACCCACTTCTCTTTCTCTATCCATCATTACTCTGTCTTTACTCCTCTTTGTTTAGTCCACCTGCCTCCATTTTTCAACTTCTCTTTCAGATGTATTGGGCCAAATTTCCTCTTCAAATGTTTATCATCTCATTCCCTTTCTTCCTCCTTTTGTATATCCATCTGAATGTGTGTCCTTTCACCTTTTCTCCAGGTGTTCCCCCTCGTCCCATCCTCCCTCCATTTCCTTTCTGTTCACGTTCCTCCATCTGTTTTGTGTCACCTCCACTCTGTTTAACTTTTTCGTTTGAGTAACCGTCTTTGTATTTCTCTCATTTTCAGATATTTGATATGCTTTGGTCTTATTCGTCCTTTTCTTGGGGACAATATTCTTCCTGCGGTGTCGCTCAGCTGTGCATTATATGCGCTTTCTCCATCTGTTAATCTTTGACATGTCTCTCTCACCCCCTTCCTCCGTTATCCTTTTCTCTCGGTTATCTCCCCCTCTCCATCTTTGTGTAATGTTCGGAGGTTCGGCTTACCAGACCTCTGACGTGTGTGTGCGTGCGTGCGTGCGCGCGCTCGGGGCCCAGAATTTCCCATAATTCTTGAGTCAGTGGTGATAACATCACACACACACACACACACACACACACACACACACACACACACACACACACACACACACACACACACACACACACACACACACACACACACACACACACACACACACACACACACCGGTGGTTTGGCAGTGAGACCAGGCAGACACACCCCAGCATGCACCAGTCTGTTTTTCTTTCCTTTCACTCACTGTCCTTCCATCTGTCTGTCTTTTCGTTACCAAATGTTAACATCTGTCCACTATTTGGGAAATATGTTATTGACATGCTCAGAAATGTATTTGCAGTTGAAAGAGTTCAGCTCCTTTAATCTTGTGATTTATATTAGTAATTATTCATTGGGTTTTTTGCAGGCATTAATCGAGCTGGGTACAGGGGGCTTGATTTTTGTAGGAATAGTTGAAAGTAATGACAGCAGGATTCTGTTACATTGCGTACAAGCCTAAACAAACGTTGGTCTAACACATTTGATGCCGTTTGATGTACACACTGCTCATTTGTTTCAAGTGTTATCTTTGAAACAGTTCATGTGCAGCAGGAGTTCAGAAGATATCTTTTTTTAAATACATAAAACCCATATGATTAAAGTCTACAAAAGCTGTTTCTAAATGCCTGCCTGTCCACGGAAAAAATGTAAATGTATTTGGTTGGGACCCCTTTATCAATCCTTAAGTGTCCATCTTATCCAGGTGGGAAACTTCCCAATACATCATCAGTCCTAAAAATAAAAAAAACATCTTCATGGCACCCTCTTATCAAACTATTAAAATGCCTTTTATTATAATGAAATAGTCATATTAGACCTAAAAAAAACTAATTACGACTCATTTCAAACTTCCTGAATACTGGTCGGTTGGTCCATACACACAGTGCATGCCAGCCTGAGGGTTACACAACATCCAAAATCCACACATCTGTTACAACATATGTCTGCACCCTGCTGTTTACTCCGCTGTGTGTGTCCTTTCTCTGTCCTCTAGCCAAACTGTGCTTCATCTCTGTTTTACATGTGCAGGCTTAACTCAGTGTTTTCAGTGTTTAGCAGATGAGAGGATTGATGTTGGTACAATAACAGGAAGATGGAGGAAGGGGGTTAAAGGGATCTCTAAGAAGTTTGGGATGCATCATAAACTTTTAAACAGCTAGTATAAATGAAAGAAGCTACTTCAGTGAAAAATGGCTTTCCCAGAGAGGATAACCTCGAATCAAAGTTTCCTTTTCAATACTTACTCATTATAATTAAGGCTGAACACTTTTGAAGATATTTGCGATTATTCTCACTGATATTGCAATCTCATAATTATTCATGTTATTGAAGAGAATAACCATTTTTGCATCGTTATTGTAATCTTCACTAACATATATGTTAACATGATAATGTGGAAGGATTTGTATGTCTGTTGAATAACATTTGTTGGCTGGCACATCTCTGCAGCTCCACACGACTTCATTTGGATTCATATTATTCACTTTAATAAATATTGAATTTACTCCAATATTTGGACATTGCAATTTAAATCAAATTCGGATACATTTTGAGCCCTTCACCTGGATTTGTGTCAATTCCATCTCTATCTTGCACCTTCATTATTCAGGAATGTTGACATTTGATTATTCCTGTAGTTTGAAAAACAACACCTTGTAAAGCCTGGTCTCCACTGCATGGCCAAACTGGGCTTACCAGTCCAGATATCCATCATGGCAACTTGTTTCCCCGTATTTCATGTCTGCAGTCAGTTTCCACACTGCTGTTGCCAACGCGGACGATTTGTCAGCTGAAAGGTCGTTTCCAGTAAACTCCAAAGCCTTCCTGATGAAGTGTTGTCCTGGCCTCACCTGCCATGAGCTGAAATGCACCTAACACTACAGCTAATCCTCCTCACCGCTGTGTTTTACTTTGGCTATGCTTTCTTGATCACTTTAGCTGCTGGCTCCTGCCCTGTTTCTAAACAGATAATCCACCTTCAATTCATCTCCCTCTCCCCCCTTCACTTCCTCGTGTCTCTCTGTGTCGGGGGCAGCTGGTAGCCTTCAGGGAGACGAGGCAGAAGTTGTTCCTCTAATGTAAACTGAAGGATGACATTTCCTCCCTCTCTGCTCTTCATCTTTTCTTTGTCTGCCACCTATAGCTAAATTTATTTCTTCTTCTTCGGTTTATCTTCTTCTTCTTTCTCACATGGTCCTTCCTACTAGAGTTATGACTCTTTCATTTCTTGCAACAACACTTCTAATCTCGCTCATTCCCCCTCCTTGGCGTGGGAAAGTTGGCAGGAAGTCATTCAGACATGGAGATGGAGGTTCTGGGGAATTTCGTCATCCCCTCTCCCCCACCTCCTCCCCCTCCTCCTCCACATTTCCCCTTTTCTCTGAATTCCTCTCCCTCTCCTCCTGTCCTTCCTCCTCTCTCTCTGTCCCTCCCTCCTCCATTAAGGTGTGCAGGTCATGTCAATAGCACCTGGTCCTTTGGACTTTGCCCTCAGGGAGGTAATTGAGTTGCCACAGAAGTGCAATTTAGGCTCTAATGGGGTGGAAGTGATTTCACATACCTTGACCAGATTGATGGGGGGGGGGGGACAGAAACCATAAACACTTGAGTTGTGACAATGATCTGAAACGTGTAAGTCAAATATTAGAGGAAGTGGTGTCTGCGCTTTAGATTTGTTGTGTTCTGAATAAAGTAGCTCACATATTTAAACTGCATATTCTGTCAAACATTTACATTTTTTAAGATATAATATAGAGAAATGCAGCAACAACCTAAAACCATTAAAAATCAACTCTTTTATCTTAGCCATCTTAACTGGTAACAAAGGTCGTGTGTGTGTGTGTGTGTGTGTGTGTGTGTGTGTGTGTGTGTGTGTGTGTGTGTGTGTGTGTGTGTGTGTGTGTGTGTGTGTGTGTGTGTGTGTGTGTGTGTGTGTGTGTGTGTGTGTGTGTGTGTGTGTGTGTGTGGTGTGTGTGTGTGTGTGTGTGTGTGTGTGTGTGTGTGTGTGTGTGTTGTTAGGTCTAGGGAGAGATCTAATAAAGATTATCTCCCTGACTAAAGTCAAACATCCACAAGGAATTAACTTTGAACACGGGGTTTAGATAACACACACACACACACATACTCGTGCAGGAGGTCATTTTTCTCGCACACACCCCCAGTGAGCGGTTTGCAGGGGAAGTGGAGTGTGTTAGTCGATAATGTGACAGTTTGCTCCCTCTTTCTTCCCTCCTGGTTTCTGTACTCTACTCCATCATCTTCTGTTGACATTATCAGGCCGTGCACATGGCCGAGCAGTCTTCACTTTCACTCTATGACAAGCACGCACGCACGCACGCACGCACACACATACAATTTCACTGAATGGAGAAGTGAGACACTGTCAGTATCGAGTCCATTGTCTGGGCAGATGCTTCCTCTTCTCCACAGAGTACATGTCATGGTGCTTTACTCATCCCTCCGCTGTTCAAACTTCCACCACGTGTGTTAGCGGCTTATCAATTCTAATTTAAAGCATAAGTCTAGTTTTTCACTACTGAATAGCGTAAAGGCAGACGGGGCGATACAAAAAGGTGGTTTGTTGACCATACAGTACTTATTTTATTTGGCAGAAAAATATGGGCAAATAGAATGTATTGCTTTGGCTTTCAACTAATTGCCTAACATTCAACACTTTAATGACCAACCACTGAATTGATTTAATCGAGAGATCCATAAAACTGAGTTTCTCCAAAAAGAGTGACATCATAGCCCCACTTTAAATCTTCTGGCTTATCATTTTCTTGAATAAAGGCATTCAGCACAAACGAAGCTGACTCGAGACATTTCTTAAGACGTAAACCACCAATTCATTATGTCATCACCATGAGTCTTTTTTTAGAGGGTCTCTGTCCTGCCTCGTTCCTGTGCCTAAAACACTGTATCCCTAAAATATAATAATAATAATAATAATAATGCATTACATTTTTTTTTTTATTAGAGCGCTTTTACAGGTGCTCAAAGCGCTTTACAAAAATGTATATGACTAAATGTAATACATCCCTCACAAATCACACACAGACATTCTGATTCAGCTTTGACCTCCTTGCCATAGTTTTCCCTTTTTTAATATGAACATTAATGTTGACTCTTTCTTTGTTCCACCTCCCAAGAATGTGGTTTCATCAACTCTTTCTGGATCTTTTATTGCTTTGTTTCTGTGCATCTGCCTGCACATGCAGGTTTGGGTTCACTCCCTGATTTATGTGTGAGAGATTTATGATTACTGCAGTTGTTGTGTGTGAGTTATCGTGTGAATTGGGCCAAGTCCTGCATTTATTTATTTGTTTTGGGACATTTGGTATTGATTTCCAACTTTTTCATAAACGCTTCGCACATTTGGACTTCATTTATTGTTTCTTTTTCCAGCTTTGCAGCACTTCTACTGCTTTGTATTTGTGCTCATAATTCACTGATTACAAATGACTCCGGATCAGACTGTTTAGCTAAGTGACTAAAATGTTTGCTCTCTTTCCAGACCACAGATTAATGAAACAAAGTGAAAGACAAAGAACGAGACGGAGAGATAAAAGGCAGAGCGTTATCTCACGCAGAGGAAATATTACGAGGCGACAGAGAAAGAGATCCAGGGCTCTCCCATGTTTCACAGCGTATAAAGTGTCCTTCTCCTTCTTTTTCTCTAAACACCTTGCCATCTCTCCCATCACGGCCATAAAACAATCTGAAGGTCTCTTTGTTCTACTTCTCCCATGTTTCTATGTCCTATAAAGTCTTCTTCTGTCGAACTACCTCCCCAGAGGGGGAGATGTGTGCTGCTCTGGCGCTGTGTGTGTTCACGTGTCAAGGTGGATCAGTTTCCTTTATGCCGTCATCATGTGCCATCTGATAGGAGCTGTTATTGGTTATTGGAGGCTTATTTAGCTGTGCTGATCTTTGAAACGCACTCGCAGGCGCGTCACAGGAAAGGAGTGGCACTCTTTGGATTGTTCAGTTGCCCTTTTGTGTTTTTTTAATCTTAAGAAAATGAATGGGAGAGTGGCAATAGGGGGAAGTGGAGAATCCATCAAAGAAATAAATAAAGGAAGGAAAGGAGTCAGTGAACAAGGACCTAATCAGAGTAGCATTTACCTTGCTTGTGTGTAGTGTCTAACAATAGACTAACCTTATAGCAATTGTTGCATCAAACCCACCTTTGCACGCAACTGCAGAAGGGCAACCCAATTACCCTATAGGATACTATGTCATGAATTATAATCTTATTTATGCTATCAGGGAGGAAATAGTAACTTATCGTGGATGTGATAACAAATCTATCATTTTAGAAGTGAAGTGAAGCCTGGTTTAAAAAATACAGGAGTTATCATGTAATAAAAAAAATCATTATTTATTCTCTTTTTAGTCATGGTGATCTTATGATTTATGATATAGTCCTCTTATCCAAATGTGGGATACTGTAGTAATAATAATGCATTTTATTTATACAGCGCTTTTCTGGAAACTCAAAGACACTTTACAGATAAAAACACTTCAAATATATAAAACACAACATTAATTACAGATTAAAAGCAGCAGAAAAGGTGAGATTTGAACATGTTGAGATTGGGGCAGTCACGGATGTGTTTGGGGAGTGAGTTCCAGATGGCTCTGCCCCCCCAGGTTGATTCCAGTATGTTTTAGTGCCATTGTAAAAGTTTAAAGCATATTCTGATGGTTCAGGATAATATCATGAATCACAATGAATTGACCAGTAAAATGATATAGCAGCAATAGCTAAGTTCAGGGCTTCTGTGGTTGATGGCAGAAACAAATCTAATATAAAACATCATTAGAAATGTTTATGTCTCTTCATTAGAACTACAAAGGGAGGTTGAAACTCTTCTAGACTCAATAGACCACAGTGCATTGCAGCACATGCCGCTGCAATAACAACTACACCTTTTTTTTAACTAGCAATACTCCTCGCCCACACAATCAGCCGCTGAGTGCAACAAGTTCACGGGAGTGGTGAAGAAGTGCATTGTGGAAACTGTAGGAAATCAGCAAGCGAGCCAGAAGTACTTGAGTAAGAAAAAAAGAGTCAATTAAAGTAAAGTATAGCACTTTGTCACAACACAAGAGTCATTTGAAGCAACAATGAGCCTGCAGCCCAGTCAGGGGAGATAAATGGAGCGAGCTGTGTTTGGGCTCCGTGGGATGAATGGAGCGCAACAGCTGCCACGACGAGCTAAATATTACACACTGAAACGCACAGATACACACACGCTAACTGAGCAGAAGGCAGGAATATGTTAGGAATGTGCTTGCTGGGATGAGCGACCTTCACGCGGACACACGCACCACGCTGTGCGCTCGGATACACAGCAGCGTGCCAAGACACACACATTTCTTCTTCGCGTTCACACACTTCTCAGATCACATGCTGACACATTTGTACTCTTTCCGCGCGAAGATTTGCTCGTGAAGAATTGCTCTCGCTTCTGTGTCACGTGCATCACATCTTTAACACACACACACACACACACACACACACACACACCCTGTCTTAGTTGCACAACAGGTCAGGATGTTTCACAAGTCAGGACCTGCATGTCGAGGATATGCCTGTCTGCATATCGCTGCGTCTGTGTGTGTCTTGCATTACTAGCTAGTAAGAAAATGTGAACTGTTAAAGACACACACACACACTACAGACTAAGTTTTAGTGCTCATTAACTACGGGGCGGTCTCCAAGGAGCGCAATGGTAATGGCAGAATGGAAACCACGGGCCTGGGGGAGATTAATTGGTGTGTGTTGTGTGGTGTGTGTGTTGTGTGTGTGTGTGTGTGTGTGTGGTGTGTGTGTGTGTGTGTGGTGTGTGTGTGTGTGTGTGTGTGTGTGTGTGTGTGTGTGTGTGTGTGTGTGTTGTGTGTGTGTGTGTGTGTGTGTGTGTGTGTGTGTGTGTGTGTGTGTGTGTGTGTGTGTTGTGTGTGTGTAGTGTGTGTGTGTGTGTGTGGTGTGTGTGTGGTGTGTGTGTGTGTGTGGTGTGTGTGTGTTGTGTGTGTGTGTGGGTGTGTGTGGTGTGTGTGTGTGTGTGTGTAGTGTGTGTGTGTGTGTGTGTGTGTGTGTGTGTGTGTGTGTGTGTGTGTGTGTGTGTGGTGTGTGTTGTGTGTGTGGTGTGGTGTGTGTGTGTGTGTGTGTGTGTGTGTGTGTGTGTGTGTTTGTGTGTCGTGTGTGTGTGTGTGTGTGTGTGTGTGTGGTCCCACAGCCCCCGCAGTGGTTCCACTTCCCCCCAGGAATTGAGTTCCTTTATTCCCTCCACAGGCCAATCAGAGGACAAAGTTGATTGAGACAGAGTGTAATGCCCATTGGTCCAGTATTTCTGACCTTTTAATACCCCACGGCCAATCCCAGGAGAGCAACACAGCCAGCAGGGCGATGACATCACATGCCCAAGTGAGGTAATGAGAGAAGAGTTTATAATACTTGGAGGCCAGGGACAGTGACCTTATGAGATGTATTCTGTGTTGGTTATTGGAACGGAAACATGGGGAGAGCAAACAGACCCAGAGTCAGACAGAGTAACAAGAAGAGCAACATAAACATTTGTAAAAAGTGAAAGCGCAAATAGATTCCTTAAAATACAGCCAGCAAAGCCACACAGATATAAGGAGAAAAAATGATGAGTGACATACATGTAGTAGAAAGCTTGGGGATTGAGTGCACGGCTAAACAAATATTTACAGTGCGCCCTCCTCTGTTTATGGTGGCTTTACAACCACACACTCCTCCTCCTGTCATCCCCATCCTCCGCTCTTTCTCTGCCTTTCCAGACCACTTTTCCTTCAGGTTAATGGTCCTCGCTGGGTCGCTGTTTACTGTTATGCAGTGCAAACTATTTTTCATATGTTCTCTCTGTGGATTTCCCGTTTTTGCATGCATGCATGGATACAAACACTACTTGTGTCGCAACATCAGTTATGCAAATGTTACCCAAATTGTGTGTGCAGTTTTGTTTTTTTAAACAAACAATACATATGTCACTGCTGTGTTTTATGTCTAAAAAAGCAGAAGAGACTGATAAGATAGACAAACGTGGAAAGAGAAAGTCGAGGGCATAAACATATCAAAAATACATTTGTATTCCATCAGTATTTCTGCTTGTTGCTATGAATTGCAAACAGCAGAACATGTTATAATATATGGTGTGTAAACATACTTACACCCATACCTGTTTATGTACATTTCCTGTGGTTGCAAACTCTACCCTCTACTCGAGCGCATCAAATATCACCCCTTGACCTCAATATGGCCCGATTTTTTTGAGCCCTTATCTAAAAAAACAGCTTAAAATCCCTGTTTTTCATCATTGTAATTTGTCAATTCATCTGTGTATTCTGCCCTGTGTTTTCTAAATATCCTGTTTCTGATACTGTCAATCTGAGAAGTGTTAGACCAAACTCAGTATTTCACAACACATCTGAAACCAGGAAAACCATTTGTTACTTTAAAAAAACAAAAACCTTTGACTGGTGTTGTTGTTTTGAGTTTACATTCACCAAAACGCCCATGTTTTCTTCCGTTAGCATGAAAACATGTGCGTTTTAGCATAAATGAAAGCTAAGGCTGATGGTATGGCCTTTTGTTAAACAAATAAATGTGTGTAGGCCCTTAACTGTCCCTATATTGTAAGTGATTATGTATTACAGCTAATCTCACTGCTTCCTCTTTCCCTGATTTTCAACAGTGATACTGAATAGTACACCAAAAATGATGGCTACTCATTTGTTTCCATTCAAAAATACCAAAATTCTGAGCTGCTCCAAAAATGAAATGCAAATCCTGTTGACAACCAAAAGACATTACCTCATTGGTTGAGTTAATAATATATTTCTACAGGCAGCTATTACTGATACAATTGGGGAATTTCTGTCATTGATGCAAAATAAGTGATCAATTAGGGATTGACTGACACTAATCTCAATCTTTTTATTTATTTATATTTTATTTAATCTGTTTTATAGGAGGTGGAGACTCTGGACATCAACACCATCAGGGACACCAGGACAGGAAAATACGCCAAACTACCAAAGGTCAGTAATGTGTGTATATGTGTGTAATTTTGTGTGTGTGTGTGTGTGTGTGTGTTATATAGAGAAAGAAGCTGTCACCTTCTGCTGTTGATAACTTTGTCCTCTGACCAGACGTGTGACTGTCACAGAAAGATGTGACCGTGTGTGTCCACTGTCTGCGAGTGTTTCCTCCCTCAGCTGATGGTGCAAAGGTGACGGAGCGTTAATGAGCCTGCTGACAGATGGGCTCTCAGACAGGAAGTGATATAACCAGTGACCGTTAGCGAGGAAGTCGTTTTGTAAGACATAGATCAGGCTGAAGGAGACGCTGATATTACGCTGCCAGTGGCTTTAGTGGTTCAAACATATGCTGCCTCCTGGCTCAAATTGGTTACAAAACAGCTGTCACTGTGACATTTGATTCTGCTTTCATTTGGTTAAGAGTTTATAGTTATTTGCTAATAACTCAAACCAAAAATCTTAGGCATAATGTCAGGAAAACAGCATTTCTAGGATCTATTATGTGAAATGTAGGCTGTCATGTGGTGATGACATGGTAAGTTATTTCGAAATGTGGTCTTTAGAGAAGAAACAAAAAAGAATCATATCAGACTGGTTCAACTGCCTAAAGTCACAAACTGCAGATAGTTTACAGAGATGTTATCAGAGAAAACCCTGGGTAAAAGAAACCTAAGTGTATGCCTCCTGAACTGCACCAAACCACGGGTGGATTAAATAAAAACAGCTCTTTAAATGATAAATAGATTATCATTATTTAAATGTTTTTACTTATTGTTTATTATTTATTTTAACTAAATAGAATGATCTGTATATTGGTCAAACTGCTTTATCAGTACTATGTGTACTATGTCCTTCTTAAATGATTGCATATGAAGTTGTGTCTACCACATTGACCACACTGTGTTAAGAACATACAGTAGACAGACACATTTGGACAGAGGCGAACCATTTGTAAACTCCAGATGATATTCAGCTACTTCTCTGTGTAATACTTAAGGAGTGCATTCATGGAGCACTCTTCCAGTCTTTGCGACCAATCAAAACGCTTTTACAGCACAAACCAGCATTCACACACATCCCTACAGAGGCAGAGGTGGCCATACAAGGTTCCAATCCCAAACGTGGACTAACATTCACACTGTTCGCAATGCCATCTGGAGCAATTTGGGGTTCAATATCTTTCCCAAAGACATGTCGTCCTGATGGACTGGGGCTCAAACCACTACCCCTTCCAATTGGACGACTACCGTCTACTTCCTGAGCCACAGCTTGCCTCAATCGTTGGTCGACTTATTGTTGGAGATCTACACTACACCTTTATCTATTTTCTTAAAATGTTTGCAAATAATGATGGTTCCCACCGATTGAAAAATAACAATTGGTGGACTCAAGGTTGATTCTATTTTTTGTCTGTGTTCTTCTTCTGTTTTACCGTTGTTGCGATTGCCATGTGAACAGGTTCAGCAGGGATGCTTTGGCGGCCGTTAACAAACCGTACTGTGTGTGGGACACACTGTAGATGTTCTATCTAAAATGTTTATATCCAGATGCAATGTTGCTCTTGAAAATCCACAGAACTCGCTGTCAACAGTTTTACGAGGACTATTTCTATGGTTTCAGAGAAAACTGTTTAAAGTGAGGCCTGTGTAACGTCTTGAGTCACATGGACGCTGTTTGTTTTCTCCGTAATTTGATTGCACTGATCCTCTAAACTCTCGCTTGCTGCTTGAGTACATTTTGTGCGCTACTTTGGCCGGATTTGTCTTGATGAACGTCCATCCGAGTTGATTAGTTAAATTGGAATGAAAGGGAGACATGATAGAGAGGAAGTGATGGAGAGACATTGAGTGTTAGAGACGGTTGGTGGTAGATAAAGAGTCTAAAAAGGAGGAAAGAGTCGTTTAGTTAATTAGATCAGAGTGCTACACCACATGCATCACATTTACTGTTCTCAGGAGACCGAGAGCTGGAGCGGGAAGGATGGAGAGTGTTGTGGTCGATACATTATGTATGCAAAGTGTGTGTCTATAAAAAGTGTGTGTTTCTGTTTCAGGACGCCAAGCTGCGGGACGTGCTCGGCTTCGTTAAGGGGGAGAGCGTCGAGAGGAAGCTGGTAACCGTCGTCTATGGCAATGACCTGGTCAACATCTCTTACCTGAACTTCCAGGCCATGCAGGAAGATACAGCCAAGGTAACCATGGAAACCACCGTCCAATTACCTACTCACTTAAACCTGGCTTTAAAGGAACAGTTCACCCAAACTCAATCTAGATTGTTTAAATATGAGCTGCCTATATAGGTGTGCCTTCTTTACAATATAAGCGGATGGCACTCGCCTAAAACATTTATTCAAAACCACAAAAGCATTATATTTTTTCAGAAATGACAATACGGTTACTTAAGATTATCGACGTTGGCTATAGACCTAGTTGTAAGCAGTTTCATCTGAGTACATTTTCTCAAGTCCCATTCTTTAGTACTACTTTGACATAAATGTACTTTTTTTTTACTGCACAACATTTATTTAATGCTTGTAGTTACTTTCAAATCGGAAACCCATGTATGCCTTATTGATATGATACAGTACTCCTGAACACAGTATTAAACCATTTTAAATACACAAAATACAACATGAGCATGCTCCTATATGCATTTATTTGTGATAAAAACAGCAATATATAATATTCTATAGTAATATAACACTCTGTTATTATGATTTTCACGCAGGAAAGAACGTTTGCTGATAAAACTCCTAATTACTACTACTTAATTGACATTTTGACTTTTACTTGTAATCGAGTATTTAAACACAATAATCATCCGGGTACTTCTTCCACCTTGTGTTTCCTGTAGGAACTATTTTCTCGATACCAAACTACACCTCACAACTGTATTACCACACAAAGGGAAGCGTTCATTGTCTCATGGGCAAGAGGCTTGTGATCAACTCACACCAAAACAATCTAGATTAATAAATAGCGATACAGGTTAGACAGGTTAATACAGGTTAAGTGTTGAACTTTCCCTTTTATTTTATCTTCCTCTTGTCATCTCTCCATCCTCTCTCCTTATCCCCTAAACTTGTCTCCTTCTTTCCTCAGGACATATGCTAATTGCTCACTTTACGATGTTGACATCAAGGCATGTGCGTGTTTAGGGGTTGTAAAGAGGGATTTCTCCTCTGAGTGTGTGTGTGTGGTGTGTATATAGTAACTGTTCCACTTAGTTTTGACATCAGACGAAGAGTTAAACAACCCTGTTATGTGTGTTTCCAGATTTGGACAGATGAGCTCTTCACCTTGGCCACAAACATACTTTCCCAGAACGCATCGCGGAACACCTTCCTGCACAAAGCGTAAGAAGAAGTCTTATCTTAACTTTCGGGAACTGTAGATTTCAGATATTGGTTTTTAAACCCTGTATTTCTGTTTCAGGTACACTAAGTTAAAGCTGCAGGTGAATCAGGATGGGAAGATTCCTGTGAAGAAGTGAGAAACACACACATCTACCACATTTTAAACTCTGTACAGAATTGTAAACACCAGTGCTCTCTACTTCTTCATTTCCTTTCCTCTTCTCTGTCTCTCTTCCACTTTCTCTCGTCTTAAGTTCACTTTTGGTTTTACCTCCTCACTGTTGATGATCATGCTAAAGGAATCCTTTTGAATAATGACTGCTAACTCTCCAAACTCTCTGTCTTTCTGTCAGTATCCTCAAGATGTTCTCAGATAAAAAGAGAGTGGAGACGGCTCTGGAGCAGTGTGGCCTCGTCAATAACAAGGTAATCATCTGAAACCATCACTGACCACAGCGCAGCTTTAAAAATGCCTGTTCAGTATGTTGGTTCATAAATTCGAAAAGTTGCAAATCAGTCCGTCACCCTGGGGTGCTGCAAAGCATTCTCTGCATGCCTTTGCTCTGTTAGAAAGGCACCAAAGGCTGCAGGCTTGTGGGAGAGTAGCTTTAAAGTGGACATTTTAATGAACTTTAATCAAGAGTTTAAGATTGTTTTGGCACAGATGAAACAAACAACATATATAATGCTAATGACTTTAAATACTGGTTCGCAGTCACAGCTAGATTTTTCTACTTAGCTTTGTGCTAAGCTAACCAGCTACTGGTACCTTCATATTTACCGAGTAGTGTAAATCTTATCACCTAACTTTGAATAAATACGTCTATTTTCCTAAATGTTATACCATTTTTTTTTCCTGTTGCAATTAAGGTATGGGGTTTCTCTTTAATATACAGTCAAAAAGACTTTAGAGCAAATGTGTCTGCAATCTAAAAAGATAAAGAGTTGTGCTAAGAAGAATTCCAAAGCTATGCTTGCCAAACCAGAAGTTTGGCTGCGACCAACACGGATGTTTAATAAGCACACATCGATTCACAGCTCTCATTTATTAACTGCGGATGATGCCAAGCTGTCACTCACATTTAGGGCAACATCAAACTAAACGTTTGGATTCGCAAACAAAACTTTAGATTGCAGTTATTGACAGTGCAAAAGTCTTATGCTTGATTGCAAAATGAAGACACAATAGTAACCCCATTTTAAGGTTGCATAAACAAGATATCAAGTAGGTGAGAAGTTGCACAATAGTCCCTAATACATTTCCAACTGTTAAAAAAACAGAAACCCAGGCTTCATTCATTCTGTCAAACCTAAAAGTCTCTGCAGTGAAAGGGACCGCAGGCGTGTGGTTTGTTAGGTGAACAACAAGGTTCTTTTTGTCTAATTGATCAGTGCAATCTTTCTTGAAAATCAGTTTAGAGTCACAAGACATTTCGTTTTTGAGTAAGAGGTAAGATTGGGCAAACTGCACTGTCAGCACTTCTCTTTGTATTGTTGTGCTCTGGTGCCTCCTGCTGGAAGAGTAGCAGAACACACATGTAGAGGGAAAAGACAGAAGGACATCTGATCCACAATTCTGGGCTTAATTATCTTCAGCCCTTAACATTTACAGTATTTCAATGTTTTTGGGGATCATTAGTAAAGATTAGAATGACTTACATGTGTTACATTTAGTATTTTATCCTCAGTTTGGTCATTTTCCTTCTTTCTTTTCCCTCCATATCTTTCTATACAATCTTGTTTGTTCTCCTTCAGCAGACCGAGGGAATCAAGCCAGATGATTTCACGTGGGACGCCTTCCAGAAGTTTCTTGAAAGCCTTTGTCTCCGGCCTGAGATACAAAGCATCTTTGAGGAAAGGTATGTGATAACATTTTTTTTTTACAAACAAATCCAATCTCTTTCCATTATGTTGTCCAAAGGTTTAACCCCCACCCTAAATCGTTTCATAATGGTGCTCTAGTTGTATTTGTAGGATTCCTTGTAATGCCAGCAACCTTTATCGGTGACACACACACACTCTTTTCTCTTTCGCAGTGGCTCCAAGAGGAAGCCGTTCATCTCTTTGGACCAGTTGATAGAATTCATTAACCACAGGCAGCGAGACTCCCGACTGAACGAGGTGCTGTACCCCCCCCTGAAGAGAGAGCAGGTCCGACAGATCATGGAGGAATACGAGACCAACGTCAGCCAGCTGGAGAGAGGTACGTCACTTTGAGAGTTCTTTATTTATGTGTACACATTCCTGACATTTAGATGCTTGTATCCAGAGCAGATAAAACATGTGATCTTCATTTATGAGAATCATTTTATGTCGATGGCTTGTGTACTCGAATTAAGCAACAACATGGGCTATATTGACAGAGAAATCTGAATTTGCAGCTGCAATCAAATGTTCTTTCTGCATCATGCACCAGCATTTGACAGAACAGAGATGTAAAGACAAACAAAATTAGCTTGGATTTGTATGTCCTCACCTCTGGAAGGGTGTTCATGCTTTTGATACTGATAAAAAAAACATAGCTTACAACCTGGTAGAAATTCCATTGTGTGATTAATAGAGCTGAAAAGATCAATCAACTAAACAATAAGCTTATGGCCAAATAAATTATTGTTGAAGTAATTTCTCATGCCAAAAAGCAAAAAAAAATTCAGCTTATTTCGACATATCCTGCTTTCTCTTTTTTATTTCATATTAAACTGATAAAACAAGACCTTAGAAGACGTTGGACTTTGAATACAAATGTTCCATTCGATAAAAATACACAGTGCTGCTAATATAAATCAGTCCTGTTTTTTTTACCTTTAATTAGCTGCCCAAAGATCATCCAAGGTCATATCCAGGATACGCTGACCTTATTTAGCTGCTGAATCAAAGACCCACACTTAAAGAGAATCATGTCACGTAAATAAGGGTTCAAAACAAGAGCTCAGAGTACGTGCAGCTGTGTCCTCTTGTAGATTTGATCTGTTTATCCCAAAGCAGTGTTTACCAGCTGCAGTAGTACTGAGAATATTACAGGTTTATTGGTATGATTTATTCCTGGTTCTTGTAAGCATCAGGTTGTCCTTTTCTTAAATCCTTAGACATCCACTGACATAGATATCTGTTCTCATCCAGAATGTGGGAATCAGCTGCGATTTTGATCAAATGTCCTCGACATGTGTTGCTGTGGAAAAACTGTGGAACTTGCACAGCCTTGTCTGCCGTTAGCTGCCCTGCTAGGACACTGTTAAGCCAACAACTGTGAGGTAATCAAGAATCCAGCCCACAGTGTTCAGACTCAGCTAGAGCTCCCTTTAAGTCAGAAAACAGAAGCCTTTTTGTCAGTTTGTAATCGAGCACATGACGTCACTTAATTATAGTATCCTCCAGTCTCTGCCCTTCAAATCTTCAGAGCCCCAAACAAGTTTGACCTTTTCTAACTACAGGTTAACACGTTTCATTCTTCTCCCCATCTCTCTGTCTCAGATCAGATCAGTTTGCAGGCCTTCACTCGGTATCTGGGAGGAGAAGAAAACAGCATCGTTCCTCCAGAGAGGCTGGATATCATCGACGACATGAATCAGCCTCTGTCTCACTACTTCATCAACTCATCACACAACACATACCTCACAGGTAAAAAAGATACACACCTCAGAACTAACACACGTATGATGCTGCATTCTTTTGCTTTGACTTTTTTTTAATATTCAACATTTTCCAAAGAATTAAACGTACAGACAAAATGTTACAGGACCGCTCCTTGAAAGATACAAAATAAAGAAATGAGGCAACTATAGTAAGAGACAGACAATGGTGACATTAAATGCACATTTTTGTATATATGGATTAATGCTCAGTGTCCCCAGTTCAGACATTTTTACACAGGTATAATTAACTTAAATTCAGAAAACAATATTACAATGATCATATCAAAAACCATTGCAATGGTTTCTTACATTTCTGCAAAAAAAGAGTTCATCTATCGAAAGAGCGTCATGTTTTTTCTAGAGTCAAAGTACCCAGTGATTACGATTACAGTTTTTCTAATGGAAGTAGAGGAGACTTCATTCCTGACCATTTCCGCATCAATAGCTTTTCTCGCCAGAATTTTAGGTAATTTCAAAGCAGATTTCAAAGTGAATTTGCACCAGAATAATTAGTTGCTATCTTGCAAGAAATGCAGCCTAGTACCTACCTGAGTTTATCAATGCTAACTTTGAATATCTTTATATAAAACCATTTGCCCTTCCTTTGTGTGTGTGCAGTGGGTCAGCTGACCGGCCTCTCCTCGGTGGAGATGTACCGCCAGGTGCTGCTGACCGGCTGCCGCTGCATCGAGCTGGACTGCTGGAAGGGCCGGCCGCAGGACGAGGAGCCCTACATCACCCACGGCTTCACCATGACCACTGAGATCCCCTTTAAGGTGGGGTTGATTTTCATTTATTATACAGGATGATTCCCTTTTGAGTTTGAATGTTAAAGAGACTTTGCTCTCATATATATGTACTATACGGGATTTTACAAGGGTGTTAAATGTTCACTTCAGCCATGAACATGAATTGGGGCGGCTGTGGTTTAGTGTGCTTATCTTCAGATATACAGGTTCAATCCCACCTTGACCGCCACTGCAGACAGCATGTCGTTGTGTCCTTTGGCAAGACACTTCACCCTAAAATTTCTCCTGTGCGTATTATCCACAGTATTCAATGTATTACATGTCTAATACAGTATATGTAATATAATGTAAAGCGCTTTGAGCTCTTGGAAAAGCGTTACTGTAAATACCATGAATTATTAATTCGAACATTTAATTTCTAAATTAGCATTCTATATAAAGATATTTTCTTAAGATATGGGGACAGACATATAAAGCTTCATTGGAAAACCTCAATAGAAAAAAAGACATTGGGTCTAGTTTATTTGATGGTTTATTGACTTATATGTTCCCCTTTCCACCACAGCTGTGGTGCGATTTCTCCTCCTCTGCTAGTAAAACTATAAAACATTATTATGAGGACCTCTTGCCAAAAATGAACTGAAGCAAAACATGTTTAGAGCTCCTTTTAATGTTTGATTCTTTCTGCCTGCAGGAGGTGATCGAGGCGATAGCAGAGAGTGCTTTCAAGACGTCGGCGTACCCCCTCATCCTGTCCTTTGAAAACCACGTAGATTCGTAAGTGACAAATGTATATCTTTTAGAGCGCTGCTTTTAAATTGTCTATTGTTTTTTACTTGTACTTGTTTTATGGTGTGTGAGCTGAGCTGTGTTACTTTTTGTATGTTTTGTTTATTTGCCTGTACAGCACTTTGGTCTGGAGGTTTAAAGTGCTCTATAAATAAAGCTATATTGTATATATCACTAGAACCAGATGCAATATTCAAGCATTTATTGGAAGTTTTAAACAGTCTTCCTTGATGTCGAGAATAAATCTGGGCTGTTATAACAGCAATTGATAATCGCGAGGAATTTGGGTTTTAATTTAAGGGTTAAAGTAAATGAGAAAGTAACCCGTGTCTCTTGCTCTGTCAGGGCTAAGCAGCAGGCCAAGATGGCAGAGTACTGCAGGACCATCTTTGGAGACGCCCTGCTCATCGATCCACTGGAGAAATATCCGGTAAGACTAACCCCCAGGCAGATCTGACGTGAACAATGTCCTTGTGGGATACATTCAGTTATGGTATCCTTTTAAGGCCTTTTTTTGACCAAAAATAAATGCATCTTAAGTGGTTTGTCACTGACATTTCCTTAAGGAAAGATTCAACACACTCATGTCCTTTGACTCCACAGTCATGGTGTTAATCAACTTACAAACCATCAAAAGGATGAAACAGCTTGTGATAACCAGATGATATTTTTTTGCTGAGACACAACTTGTGATGCATTTCTCTGTATTAAAAAAAAACCTTACACCATCCTGGTACCAGATTTGATCATTAAAACATTTTGTGTGATCGGTTTCTATTATGCTATAGGTGAAAGGGGTACATAAGGGTATTTGCAGAAAGTTGTGCATGTTTTCATTTTTATTCTAGTGTTTTTCTGAGAAAGTAAAAGCAGGGTTCGAAAATGAAGTACATACTGTATGAATGAAATTCCTGATGAGCTTGTATTCATAGAAAGTATATGTAAACATTTCCTCATGTGTTTAATTATACATTTTAATCTGCATGTATATAATGTAGTTTTTTACCAAAGTATTTGAAAAGGCAGAGTGTAAACACTTGAAATTAAACACAATTATCCGAGTTTTAAGAATCTTAAACTGTTCTTAATTTAAACAGTTTTAAGGTTGTTAACTTTATTTACAAAGTCATACAGTAGTGTTTGTGTTTAACCCTGTGACTTGTGTGTCTTAACACCAACTATGTTGATATGTTGCCGGTCCACATCACTGACACAGCCCTACTTACCTTAATTCTTCTTCCAAATGTTACATGTTGTCTTTGTGTTTGGTCAGCTGGACCCTGGTCAGCCGCTCCCCACCCCACAGGAGTTGCTGGGGAGGATTCTCATCAAAAACAAGAAGAAGCACCAGCACCACCGACCCTCGAGTAGCGGCAGCATACGGCGCAGAGAGCTGGAGGAGCAACCGTCGCACAACAACGGTGAGAGCAGGCGACTACCTATATCTCTGATTTCACTTCTAATGTTACTCCCATCTGACTCTAATGAGTGTTTTGAGGAATAGGATCTTACAAGCTTACAATGGAGTTAAAATAACCGTTATTCCTTTAAACTTTTATTGCACTAAACTACAAGTTTCCTGTTAAATGTGTAGAAGGCCCACTGACAGATGGCGAGGGAAGCCAGCTGCTGACTAACGGAGAGGAGAAGCTAGCTGAGAGGATGGTCAAAGACTCTGAGCCACGCAAATCCCTTGGTGGGTTCTAAACGAAGGCACAGATGGATTTAAGTTTTATTAAGTTAGACATAAGTTTTGCCTAAAGTGTATGTATTACATGTCTCAGGGGGTGAGGGAGAAAGCGAGGAGGATGAGGAGGACGAACCGGTGACAGACCAGAAGAAGCCCAACTCTGACGAGGTAAGAGCCTCCAGCGGGTGATGATGTTGTGAAGGGCTGAAGTGTTGTGTGACTGGATGATTGATGGATCAGTGCTATCTGCCTCCTTCAGGGTACAGCCAGCAGTGAGGTGAACGCCACAGAGGAGATGTCCACTCTTGTCAACTACATCGAGCCTGTCAAATTCAAGAGCTTTGAGGTGGCAAACAGTAAGTGTGTGGATGTGTGTGCATGGACAGATTACTAAACAGGCCTACCAGCTATGCCAAAGAGACCAAAACAACTACAATGAGATTGAAAACTATGAAAAGGGGTAAAACAACTTCAAAGAGACATAGAGCAACTACGATGAGACACAACACATCTACAAAGAGACATAAAACAACTACTGAGATACAAAAAGACAAGTGTATGAGAAAGATATGAAGTGAAAGAAGGTGGAGTCATTTGTGGTTATTGATCTTGTCATACAGACCTGTCTCACATTGACTATTTTAACCAATTTCTGAACCAGTAAAAACAGTGTCGGTTTTTCTGAATGAATTTGTTCTCTTATTTCTCTCTCTTGCTGTCCACCAGAGAGAAGAAAGTACTTTGAAATGTCCTCATTGGTGGAAACAAAAGGCATGGACATCCTGAAGGCTTCCCCCATCAAGTTTGTAGAGTATCCTTGAAGGCTTGTTACCTTTTGACAACTTATTTTAGGAAATTCAAACGCGTCTATTTTGCCCATTAGAATGGAAAGTAGTGGGGGAGTATCAATCTTCAAAGCTGCCTTGACTTTAAAATAACATGAACAAAATGATGTCTGCTAACACATATGCTACGTATACAGTGTTTGGTTCTTAACAGAGCTCCTCCAGGTACAATAAGAACCAGCTGAGCAGAATCTACCCTAAAGGAACGAGGGTGGACAGCTCCAACTACATGCCGCAGCTCTTCTGGAACGTCGGCTGCCAGATGGTGGCGCTAAACTTCCAGACCCTCGGTGAGTCCCGTTTATATCTCCTACTCCTTTCCTGTGTGTATCCGCAGTTTGTCCGCAGCCTTTTTGAACTTTTTCCTGGATACATCTATTGTGCTCATTTATGAAGTCTATGAGAAAATGACCGTATTTCTCATTTGACTTATTACTAGGAGTCTATGATCTGAAACACTATTGCCAATCATTCTTTAATACAGCATGATGTTAAGTTTGTAAATGATTGCCCCATTTTGACAAAAAGAAAGGAAAAAGCAGCGTTTGCTTACTTGTGATTAACAGGTTGCTATAACGCTGTTTTCCAGTCTTGTTTTTTCGTCTGGTTTTACTGTTGCTAACCTTTTTTTCCGAATATTTTATGAATTGTAAAGTGTCCTTGGGTGTTAAGAAAGGCGCCTCCAAATAACATGTATTATAATTATTATTAAAAACTGAAATCCATTGAAAAGTTTGGTCTTTCACCAAAGCCTCTGCCGATTAATTTCATACCTGATATGTTTTAATCCACAAGTTAGGCACAATACAATATGTAAACAAGCGGAATGTGATTTGATGCTACCTTGTTTGTTTGAGCACATTCTACTGAGGGTCATTTTGCAGTTTAGCATGAGATGGCCTCAAAGTACAAAGTATCCACAGAACCATAAATAAGGTCTTTTTAAGTTTTTATTTCTGTAGCTGGCAGATACTGTGGTATTTAGAAAGCTTATTCAGCCTTATAAACAATTCCCTACTCGGAGAGGTCAAGCTAAAGCATCTTAGTCTTCATCCCTGTAAATCCCTCTCTTCCCAACTTTTCTTGATGCCTCTCATCTCTTTCCCCCCTTTCTCTGCATTCCTCCTCCAGACCTCCCTATGCAGCTGAACATGGGTGTGTTTGAGTACAACGGCCACAGCGGATACCTGCTGAAACCTGAGTTCATGAGAAGGACGGACAAACAGTTTGACCCTTTCACAGAAAACATAGTGGATGGGATAGTCGCTAATACTGTTAAAATTAGGGTAAGGACAAAACATGCCATCATTCAGATATTAAAGTTCTCTTAAGAGTTGTTATAATTAACTTGTTGGATTTCCACCAGGTGATCTCAGGGCAGTTTCTGACTGATAAAAAGGTGGGCGTGTATGTGGAAGTGGACATATTTGGACTTCCTGCTGATACAAAGAGGAAGTACAGAACCAAAACATCCAATGGGAACTCTCTGGACCCCGTGTGGGACGATGACATGTTTGTGTTTAATAAGGTGTGCATACTAGGATACAGATGTCATGTGAAATGTCCTGTCAGCCTTCATTGTCTGTCTTTATACTCCTGATTGTTAACTGCACCAATGACATCACCTCTTCTCTTTGCAGGTGGTCCTCCCCACACTGGCCTCTCTGAGGATAGCGGTGTTTGAAGAAAATGGAAAGTTTATTGGACATCGAATCCTCCCTGTGTCAGCCATAAGACCTGGTCAGCACCACACACACACACACACACACACACACACACACACACACACACACACACACACACACACACACACACACACACACACACACACACACACACACACACACACACACACACACACACACACACACACACACACACACACACACACACACACACACACACACACACACACACACACACACACACACACAATATGAAAAAACGTATGATCTATTTTCTTAATTTAGTAAGAACGGGTGAAAATAAGGTTTGCCAGGCTCATTCCTTTAAACAAACATGTTTAATTGAATATTTGTGGAAAATAGGTGAATATCTGATGTTGATTTCAAACTGAATGAACTTGTTAAGATGCATGGACAAATTAAACCTCATCTAAAGAAAAGCATCTAACATGATTTTAGATTGTTGCATAATGGATCACCAGATATTTTTCTTTCTTAGACTTCCATAGAAAAGTCTTGTTATTACAAAGCGGATGTCCTGTATTTCTGCACTCAGTGTTGCTGTCCACTATCCTCTCCAGGACCAATGGAGAGTATTCATGTATTTCTTTTCATCTTTCTTTTCTTCCTCCTTCCCTCCAGGCTACCACTACATTAATCTGAAGAGTGAGCTGAACCAGCCGCTCATCCTGCCCTCTCTGCTGGTCTACACTGAGGCTCAGGACTACATCCCCAATGAACACCAGGGTGAGACCCACATCAACAACAACACTGCAACACACTCACACTTCAGTCCCTTCACTCCAAAGTGGCACTACATTCAGATATAGATTCCAGCTGTTCATCCATTATGTTTTGCTATCTATTTGTACGATTTTACTAGCTGACTGTTGACTTTTCTGCTTTACTGCTAAAAAACGTTTTAGACAATATCACAGGGAACACGTTAGAAATATTAAAGTTAATGAAAGTTTCCTGATTTTAAGACTTGATTTACCATAAAAGACTTCATACAACTTTGCTGATGTTCAAGAATAATGTCACAGTTGTGTATGATAGTAACGACCTTGTGTGTGTGTTTTTCTCAGAGTATGCAGAGGCTCTGACCAACCCCATTAAGCACATCAGTCAGTTACACAAGAGGGAGACTCAGCTGGCTGTTCTCATAGAGGACAACAGTGAGGTAAGACAACAACATCCTGATGATTCACACATCATTCAAAACGTGTGTGGTTAAGAAAAATCTCTAAAACCCCATGCATTTTTTGAATATCTGCAAACGGTGTGCTGTCAATCACTCAAATTCATCTTCCTGTCGCTTTTTTTCCAGCATATTCCCAACCAGCCCAAAGAGCACGAGAGCAAGGGGGAGTGGGAGGTCTTTCAGGGACCCTCCCCCTCCCCCAACCTTCCCCCCTGCCTACCGGTCGAAGCCCCTGACATCATCAAACCTCATGCACAGGGTAGAGACCTCTACACATTGTTCATACACAAGGATACATGTTGTCTCACACACACCTGTCATTTCTCTGCACTTAGGAAAGTGTGTTATGGTAATGTAATACATTAGATTGGCATCACTTTCAATGATTGATACGTTTAACTTACTGCCATTAATGTGTTTCCACTGTCAGTATTACATTAGATTGCAGGTATCATTTATTAAGAGACCATTAACAGTACAGACATCCACTCACTGTGTTGTGAAAATCATGCATGTCATTTATTGGAAGCTTTTTAGTGTTTAGCTATTTCTTAGTTGCATTAGGCACAATTATGTGTTCCTGGTTCATTCTCCCATCTCCATTTCACTCATTCTGTCTGTGCGTCTCCTTCTCTTTTTGTTGCATGCGTGTGTAGTAGTACAAAGTCCAAAGGAGGACCTCATAGCCACTGTCCTGGCAGGTAAGGTCAAACTAGCATTCATTCCCTATCATCACTTGGACAAACTAGCAGGTCTTGTCAGTATTATTCAAATGGAATGATATGATAATTGGTTATAATTCTTTCTGTCAGACATCCAGGTCCAGTCTATAGAGGAGCTGAAGCAGCAGAAGGGCTACTTGAAGCTCCAAAAGAAACAAAGCAAAGAACTCAAAGAGATCCGAAAGAAGCACCTCAAAAAGGTACATACACAGAAACATGCTCTTCCATCCATAGGATTTATATTTTTCCGTGTGATGTAATTTTCCTCGGCAAAACAAATGATTTAAAATGTCCCCGTGTGTTTGTAGGTGTGGAATCTGAGTAAGGAGCAGAAGAGTCGGAGCAGCCAGCTTCAGTCTGACACCCAGAGGAGACGCAGTCAGATGGAGAAACACCTCAAACGGAGCATCAGGAAGAAGTAAGTGTGTGTGTGAAGAAAGAACAGTAGATCAAACATTAGATCGTAAATTAGGGCGGGAAGGAGAAACAGATTGGATGAAAAATAAGAATAGATTGATATTATAAAGATAGATGGATCTAAATAGGCTGACCTAAGGGTATAATATTTCATATTTCAGTGTTAAATGAGTTCACAAATGTTATTTCAATTGTTGTGTACTTGCATCAACCCAAATGTTTCCAACAAAAATCTGTAATTTAAACTGGTAACGGTGCCTTTTTATTTGGTCTTCTGTAATGGGGTCTTATTCCCTTTAAGCATGTGTCTGTGTCGTCTGCAAGAAGCTGTCAGAAAGTGAGTTGTTGTCCAATTTAAAGCCACATTTCTCACAAACCCTGTTCGATCTAGGTTGTTCTTTAACTGTATATTTTAACCAGATGAGTGATTCAAGTCATTGCACATCAGAATCTTAAATCATCAGAGACACAAGCTGTGTAAGGCACCGGAGAAACTCACATTATTTAAAACATATTTATTCACCGTTTCTTATCGGGTTTAATCAAAGGTCTATATTTTGGGGAGGAGAAGATCTCAGCAGATAATTCAGCTCAGGGTCAACACCTCCAGAATGGTGGTGAAGGCAACTAGTGGCAGAACATGACATACTGTGTGTTTAACCAGAGTTCATTGTGTGTTCAGTGAGCCCAATGAGCCGGTGCAGCGCGAGCTAACCGCTTTGGATCAGGAGCTGGAGAAGCAGTCGGTCCAGCTGAGGGAGTGGCAGATGCAAGAACTCCTTAAACTCCGACAGCAGCTTCACCTACCGGAGCGGGAAAAGCAGCAAACACACCTGCAGGAGGTAACCACACACACACACACACACACACACACACACACACACACACACACACACACACACACACACACACACACACACACACACACACACACACACAACACACACACACACACACACACACACACACACACACACACACACACACACACTACACACACACACACACACACACACACACCACACACACACACACACACACACACACACACACACACACACACACACACACACACACACACACACACACACACACACACACACACACACACACACACACACACACAGATGCTTGGTTTTGTTGTTGTTATTACTGTCAGGAAATGTTCAACCTAACCCTGGTCCGCCCAGTAGTAGTAGTCAGATCGCTACTCCTGCTGATTTTAAAGCTAGGTCTGGGTTGGGTTTCATGCCGCAAAATCGACTGACGCTGACGTCATTGTCTTATCAGAAACATGGCTAAACAAATCTATTTTGGCCTCTGACATTGCCTTAAATGGTTTTAATGTGTATCGTACCGACCGGCCTAATAAAGGTGGTGGCGTTGCCATTTATGTTAAGAATAAGTTCAGTGTAACCGCTGTAGTTTCCAAATCGATCAGTAAGCAATTTGAATTTTTAGCCATAAATATAGAAGTGGCAAAGGGTCAACAGGTCATGGTAGTGAGTTGTTACAGACCCCCCTCAGCTGTGAAAGACTCCTTGTCTTCACTAGCAAATCTTTTATCACAACTAGACTACAAGGAAATAGTGCTACTTGGATATTTTAACTGGGACTGGTTAACTGCAGTGTCAGAGGATTTTAAAAACCTTTGTATCTCTTTGAATGTTACTCAGATTGTTGACAGTCCTACTTGCCCTAACATTAAGTCCCCTAATAAATCCTCCCTAATTGATCTCATTTGAACTAATGTTCCCCATAAATATTCATCTGTGGGAGTATTTGCAAATGATCTGAGCGATCACTGTGTTGTAGCCACAATTAGGGACACTAAGGTCCAAAAGGTTAAACCTCGCATTATCATTAAGAGAGACAAAAAACATTTGTTGAGCAGGGTTTTGTGCATGATCTGTTTGATTTTGATTGGGGTAAAATCGATCTGTGTGCTGATGTGGAAACCGCATGGTCTTATTTTTATCTTGGTTTTATGGAGATCATTGATAGACATGCACCCCTGCGTACATTTAGAGTAAAGGGACGAGACAATCCTTGGTTTTCTGCTGAGCTGTCTAGTCTCCTTCATGAGAGAAACAAGGCCTGGGCTAAGGCTAGGCAATCAGGCTCAGAGGTAGAATGGCTGCGTTTTAGGCAGCTAAGGAATAGCTTCACTTCAAATGTCAAAAGTGCAAAGTCGAAGTACTATTTGTCAGTTACCACAGAAAACCTAAATAATCCTAGGAAATTTTGGAAAGCAATAAAATCGATATCCACCGGTGAGATCCGTAATGAGCTACCTCCGTGCCTCACCACAGCATCTGGCTCTATATCGGACAGGGCCACTATGTTAAATTGCTTTAATGAGCATTTTGTGTCCTGCGGTTCTATGTTTGATTTTGTCACTAACTCTGCTGCTGTGAACACCCCAATCCGTGACTCTGAACAATGTGGTCTGGAAAACCCTATCAGTTTTACTCCTTTTACTGTCAATGTTGTTCATGAAGCCTTATCTAAGCTAGATCCTAAGAAACCGGCTGGCCCGGACAACGTAGAACCTTTCTTTTTAAAGATAGCTGCAGATTTTATTGCTCTTCCTCTTACTACTCTTTTTAACCTCTCCCTCAGCACAAATGCAATTCCAAAAGTATGGAAGTCAGCTTATGTCTTGCCTTTACTGAAAGGAGGGGAGGCAACTATTTTAAATAACTATAGGCCAATCTCTAAATGATCAGTTCTGGCGAAGGTGCTCGAACGCCTAGTGAGTGAACAGGTAAAGGAGTTTTTATGTAAAAATGATATCCTGTCTAAACATCAGTCAGGCTTCAGAAAGCAACATAGCACCATCACTGCCACAATGAAAGTGGTGAATGACATTACGAGTATTTTAGACAATAAGCAGAGTTGTGCAGCTCTATTTATTGACCTGTCCAAAGCGTTTGATACCGTCGATCATCGCATCTTAAAGCAGAGGCTACTCAGTATCGGCATATCCAGCCATGCAGTGGGTTGGTTTGTGAACTACCTCTCTGAAAGATCCCAATGTGTTCACTTTGATGGGCTGTCTTCTGAGTGGTTAAACATTGCTAATGGTGTTCCTCAAGGTTCTGTTTTAGGTCCACTTTTATTCTCCATATATATCAACAGTTTAGGTGAAAATGTGGATGAAACTACTTTACATTTTTATGCTGATGATACCGTGATGTATTGTGCAGGTCCCTCCATTAAGGAGGCTGGTGTTAAATTACAGGCTGTTTTTAACATTATTCAGACTCAGCTTGCTGAACTTAAGCTTATTTTAAATGTTGATAAAACCAAGGTAATGCTATTTTCAAAAGCTAAAAAGACTACAGAGCCTGTTTTGGATATTGTTACTATGCAAGGACAAGTACTTGAAGTGGTTATCTGTTATAAATACCTAGGTATCTGGCTTGATGATTGTCTTACTTTTAAACTTCAGGTCATTAATCTGCTTAAAAAGCTGAGGGTTAGACTAGGTTTCTTTTTCAGAAACAAGTCCTGTTTCTCTTTTGAAGCCAGGAAAAGGCTAGTCACTGTGACCTTTTTACCTGTGCTGACTATGGTGATTTGATCTATATGAATGCACCTGCCCATTGCCTGGAAAAGTTAGATGCCGCCTATCACAGTGCCCTGAGATTTGTTACTAACTGTAAAGCACTTACTCATCACTGTACCCTGTATGCCAAGGCAGGTCTGCCTTCACTAACTGTACGGAGGCTCAGTCATTGGTACATGTTCATTTACAAAGCCATGTTGGGTAAACTACCTTTTTATATCTGCTCTCTGATCTCTCGACGAATTGAAAGTACGTATTGCCTGAGATCTCATGATGTTGTTTTATTAAATGTGCCAAGTGCTAGGACTGTCTTAGGGAAGAAAGCTTTTAGTTGTGCAGCTCCACTAACTTGGAACAGTCTGCAAACATGTTTAAAACTGAGCACTTTGGTTCCCCTGCATCATTTTAAAACTCAGCTGGGTGACATGCTGTTTGATACTCATGGTACCTGTCACTGTAAATAGAGTTTGTAAACTGTACATTATGTTGTATGTCATCCTTATTGTTGTTCTGTTGTTTTTATGTTATGTTACACACACACACACACACACACACACACACACACACACACACACACACACACACACACACACACAAACACACACACACACACACCACACACACACACACACACACACACACACACACCACACACACACACACACACACACACAGAGATTCATTCCCCCATTCTTTGCATACTTCTGCATGCTCAAGGTGACACACTTCGAATAACACAGCACCCCTGCATGAATTCTTAAATATGCAAACACTCCTCATTAGCTGACCTCTAAAAAAGCGATTCTATGACAGCTGGTCGTCTGCTGCCGTTTGTTTTCAGGCCTTCAAGAAGTTAAAGGAGACGGCCAATGAATGCCAAGCAGCTCAGCTGAAGAAGCTCAAGGAGACATGCGAGAAGTAAGTGCAGCTGCTTATGGCATCAATAGGTCTTAGTTTTCTCCATAATGCCATATTGGGACTGTTGGTTTTGCCACAAGCATTGTTTTTGAATAACATTCACAAAAATGTTCCCATGAAAAGTCCCCTCTGGTAATTGCAAGTTGTCTTCAGTTGGATGTAATATCATTGTACTTGCAGGGAGAAGAAAGAGCTCCAGAGGATCATGGACAGGAAGCGACAGAACAGCATCAGCGACGCCAAGACCCGCGACAAAGACAAGGCAGAAACGTAATGAGCTCGTCTGGAATTAAAGATTTCATTTCATGTTAAGGCAGTCGGAACAGTGTTTTTATTCACATCTCTTTACACCTCTTGCACCTTCTCTTCCTCTCCCTATTTCTCTCTCTAGGGAATTGAATGAGATCAACAGGAAACATATTCAGGATTCTGTCTCTTTAATCGGCGGGGTAAGAAACACACACACACACACACACACACACACACACACACACACACACAGTCAGTCCTTGAGGAATGCCATTTATCTACTTTATTGTACATTTGTATGCCTTTGTCATCATCTTTACTCCCCTCTTCACACACATCATCTTCTTTTCCCTTCCTCCCTAATCTGCCTATTTTATCCTCCGTTCTTCCTTCCCTCATCCTTTCTTTTTGAATCCCCTCTTACATATTGCTCTTCTTCCCGTCTGTCCATTCTCCATTTCTACTTTCCTTGCAACCTTTTCTGCCCCATCTGACACCCATCCAATGTACCTCCCATTGTCTCCTTCCTTCCTTCCTTCCTTCCTTCCTTCCTTCCTTCCTTCCTTCCTTCCTTCCTTCCTTCCTTCCTTCCTATGTCTTACTCCCTTCCTTCTCTTATTTCCTCCCCCCCAGCTGGAGGCGGCTCAGACCAGGAGGCAGGACAAGCTGATGCTGAGGCACCGGGAGATGCTGCAACACATAGATGATGAACTTCCTCTGGTGAGCAAAACACATCGACTCACACTGACATTGATGTACCACAACAAATCAGGGTCATTGTACAATAGGTATTAATGAATAACTATGGAGCTGGGGGAGGGGGGTGATAATAAGGTTGTGCATTAACAAGAAAAAATAAATAGAAGGTTCTCTGAGATTAAAATGACTTTTTGAGTCACTCATTTGTCAAGCGACCATATTGCTTCTGTTAGAGCCATTTTCCTTTCATCTTTATGGTTTGAATGTTTTGAATAAGGCTTTAGAGTAAACTCTTAACTATTTACTTTTGTGGGTCACACTACAGTTAAAAAGATATACATTTAAGGGTCACTTATTTGCTGTCAAATGTGCGCTGTCGGGTATGACGTGCATGTCTATATGCCTATATATGGCATGACAATGGTACACAGCTGAGTGTGTGATTAGACGGGAAGCGGTATAGTCTTTTGACCGTGTTCTTTTTGTTCTTTTTTGATACGGAGAACTTTTAGTTAATTTGAAGCGAGGAAGTTTGTCTTCATGCTTGTATGCCGCCTTGATCAAAGAATACATCTGATGTGATTCAACGCTACAACGCTCTCCACAAAGTTTGTTTGGAAGCAAAGAGTGGCACGTCATAACCCACAACCCCGATAGAGGAAAGTGGCTATTAAATGTAGAAACGGATTAAAACGCCACGACAGCTTCTTTAAACCAGTACGGTGGCTTGGATCGGCCAAAACAGACAAAGAAATAACCGTATTTAAATTATGTTTATATAAATAACCGTATTTCAATTATGTTTATATAAATAACCGTATTTCAATTATTTTTATATAAATAACCGTATTTCAATTATGTTTATATAAATAACCGTATTTCAATTATGTTTATATAAATAACCGTATTTAAATGTGCCTATTTAATCTGAAATGTTACGTTTTCCCCCGGAATATTATCCTCCTCCCCAGGGTCCATATATATATATATATATATATATTATTTTTTTTCATGTTACCTACAAAGACCATAGGACACCATAGTATTAAATGTTTGAATATATTTGTTTATATTTTGGTGTATTTTGTGTTTCTCTTGTAGCTCCAGTCTCAGTTGGAGAGGGATCTGGACCAGGAGTATGAGCGCCTGCAGGAGGAGATCTGCCAGCACCTCCAGGTGGAGCTGCACAACAAAGGGCTGAGGACAGACGCCCTGTACTCGCCCTTTTCAAACCAGGGCAGCCCCAGGTCGGGCCCCCCCTCCAACTGCTCCACGCCCGACCGCTGCCCCTGGAACAGGAGCATGGACAATAGCACCGCCTCATTGGCTGATTCCACTTCCTCGTCCACTCCTGTCCTATCAGAGGCGGAGATGTCGTTCAGTTAAAACTATTACTTGTAAAAAGAAAATGCTTACATTCAACTGGGGTCTATAATGATTATAATGTGGGATAGTAGTGATATTAATTATTTACTAATTTTATTCCTTTTTTTATTACAGACTGCTATGTTCGTGTCTACAGAGCTATATAATTTTTTATTTTGCTGCTTTTGTCAGATGCACATGCCTTTTTGTTGGAAGATTTCATTAGAATCATTACTTTTTTTACTTTTCGGTCTATGTCTTGCTTTTAATGTCATATCGTCTGATGCCTTATTTTTAGCATCATTTAAATTGTCTGGTCAGTAAGCTTTACTGTAGTTAGAAACCAGCTTTACATTCACATTTTATTCACTTTGAAAGCTTTAAACTGTGCAGAGAGAAGAGCAGGATTTGAAAACGGATGACTTTGTTGAGGGAAACCTTTTAGAATAAATACAGCTAACCCAAGCAATTAATGGTAATATGATGTTAGTAGATTCATAATGGTCTTATTCCCTAGAAATAGATGAGGAACTATTTAAAACAAAGCCTATGGAGTTCTTTAAGTACTACATAACATTTTTTTTAAACAACGCTGAGAGATCATTTTCCAGAGTAAAAGAGGGCAACATTTTAACAAAAGGGTTTAAAAGTTTAGTTTTTAACTGTAATGGCAGGAGCTGACCAGCTAGGGGAGCTGCAGCGTTGGCTATTTATTTTAACGCCTTTCATTCATGGAGCGTGATCATCCTATTACACTGTACCCTGACACACACACACACATCTGTCGCAGCATCATTGTTTAGCATCAAGTCTCTGACCTCTAACCTCCAAACTGAATCCAGACAAGGTTGAATGGGAGGTTGGCAGAGGTCAGCAGACATCCATCCATCTGTCTAGATACGAGTGTGTTTGTTTGAGAGAGAGAATAGGGAGGGCTTGAGTGATGTAACACTACACACACTACACACACACACACACACACACACACACACACACACGCATGACACTGTATTTTGTAATGAGGCGTCTATAAAAATGCAGTGGGACACACTCGGAGTTAATTGGTTCAGTGGCCAAAAGCCTTTAAAATCCTCATCCCATCCAATCTATCCCGTTTGAAAAACAAGACACAATCCCATAACTTTACAAATATGGCCGAAACTTTTCAAGGGTATTTGAAAGTGTGTGTATGTGCATTCAGAACTTAGTCCCTTGATGTGACATCTGCTCTATCCTAGTATGCTTTAAAAGCATCAGTACTGTAGGAGGCACTCTTCAGATGAGGATATAAAGCTGCATCATGACGTTTTAATGTAAAAATGCGCCTGTATTTGAGGTCTGAATCACCAAATGAGGGTGGTCTTTTGCGTTCTTATTGCAGATCTGCTCAATATACCAAATTGTTTAATTGTTCTATAATGTGGTAAGAAGCCCCAGCTCTTTGCTTTAACTTCACTGAAGCCTCAAAATTCAGAGCGTGACCTCTTAACATATCATTTTATAGGTAACAGTCGTTCACCTCCAGAGTGACATAGGAAGAGCTTGTGTTATATTTTATTTAAGGGTGAATATGTCTTAAAATGATCCCACACAGCTCCCCCAGTTTGTTCATTTAAGCCAAATATTGAATGTAGGATTGTATAGTGCACAAACGGTACTTTAAAAGTTTCCTCTATCTTTATTTCAGCCATTTTTGAAGACTATTTTTTTGTTCTTGTATACCACTCTGTTTAGTTGTCTTGTCTGCTTTGAGGGTATAATGATGGCACTCTATGTACATGTATTCCATGTAAATGTTTAGTTTTATGTGAATTTGACTACTGACCACAAGTGCTGAAGAGGGATGAAGGTCAGGGAAGGCTAAGGGAAGAATATCATTTCTGCTTTTTCTCAAAGATAGATTGTTTTTGGGTGAGATTCCTGTCCTCCATCCTTCAGCGAGCACTGGCTGCCTGTCTATCTGTCTACCCCCCCCCCCCCCACACAAACGTCTTTGTAAACTAACATCTATTTAAATGGAATTTTAACAACGTATTATTTTGTGGTAGTTTTTTTCATTCAGTTCAGTGTAAATTGCATCTTTTACAATAATCAACCTGCTTTTCAGGTCAAGAAATATTGGAGCCCAAAAAAAGTGCATCAAATTGTTTGTATTAAATGTATAGGACAGCAGCAGCAACATCCTGCTGGTGTGAGCACTTCCTTTAAATATGTACGCTGACCTTTTGAGCTCTAATCATTTTTAAAGTAGAAGATTGCCAGCCTGTTCACCTCTACCTGTCTGTATACAGAATGTAAATGCTCTATCTATTTTTGGAAGCTAATGCATACAGTCTGAGTATTAAACAGGTGAAACAGCCACCATTTGCTAAAAAATAAGGAGAAAAAAGACGAGACATTCCTCGCAGGCAGTCTGCTTTAAGGGTTGAGTTGGACAAAGTCGTTCTAAGTCCAGCAGCATATATAAAAAAAAAAAAATGTTTATAAGATATGTACATTACATGTACCCGTTTCAGTAGAGACTCTTTTCATGCTTGATTGAATTATACCAATCTCTGTTTTTGTTGCTTGTTCTTCTTTCCCGTTACATCGAAACATCTTAAAGGGGATAGCACATATCAGGCCTACTTTAAATAGCTTAAGTTGTTCGATCTTTAGACTCTACTGTAAAAAATACATGTTGGTTCTACTTGGCAGCCAGTGGCTTTAACGTGAGGTGTTGAGTGTCTTTGTAGATCAAACAACATGAATTGTTTGGACATTTTGTGCAGGAAGATAAATATGGTGTCTTAGTAGTTCTAAACTCATATTGGTGCAATGGCATTTGGGAGTTTGACACCAGATTCATCTTTTCCCTGTTAGCTCTAAGGCTATAATGTTGTAATTAAATGTCAACGAGCTACTTTAATACTAGATCATTAGTTATACATAGCTTAATGTAATGCGTTGATTGATTGGTAAAATACCACACATTATAACTTGAAATCCCCGTTAACTGTTTCATTAGCTGTTTATTCAAATTCAACTTAAAGTCACACTTATAAATAGGTTTTATTTTTAAATTACAACTGATAGTGATGAACCTTGCGAAATACTGTTTTAGCATTTTTGTTTTTAATATTTATCTGCAATTACCTAACATTGCATAACACACTGCATGCTAAATCATTAGCATGTGCACAGTTCACATAGTCCTATCAACCAGTCGCAGAATTAAAGGAATACTTAACTTCTAAAAAGTCCAATTGTAAATCGATTACCCACCCCTCGTGTTACCTTTGATTATTTAATAAAACGTTGTTTATAGTCCCACATTTTCTTTACTATGACACTAGCTTTTGAATCAGGATCATACTTGTCTGAGTGTAAACCATGACACTAAAAAGGTATTTTTTTAATACATGCCTAAATTGGCAGTATTTAGGCATGTAAATACTGCCCCCCCCCCCCCCCCCCCCCCCCCACACACACACACACAGGAAAGTGAATTCTGCTAAGCTAGTTCCCTTTCCACCTGAAGGCAGCCTGGTGGATGTTTCATGTCAGATGTGAGCTTTAACCTCTGCTATTTCTGTCTTGTTTATGTTGAATTCACTCAAACAGACACGCACATGACCACTCTCTGGCCCAAACACTGCAGCGTCCCATCAGACACTGTGCTGGCTGCAGCCTCACACAAACACGTTGACTCTTATTAGACATTTGGTGTGACTCGTCTCCCTGCAGGCCCCCCCCCCCCCCCCCCCCCCGAGGCCCCTGGCTGTCATGTCTGCTCTTGCTCTCTTTTTATTCCCCTCTGTCCCATTTCCTTCTCCTCAGTTCCACTCAATTATGGACCGTCTTTTGCTTTTGGACTAGTTAAGTTAATTAAAAGCAGTTCGTACACTTGACATAGTGAAGAAAGCATGCCGGATACAATAGTTGTGTGATAAGTTGTTTGACACTGTATATGTGTAAATGATTGTTGGATGTAAGGGAATACTATACAATGAGATGTAATATTTTATTCATAATTAATATAAAGTATATGACTGAACATTCAGTGATAAACTTCCTGTTACAGAGTTGAACCTTGATTTTTTTTTTCATGTGTGTGATGAAGACAGTTTGTTTTTGGTCATTGATTTGGTTGTTTGAGTTCGGAGTCATTTTGGTCCCTCAATTTCGAGGCTATGGCTTCAGAAGCAACACGTTCTCACTCCCAACCCGTCACATATTGACGGACGGTCAGGGCCCCTCCCCGTCACTCTATTTACATACAGGGTACCCCTTGGAAGTCAGTTTTCAACGGGCAGGGCGTCCCATAAGCCGCGTTCACACCGAGTACTTTGCTGTACTGGCTGCAGCCACACGAGGACAAAAACGGCCGTTTGCGTTACTGTTTAGTGTCATATAGACCATTCGGCCACACGAGGACCACTGCATACTGCACTAAACGACTGAGGAAACGATAACGGGTCCCAAAGTGGATAGAACGGCATACGCAACCTCCTCACCTCATACCTGAAAGACCGTACCTACAGGGTGACTTGGAGAGGGTCTGAGTCCGACCTGTGTCAATTAACTACGGGGGTCCCTCAGGGCTCTGTTCTTGGTCCCCTCCTCTTCTCCGTGTACACAAACTCGCTCGGATCAGTCATTAGCCCGCATGGTTTTTCTTACCACTGCTACGCTGACGACACCCAATTAATTCTGTCCTTTCCCCGCTCAGAGACCCAGGTCGTCGCACGCATCTCTGCTTGTCTAGCTGACATCTCTCAGTGGATGTCTGCTCACCACCTCAAGCTCAACCTTGACAAGACTGAGCTGCTCTTCCTCCCGGGAAAAGATTGTCCAACTCTTGACCTGACAATCAACATCGGCACCTCAGTTGTTTCCCCGACTCAGACTGCAAGGAATCTGGGTGTGACCCTAGATAACAACCTGTCCTTCACTGCAAACATCGCTGCTACAACCCGCTGCTGCAGATACACGCTTTACAACATCAGGAAGATACGTCCCCAGCTGACTCAGAAAGCGACTCAGGTTCTGGTCCAGGCTCTCGTCATCTCACGCCTAGACTACTGCAACTCCCTCCTGGCTGGTCTACCTGCATGTGCCATCCGACCTCTGCAGCTCATCCAGAATGCAGCGGCTCGTCTGGTTTTCAACCTTCCTAAATTCTCCCACACCACTCCGCTCCTCCGCTCCCTTCACTGGCTTCCGGTAACTGCTAGAATCCACTTCAAGACACTGGTACTTGCTTACCGTGCTGCGAATGGATCTGGCCCTTCCTACATCCAGGACATGGTTAAACCGTACACCCCAGCGTGTGCACTACGCTCTGCATCAGCCAAACGACTCGTTGCGCCCTCGCTGCGAGGGGGACCCAAGTTCCCATCGGCGAAAACACGTGGGTTTGCTATCCTGGCTCCAAGATGGTGGAATGAGCTCCCCATTGACATCAGGACGGCAGATAGCTTGCACATCTTCCGGCGCAAACTGAAAACTCATCTCTTTCGACTCCACTTCGAGCGTTAGAACGATTAACGAAGCACTTTTATACTAATAAAGGACTGGATTACCTAAAGCCAGTTGAGTAGCACTTGAAATGTTTGGCTCTATGAAACCTGATATACTTATATGATTCTGTTTTCTTCAAGGTTGTGTCTTCCTGGTCGAATGTACTTATTGTAAGTCGCTTTGGACAAAAGCGTCAGCTAAATGCAATGTAATGTAATGCAACGCTCTGGGGGGTCAAACAGCTCCGTGTGTACGCCCTATACGATCATTTTCTGATAATGATTGCGCAATAGCCCCGCCTCTCCCCACCTCTGCTGCTCACCCCCGCGTCAAAGTAAACTGCACACTGAATTCAGATTATTTATCTTTCTCTCGATATGGACATAAACGCGAGTGAAGTCTAATCTGACAGGACGGAGACACCTCTCAAACTACCTAAACTAGTTATAAATATGTTTATTTTTACTGTCGGCCGGGTCACTCATTACTGGATCAGCTGCTGCATGAGACAGAAGGCTGCCTAGTGTCTAGGCTTGTTTGAGACGCGTTGCGGCTCGCCTCGAAAGTAGACGAGAATAGCCGATCGCAGCCGGGGGAGGTCTCAAAAAGCTTGCCTGAAGTCGGACAGCTCGGAGTCGGCTTCGTCGTCTTCTTCTCTCGGTTTTTTGGCGGATTGCAAACAGCTTGAAGGTGCATACCGCCACCCCCGGAGTCGGCTTGACTCGGTTTGCATTTATAAAGAATGCACACATGTGTTTAATCGTTAATGTCAGATATGTACTAAGTAAATACATTTGTTCCTGCTCAAGATTAGATTCAACTTTATTGTTATTGCACATATTACAGGCACTGAGACAACAAAATGCAGTTTAGCTTCTAACCAGGTGCAAAAAGCAGTGAAGTGAAAAGTAATGTACACAATCTACAGAATAAAATATAGAATGAATTGAATGATGAATAAACAGTGAGGGGTATGAATACACTAGATATACACAGCAGCCTGAGAGCAGTATGAACAGTGTGTATGAATATGCTAAGATATATCAAGTATGAAAACGGTAAGCAGTGCAAGTATAGTATAAAATATATGGATATTAATTTAATGATGATAAATATTGTGGAACAATGATGAAAAATGTGAATGGAAGTGGCGACGTAAAAATACACAAAACAACAACAAACTTTTGCCGAGCCAATTGGAGAGTTTCATCACCAGCACGTGGAAAAAACCACCAATGAGCGCTCAGCTCGAGATACCAGCGAGTCGTTTCCCATCAAGCATTTCGCTTCCGCAGCCCGTGGAGAGGAACTGCGCCGCCTCGCCGCGCCTCGCTCTCAAGGCTGCGGGCGTCTTTGTCCCGCGAGATTTCAACGTCTCATGTGGGCGAGCCTCCAGAGCAAGTCGGACAAAATGACTAACCATCATGCAACGCACTAGCAAGACGTTGATCGCAACTGCGCAGGTCTTGCTTGTCTCAAACAAGCTTAGTGTGTTTGTACCGGGGACAGGAGACCCCCCCTTGATGAGAAACTGTAAGAAATGATCGGGGAATCCCTCCGGAGTGGAGTCATGAAGACTGGATCTGAATTATGTTTTCGTATTTGGTGGTTTGTGTCCCAGCTGTCGATCAGCTGTGCGCAGCGTCTCCACTGCAGCAACTCTATATCCACCAGTTAAAGGAAATACAACTAATGTGTTGTGTTATATTAGCTGTACAATTTACCACATGGTGTTCTTAGTTTCCATACCTCCTGTGTTTTATGAGCGACTTATCAAGTCTTAGCAAACGGCATAAAACATGATTAAACATGCAGCGACGTGCAGTCAGGGGAGGCAGAGCCTCACCTGTCATACTCCAATGCAGTGGCGGCACTAGGGGGTGGCTACTTGGGCTCAAGCCCCGGATGTTTTCTGAAAAGCCCCGGATGTTTCACTTAAAAAAAAAAAAAAGTAATGTGCAGTACCGGAGTCCACCAGAGAGGCAGCCACTGTGGGACATTAGCCTGCCCTGAAGAAGAAGTGATCCTTCCTAGTGCCTGACGAGTTTTAAGCTAATAGCCTATACAGTTATGGATATTAGAAAGTTATTGTCATTGAAGCAGCCGGCGCCACAAGCTGCAGCAGCAGCAGTATCAGCAGCTGACAACAATGTCATCACCAGCAGTCAAGAAATGGATGATGTTTCAGGTTTGTTAATCTAATGGTGATATCTGCACTCTAGCTGACTGAGTGTTACGTCCCCAGCTCGCTTAGGGTAAAAGGGAAGCAACACGAGACCAGGTGTTCTTGGTAAGAGGTTGATTTTAATAATAAACTCAAAATAAAGATGATATAACAAAAAATACAGGCTCTTAAAACCAGCTATCTGTTCAAAATATTGCAACACAAAACGAAGGCCATCGATTATCACAGTCATGGGCACTTACGGCTAAAATAGTGAGGCGCCTCACACAAGTTCGACGCCGTCACAACTCACAGAATACACACAAAACACACATCCTAACTAACCACTATAACAGAACTAGCACAAAGCTACACAGAACATAAGGAGAGCACCGAGAGATGTCTGACACAGATTCAGACCTCTCTTGTCTAATTGAGATGCACACACTCTTGTAAGAGTCCCCGGAAGGTGTGGGCAGGGATTGGTGAGTCGGGCCCGACCTGCTCCAATCCAGATCTTCGGTCACGCCTACCGGAGGAGGGACAGGAAACTGGCATCCAATGGCGTCCGGGCAACGGCGCCTCTCATATACATACACAGCTGAAAACAATCCTAGACAGGTTAACGAGCAGACAGCAGCAGCAGCAGCCGTGACACCCCCCCCCCTTAAGACACAAACTCACAGTTTTGTTAACCATGCCTACTACTAACCCTACCTAATAATTCTGAAGGACTAAAAGACTACACACAATACACATAACGACCAGGGATGTTTTACCTCTCAAGGACTAACGGACTCTGAAGGACTATAATGGACTCTTAAGGACTCAAGGACTCTGAAGGACTCATAAGGACTCTTAAGGACTCTGAAGGACTAACAAACTCACAAGGACTCATACGGACTCTGAAGGACTAACAAACTCATAAGGACTCTGAAGGACTAACAAACTCACAAGGACTCATAAGGGCTCTGAAGGACTAACAAACTCACACGGACTCATAAGGACTAACAAACTCACAAGGACTCATAAGGACTAACGGGCTCTGAAGGACTCTTAAGGGCTCATAAGGACTCTGAAGGACTAACGGACTTAGAACAGGGCTCAGAACAGGACTCGGAACAGGGAACAGAACAGGGAACAGGGCTCAGAACAGGGCTCAGAACAGGGAACAGGGCTCAGAATAGGGAACAGAACAGGGAACAGGGCTCAGAACAGGGAACAGAACAGGGAACAGGGCTCAGAACAGGGAACAGAACAGGGAACAGGGCTCAAAATGTGCCTGACTGCGGCTGCTCTTTGCGTTTCAGCGACAAACAGTTCGCAATGACATGCCCAGGTTCGCAACAGTAAAACACTCTACACCACAATACGATCCGGCAAACATTTCTTAAATTCTTCTAACAGAAGCAATTCTCGCAGACAAGCAAAATCATTCGCTTTACATGTTGTGACCCATTTATCGGACATGCTTCCCTTTTCCCTGCCGAACTCCACATATGTTTGTCAGTCTCACAGAATACCGGACCCAAAGAAATATTTCTGCTAATATCAAAGCCAACAGAATTCAAGCTAGTGGAACTGGGTGTCATACCTGCGGGTGGGGCTGATGCGTGTGTCTGCGCATCCAGCTTCCTTATTTCCAGCTGAAACTGTAGCTGTGCCTGCCCGGCCCGCTCCTTAGCCTCTATCTCAAGACGTGCTATGCGGACTTTAATCCTCACCACATCTTGAGAGCCATCACTTGCCGTGGATAGTGCATCGAATCGAGGAAGTGTACCCGGCGTCTCCCGCTGTGTACCTTCCTCATCCTGCCCTCCCGACGCGCCAGCAGCCAGGGATTCCCCATCAAGCTCCTGTGTGAACTCTATATGGGCCATGGTACCGTCAAACACAGCCAGCTTCGATTCGCCGGACAACTTAAGGACACCCCGTTCCACCAACTGATCTATGACCTGAGCTTACAAATGTACCATCTGATTCGAATTTATCCAATTACCAACCTGATTAGAAATGACGAGCCCCCAAATATGTTACGTCCCCAGCTCGCTTAGGGTAAAAGGGAAGCAACACGAGACCAGGTGTTCTTGGTAAGAGGTTGATTTTAATAATAAACTCAAAATAAAGATGATACAACAAAAAATACAGGCTCTTAAAACCAGCTATCTGTTCAAAATATTGCAACACAAAACGAAGGCCACCGATTATCACAGTCATGGGCACTTACGGCTAAAATAGTGAGGCGCCTCACACAAGTTCGACGCCGTCACAACTCACAGAATACACATCCTAACTAACCACTATAACAGAACTAGCACAAAGCTACACAGAACATAAGGAGAGCACCGAGAGACGTCTGACACAGATTCAGACCTCTCTTGTCTAATTGAGATGCACACACTCTTGTAAGAGTCCCCGGAAGGTGTGGGCAGGGATTGGTGAGTCGGGCCCGACCTGCTCCAATCCAGATCTTCGGTCACGCCTACCGGAGGAGGGACAGGAAACTGGCATCCAATGGCGTCTGGGCAACGGCGCCTCTCATATACATATTACATACACAGCTGAAAACAATCCTAGACAGGTTAACAAGCAGACAGCAGCCGCAGCAGCCGTGACACTGAGTAAGAAGTGAAAAAGAGTGATGTAACGTTAATGTTATAGCTAGTAAACATGGAGTAACCACACTAAGTATACCCTTATATGTTAGTATGTATACAGAACATGACTACAAATTATCCTAAGATGTAACGTTAACCCTTCATAACTCAGTCTACTTTTAAGACACTAAAATAACGTATTCCAATTTTTATTTTGTTTTCACGGGTGGAATTATACCGGCTCTCGTTTCAGTACACATAACAACAGAACTGACAGGCAACCCTCTGAATCAGACTCCGATTGGCTGTGACTGCATCCACTCAGTGTCCGATTCAGAAACGTGACTCTTACACTCTTCACGTCACAAACAAACAGTGGCGGCGGGTCATTAGGGGCAGGTGGGGCACAGCCCCACCTAGTGTCAGAAGAAAGTATTACAAATAATGATTACAAAAAAATACAAAAAAATAAATAAAAAAACATATAAAATATATTTTAAGGTCATGTTTAATAATCTGATTCGTCTGTACATTTCTGTTTTAGTCTGTGTTCTTCTAATTAGTGTCTAGAGTGCCGTTTTGAGCTGTTTAGAGCCATGTGGGACAAAACCCGATCCTGCCCCTCCCTCTCACAGTCTAAGTGAACGGTGATTGTAAAAACTACAACTGCGCATGCTCAGAGTATTTTTCTATTTAATGTGTGTGGCAAAAAAATAATGACCGTAGGGGCATAGTGCTCCCATCCCCACCATACGTCATCTCACATAATTCAGAATTGATTGGCTGTAAGTACTCACGTGTGCAGTGCTGCGAAACGTCACGTGTAGTTTGAAGAGGAGACGAGAGAGCAGCATATAGCTAACATCACCAGTGATTAAAAGAAGTAAAAAACTGAAAGAAAATGAATGAAGTTGACCATTTACTGGAGCACACATTTGAGACACTTAGTCTCGGAGAGAAACTGGAGGTAAAGCGCCTCGGTGCCCACCATCCACCGGATTTCCAAATGGTCCAGACTGCGGGCAAAGTTAAACGTGGGTTTAACGCTGAGTGGTTTGCTAAAAATAAATGGCTAACGGCGAGCATCCAGAAGAATTCCCTCTTTTGCTTTCCTTGCCTGCTTTTTGGTGAAGATCAAGGTACTTGGTCGAGGACAGGTTACAAGGACTTAAAGCATCTTTCGGAGAGGACAATGAAGCATGAGAGCAGCAACAGTCATTTGGAAAATGCCGTAAAATTGGGATTACTTGGAAGGGTGAATGTTGCAGCTCAGATTGACAGCGCCTACAGACGCGGCATTGATTCTCATAATAGGAAGGTGGAAGAAAACAGGTACGTGCTTGGTCGGATCATCACCTGTATTAAACTGTGTGGGAAATGTGAGACAGCACTGCGGGGCCACAACGAGTCGGCGGACTCTCTGAATCCAGGGATATTCAGGTCAATTTTCGAGACAATGTGTGAGGGCGATTCCAGGCTTCAACGGCACTACGAAGCTCAGCTTGTTTTCAAAGGGACATCAAGCACCATACAGAATGAACTCTTGGACTGCATGTATGATGTGTACAGGGAGGAAATAGCCAAGCAAGTGGACAACACATCATTTGTTGCCGTTCAGGCCGACGAGACAAACCGATGTCTCCTGTAATCGCAAATGGTGATTGTGCTGCGATACATTATGCCTGACCTCACAGTTACAGAGCGTTTTTTGGAGTTTGTGGAAGTAAAGGACAAAACTGGTGTAGGTCTCTCTAACAGCATCAAGGCTGTTCTGGAACCCCTGAAGCTGAAAGAAAAGCTAATCGCTCAGACCTATGACGGGGCGGCCGTCATGAGCGGTAACGTGCGCGGGGTACAGACTGTGATGAAGGAGACGTACCCAAACGCTCAGTTTGTTCACTGCTACGCCCACCAACTGAACCTGACCCTGCAGCAACTGTGTTCAGCAAGGATGAGCATCCTGAAGGTGTTTTTTTGCAGATCTAACTGCTTTTTCCACTTTTTTCTCCGGTGCTCCAAAACGTGTTGCAGCTCTTGCAGAGGCAACACAGAGACGCATCCCACGGCCACCGGCTGTGAGATGGAACTTTAAAAGCAGAACTGTGAACGCGGTTTGGGAGACCCGAGATGCACTACTTCAGTGTATGAAGCATATACGCGCACAACCAGGATGGGATGCGGTCACCATAAGTGAGGCATACGGCCTGTCAAAGAAACTGCGGGACCGAGCATTTATGCAGCTCCTGGAGTTTTTTTCGTTGCTTATGCCAGAAGTGGATGTTCTATACAACACTCTGCAAAAACGAAGCATCGATGCACCTGGGATCAACAGCGCGCTCTGCCGTTTCAAGGAAAATGTTCAGAAAATGAGGCAGAAAACTGATGCATTGGCCGCCACTGCTCATGATGGAACAGACGAGCCAGGCCGACGAGTCAGCAGCACAGCGCCGGTGATGAAGGAGGCTTGTGACACAGTCATCTCACAGGTGGAACAGAGGTTCTCACAGAGTGACCATTTGATCGCTGCAAAGCTTGTTGACAGCTCATTCTTCCCACAGCATGTCCTGTCATTTCCTACACCTGAGCTTGACTGCGCCGTGAAACTGTGGCCTGCGTTGGGAAACAAGGAGAAGTTGAAGTCTGAGCTGACCACGCTCTACCGCCACAGTGAGCTTCACACTGGAAACACTGCCCTGTCTCTGTTGAAATCCATTCACGAGAACAACTTGGAGGAAACGTTTGCTGAGACTGTTATTTTGGTCAAAATAATAGTGACAACTCCGATGACGACATCCGAGTCAGAGAGGAACTTTTCCACCCTCAAAAGGATAAAGACTTTCACTCGCAACACCATGGGACAGCCGCGACTTAACGCATTGGCCATGCTTTCAATTGAAAGCCAGTTGATCCAGCAACTACAGGACTTCATCCCCAAAGTGATAGACACATTCTGTCAGAGGAAGGACCGCCGTGCCGCTTTTCTTTTCAAGTGAGCCTTCAGCTTTGGTAAGTTCATTTATGTCATATATTTTGTTGATCTTCTGTGTTTTGCCTCTGCTGGATCGATTGATATTGTGACCTCGATGATGAGTGTCTGTGTTTTCCTTATATTTACAGTCTATGGTGTTTTAATGCTAAAGCATTACGGTTGTTGTTATTGTTAAGAATTACTTTGTGATGGTGACCTTTACTCCATGTATGAAGGTGCATTACTATGACATCCCCACGCTGTGTACGTAAATGTATGCGCTCACAGTGTTGCTCCTGTGGTCTTCAGTATGTAATTTGACACTCCCCCCTCTCTCTCTCCTCCCCCCCTCTCTCTGTCCCCCCTCTCTCTCTCTCCTCCCTCTCTCTGTCCCCCCCCCCCTCTCTCTCTCTCTCCCCCGACCTCTTTCTGCCCCCCCCAGTTTTGTACACCTAGAAACGCCACTGCAAACAAAGATGGTGGATGAGAATAGATCTATAAAACGATAACCAATGCGCCAAAATCAAGGTGAGACTATCCGCATCCTTTAAAACTCTACGCACATTCGTTTCACCTTAATAAGTAAACGACTATTTGAGTGAGTTAAGGCATTAGTTTGCTTCATTAAAGGGTGTTAATGAGTGTTCTCCAGTGCCTTTTGTCCGCTTTAAGGTGTTATTAAGGTAGGGTTAATGTTGCTCTCAAAGTGCACCAGATTGATGCTTTCAACTTCAATATTTTAAAAAAAATCTTCCCGGGGGAGCATGCCCCCGGACCCCCCAAGAGGAGGCGACGACCCCCCTAAAGGATGTTCGGTCCACCCCCCACTTATAAAAAATAGCACTGTACCCCTGCACCCCCCCAACCCAACGACTCCTGGGCTAAGCCCTGGATCTCCTACAATCCTAAATCCGCCTCTGCTCCAATGTAACGGAAAAACAACTAAAGAAAAACTAAATAGTAATAATAATAAAATGTCTCATCTGATCTGTTTTGTAAATGTGATTTCTGTATGATTCCAATCGCTTTTTATAGTCAAAATCAGCAAATTTGCCGAGCTCCGTTACAACAGGCGCGATGAGAAGTGAGGCAGGGACGAGCTCTGTCTCGTAAGCCCACAGTAACTGGCTGGAGCGCGGGCACTAATTTAGCGCGGGCACTTATTTTGTGAGCGCGCTCAAGCCAGTTACTGTGTGGTGAGGTGAGGCACAGATGAGATCTGCCTCACCTCAGAATGCGTCACCCCACAGAAACTGGCTGGAAAGCGGGCCCTAAGCGCATGCCTGCACCATCTCACTGTATGTCACCAATGTAATGTTTGTAGATCCCTTTATTACATTTATCCTCGCCATCCATAGTCTCTAAATAACTTATTTCACGTATATGATATTTAGGCTCGCTGGTCTCATCATACAACGGCAATGAAAAAAGCACCAGGGGAGGCAGCCATAACCTCTGCCGCACTGAAGGGGGCGCAAGTGAGCCCACAGGTTCTTGTTGCTACTGTTATTCTACGCAGAGACGGAACGCAAACAACAAACTAGACTTTTGAAACTAGAGGAAGATAAGGAGGACTTTTACAAAAAAGTAATAGAGATTGTTGTCCAGAAGGATAGCATGGACTTCATCTTCAAGTCAAGGTAACACCACAATTGTAATGCAAATGAAATCTTACTAAGAAAGAACAATCCAATATTTAAATTGTGGGTAGGCCTATCCTTTTGTTGAACGGTCTGTTTAAAATGAATTGAAGCATCAGACTAAAAAAGCTTTTGAAAATAACCGAATATTTCGATTAAGGTCAAAATATAATATTTGTAAATCTGACTCTGAAAGAGTCAGTGCCTCTCCAGCCATGAACCTCACCGCACGTCACTGTAAACATGGTAGTATATAAAACCATCCTCGTACAACCTATAGAAATGCAAAACCGCATCATTTATGAGAAAACATTTCATAACATTAACACAACATATTCGAGGTGTTTTTAAATAACATATCCGTATTTATTTATTTCTCCAAGTTGTGTTTTTGTGTGCACTGAGGAGTCGCAAACAGGCGTTTGTTTAATCATTTTAAGATTGGCTTTAATCAATGTTTGAAAATGAATTCTTCATATATGATAAATGAGAGGTAACATTTTGTTTATGGTATTATTTCCACATATTTCTCTCCATTCTTCCTTCTGCCAACGGTGTCGCAGTTTCTCGTCTCTCCCGTTTTTGTGCTTAGTGCGTACATGGGTTAGAGTTTGCGTGGAGGACCGCACGTTTTCCCGTCAAGTTAGTATTTTTATAAATCGCAAACATTGCGTAGAAACTGGCGTACGCCATTTTTTGAGCGTATATCCCTTTATAAATGAGGCCCCTGATGAGAAGACTTCTAGACAAACAGGAACAACTGCCGAAGAAACTAAATATGTGACGTGGATCATAAATATATCAGCAATCAAACAAAATCTTCAATTTTTCTTCACACAATCCTTGCAGTATCAATACTAATTCGGCTGACTTTTATATTTGATCCAATCGGTATATTGGTATATGTACAGTCCACCATAACGGTGCACAGATAGAAAGGGACACCTGGTGGTTAAAGCATGCTATTGAAATGTATTATTTTTATTATTACACTGAACAAAAATATAAATGCAACACTTTTGTTTTTGCTCCCATTTTTCATGAGATGAACTCAAAGATCTACATTTTTTTCTATATACACAAAATAACCATTTCTCTCAAATATTGTTCACAAATCTGAAAAAATCTGTGATAGTGAGCACTTCTCCTTTGCCGAGATAATCCATCCCACCTCACAGGTGTGGCATATGCAACCCAGTCTCACGGCATTTCGTGTTCACCAACACGATTTTTAATCTATTGATTCGTGTTCACCAACACGATTTGCCCCTTTTTTTCGTGTTGCACAGCACGATTTTAAAAGCAATGTATTTCTACTGCCTGCAGCACGTCTTTTTCTCCGGTCGGGTCGTGGGAGACCGGAAGCTGTATGGTTCATAAAAACATGTTCTTACTCAATATCAAGCCACAGTTATTGCTTTTATTTTAAATCGTATAATTTCTGACTTTTGTTGCCGTCTGTGAGGAAAATAAATGGGGCTCAGAGCCTCAGAATACGGAAATCTGTATTTTTATATATTTTTTTCCTTCTAATTCGTTATTCTTTTCAAAATAACACACTGTTATTTACTCACCAATAACACACAATTATCCTTGCTTTTATTTATTGGTTTAATTCCATAATCTCGGGCTTTTTTGGCATCCGTGAGGAACTGAATTTCAAAATAAAAATAACCGGAAACAGACGTAGGCCTATAAGGGACATTTCGAGCGATTGTCAACATTTCTGAGTTTAGGATGGCCGAAGACACTACACTACCCATAATCCCCAGCTATCGTTTAGGACTACAGTCCCCGTAAGGTTACGCAGAGCGTCAAACAGCTGTGTGAAATGGAACGAAACCACGCCAGACTATCCAAAACTGGAATCGAACGCCCCCCCAGAACTACACATGCTGGCTATTGTGTTTCGCAAAATGTTCTTTGGGACGTCTCTACTGAACGTTTTCGTTTTCCCCACAATTAGAAGTTGCCAGTATTAAACACATTGGTGTTATCAAATGTAAAACATATAATTAATAAATGGGTGAAAATCGCTTGTGTCCATAATGCGCAGCATTAATATATATACCCACATGACAGCTCATTGTTACTTTGTAATTCTACTCCACTACAATTCAGAGGTTAACCTGGTATTTTTACTCCACTGCATTTATTTGAGTTACTTTGCAGATTCTGATTAATGATGTGAAATATAAATAACCCTTAAATCAGACTTTAGTTACACCTGAGTAAAATTCAGGGAAGGTGATTGTCAAGTGCCAACAATCAGGAGAGATATTTGATAGTTGGTGCTTGAGAAGACTAAACATGTATCTGCAATTGACATGAATGGAAACGAGTAATAAAGTATATTCATTACTCGTTATTCTCTACTAATAGTTAATTAAAGACTGTATATTATGGCTATTTTGCACATCCCTTTCAAGATTTTCAAAGGTTGATTGACATATCATATACACAACTACGGTGTAGTTATGCAATGAATGAAACACTTGGGTCACAGGTTCCTCAACAAGACATCTATCAATATGTGTGTACCTCCACCATCAAACTGTCATATTCTGCACATTTCTTATTCTATCTACATACATAAGAGTATAATTCATATGTATAATATCAGTTCAAATAAGTGCTTCAACATAGTTAACATTGCAGGAAAGCAATATATTAGACGTTAAGTATTTTGTCAGGCTTAATATTTATCTGTAGATAGATACCCCCAACGTTTTTTTCTTATTTAAAAGAAGACCTTAATCTGTTATTTAATGTTTAAATAAAGGTTCATTCGTTTTTCTGTTTTGCACCTCCTCCTATTAATATCTTTGTACATTCTGCACTAAACTGTTTTATTGTAGAGATCACTTATAGTATCTTCTTGATTTTTTATATTCTATATTTATACTTTCCCCCTATGAAAGTATGTACTCTTAATATTTTTTTAATCAAATAAAACACAATAATTCAATAACGTGCTTTAACCACTAGGAGGTGCACACAAGGTACACACAGCCATAATAACTTTGTATTATTAGTGTAGGACACTTATGTTTTCGTACAACATCTGAAGATGTGTAGTTTTATGCATGCTTTCACATAATTTTACAGCATATTGCTATACTATTTCAGACTCAGTATTTACATTCTTCCATTCAAAGAAAATCAGTAATATCTTTAAAAACTACAGTCCTTTTATATCAGCTGTGCACCGTTATGGTGTAAATATAACCTATCTGTGAATTAGATCAAATGTAAAAGTCAGCCGAATTAGTGTTGATACTGCAAGGAGACGTATTGTGTGAAGAGAAATTGAAGATGTTGTTTAATTGTTGAATATATTTATGATCCACGTCAAGTATTCAGTTTCGGCGGCATTTTCTCAGTTTTTCCAAAGGTCTTCTCATCAGGGCTCTATAAATAAAGAACTACGGCAGATCTGTAATATACAATGCAGCCGAACCGTGTATTACAATGCCGTTATGTGATGACTTTCAAAGAGAAAAGCAAGAGCGCTCGGAATTAAGTATTATTTTATTCTTTTAAAATGTTTTCCGGATTTCATATCATATAAACACCAAATCCCAGCATGCATTGCGGCTAAAACATCCAATAAACAAGCTTAAAACCATAGCTGAGGATCTTGGGTAATCGCTCGAAATGCCTACGTCATGTAAAAAAAAAAGAAGATTATCCAGGTTTAAACACATATATTGTATATGTTGATGTGTTGGCAGCGTATTAAACCATGTGAATCATTAAGTTAAAGATGACTCTGAATTTTAATGCTAGGCTATTTTTCTAAAATGATGGCTATGGGGTAAAGTGAACCATGGGCCGTGGGGTAAGTTGAGCCAGTTTTTCAATGGAGAAATTCATTAAAGTAGGCCAAGTTGATAATAAGAGCTCATTGTAGGCTACATTTAAAGTTGAATTTACCCTGTGTTTGATTGGTAAGATGTATGAAATTGTATCACCATTTGTATGATTACTTTTCCTTTTAACATGTTAAAAAAAATCAATCAATTCAATCGAAATGTATATTAAAAATATTTGAAAAACTAAGCTTGTATTTGGTTTGTTATTTATTGTTTATAGTTACCTTTAAGATTTGTTGTAGGTATGCCCAGGTTTGAACAGTGGTTCAATTTACCCCCTGACCTGGATCAACTTACCCCTACACTATACCTCCTCCCCTTATGTCTTGAACTAACTTTTAAGATAAAGGCCCCCCCCTTACAGTATTTCTGTAACTATCTTTTTAGTTAAGGGTCCCCCCTCATATAAAGGTTCGAAGGTCCCCCTCCCCCCCTTATGTCCCGAATACACTTTTTAGATAAGGGTCCGACTTATATAAACCTTTTACTTTTCTGATAAGGATCCCCCATTATGTCCAGAATTCACTTTTTAGATAAGGACTATAATTCGCCTTATTTTGACATAAAATACTATATTTTCATTTTTTTCAATTGTCGGTTTTTTCATTTTACGACATAGTATATTATGTTGTTTTTGTCATTTTTATCGACATTGTATGTAATTTATGTCATTTTTTATTGACATACTATACACCTTATTTTGACATAAAATATATAGGCTACTATGTCGTTTTGTTGCGGAAATTCGCCATAAAGACCTTTCTGAACATTAAAGCATGACATGTCACAGTAGAGGCATAGAATACAAATATGAACCTGAAAAATGAACATAATAGGGTCCCTTTAAAAAAACACAGCTTTTCAAATAGCTGCATGAGAAAATAACTCATTTGTAAAATGTTGAAACAATCTTTCTTTTGATGTCTTTAAATGATTCGCTTCTGGTGAGAAACATCATTTTGTTGCTGAATAATAATAGAACGTTGTTAGAGCCAATTAACCAACTAAGAAGTGTCAGAATGTGTTTACGCGTGGAGGCAAACATTTGGACCCAGGAGAGAGGAGACGATCAACGTAGCGTGTCACTCACTTCCTGTCTTTTTCCTGATCCCACAGGATAAATCTGTGTCAGCAACAACTCCACAGCTTCAATTTGTTTATTGCCATCTCTGCTTCTGTCTCACATCCCAACTCCTCCCGTCTGTCCGCCTCTCTCTCTCCCTCTCACACACTTTGTAGCTCTCCGTCTTTTTCCCTGTCCGTCTGCCTCTTCCTTCTCGTGTTCCTTCTCTCTTTCTGTCCCTCAGGACGGATGTGTTTACTCTTTGTCTCTTCGTCTCGTTCCTCTCCAGCGGAGGATGGAGACGTGTCTCGCCGTCGTGGCTACCGCATGGCTGCTTTGGGAATAACAGCTGCCACCTTGGTTGTTGGGAAACTGACAGAGAAGAACCAGAAAAAGGGGAATAACATGCAAAACAGTTTCAAAGCTCTAAGTCAAAGTTTGAATTTCTTTAGTCTAATTAGGTCAGTCTTAGAAAATAAATATCATACACACACACCTGGACTATAATGCAGAGCAAGTGAAAGCACATCACCCTCCCTTTATCTGCTTTTCCCAAAGTGCCTCAGATCAAATCAGGGAACCACAGTGGAGCTTCTGATTGGCCGACAGCGGTTCTGCTGGTCAGGTCCCAGGTGTGTGTTTGTTTGTGTGTGTGTGTGTGTGTGTGTGGTGGTGTGTGTGTTAATCTCCAACAACCACTCCCCTTAGGCCTGTGCTATAAATATCAGTGTGTTTGTTCTCATGTTGCAGCGTTAGGTAACACCGAGGCAGATGCTGATGAGATGATTAACTGTGAGGCAGTTTAGCTAAATTCATTTAAAGAGTAACGCACCAATGATGACAGTTTTCCAGTTGACCTCATCCCACCCATCCCAAGCATTTAATGGAAGCTAACCGATCAGATCTACACATTAGCATCACACTTTAGATATGACAACAGTCTGCGTGACTGACGAAATATATCATATATTTTCAATGCAGTTGCTATTTCAAAATAGTTTCTTTGAATGACCAAAGAAGCATCTTGTTTTTCACAGAGCACAACAAATGATCTATGAATCCATCTGTGACAGATAGCCATTAGGGGCTAGTGTATTGATTATTGCAGCTCAGTAGAAGAGAAATGAGTGTGAATTTAAAGCACACTCAGCAAATTGCTTTATTACACTAAAAACAATATGCAGCTTCTTGCCTTCTGTGAGATGTAGTTGCATTTAAAGCCGTAATCAACAGTTGTTGTCCCCATACTTCGAAATTCCCCCTGTGATCTTCAGATGGGTCAGGTCAGACTCTTGCTATTCATTTATCTTGTTCGTTTGACTCAAACAGGCCCAGATGATTTCACCTTTCCATTTCTGTGAAAATGCTTGGAAATCCGGATGAATCCCCCGTTTGGACAGCTGTAGAAACGCGTAGAACAGTTCATACAGCATGATATATCCCTCGGTTAGACCATCATAAAAGGCCTCAGCTGAATTGCATCATCGGCGTATCACACTTACTATAGTGCTATGGGGAAGGTGTTAGAGACATTAAGCAACTTGTTACACCAAAAAGGTTTTTTATTCTCATTGTGACGGCAAAATCAATATTTACAGCTTTAATGAAAGAGTTCAGTCGGACCAGCATAATGGGAAAAGGCTTTTACATAGTTGTCTCTTTTGTTTTTAAATAAATAGGGAAAGGATGCGTCACAGTAGAATCTTTTCATCTCCAGTAAACTCCCCCATTTCAATGAAGAAACAACAGGAAATTGTGAAGATTTAGGCAAAAGTAAAAAAACAATTACACCAATTAACTTTGTGGTAAAACTAAAAGTGTTTGATCTTACATTTCCCATAATGCAACCAATAACATTATTTTCAAGAGCGGCGAAAGTGTTTTAAAACTTCATATTTCACTTATTTTACTTAAAGTACTGTGAACAGGAGACTTGGATTACATTGTAAAGCAGACACGTGGCTAATTTAGCAAACAGCTATTTAGTTCAGTCCAATCATGACGACACACTCAGTCCATTTTGTGATTGGTTTGAGCTTTTAGTCAAATCAGTATCTTTTGATATATTTCCCACCATGATTAAATGAAAAACAAACAGACACTCTTCTGAGCGTTTGCCAGTCAAGTTTTATTTCATCTTTGAGAAAAAAAAGAAATAAAAGAAAAGTTTGGTCTTTGTAAACATCTATATCGGTTTTCATGTCATGTCATTTTCAGCATTTAAAAATACTATACTCTTTACTACGACATTTCCAACATCAACACTGTATTCAGAATGAGTTTAATTCATGCATCGACACACTCGTGGACGGAAGGATGAAAAGATGCGCGCGTCCACACACACTCGCTCACACAATAAAAAAGGGATAATAGCACACTATTTAAATTGTAACTATGCTAATTTCCTGTTCTACTCCGAGGGCTTTTTTTCATTTTACAAAACAAAATCACCAAAACAACATAAAACCTTGGACACAAATTAAATATTGCACAATAAAATAATAATAATAAAATAAATTGAAAAATTGAAATGAAAGATAATTATATCAAAAGCACTTTGTGACCTCATAAATAGGGTGGCATGATATATAAATAAAATGGAAAGCAGGAAGTGATATAATATATAAATATTTAGAAGGTAGAGGGGTACAAAACATTGATAAATAGAGGTTGATCAACACACACACACACACACACACACACACACACACACACACACACACACACACACTAGAGATGTCTCTGAAATTAAAATGTGAAAATTGGTTCTTTACAAGCTCAGTATCTTTATATCTCTAACTCATATACACATAATGATTTATGTCTGTAAACACACACTCAGACACACATGCACAAATAATCGACCTCGCAACCGTCACTTAAAGCGTCAACTAAATACACTTTCTTAGCGGGCTTCTGTTGTCATTTTCCAACTAAATTAAAGTGTAACATTGCTAGGAAATATGTTAAGTTTAAAAGAGAGCCAGAGTTTTGTGTGTGTGTGTGTGTGGATTGCTTGTTGATAACCATATCAATCATCTGTGTTTCTACAAGTGCAGTACGTGTGTATGTGTTATTTACATGTGTGTGATTGTCAGCATCATGACATCATGCAATCGGTTTGTAGAGTCAGTGACCTTAATGTATGACAGCTACTCACACACTGTACACACAAACACACACTTCTTCAAACAATGTGCCACCATCTATTTCAATCTTGATTGCCAGCCAAATCTAATATACGTCTAATTCGATACACACACACACACACACACACACACACACACACACACACACACACACACACACACACACACACACACACACACACACACACACACACACACACACACACACACACACACACACAGGAAATGGAGGGAATCCAATTTCCAGGCCTTTTTTTACTGTGGGTCAGGTTGGCATTCAGATTCATTAATCTGGCGTTTGGGACTCAGCCAGGGACGCGGGGGGCAAGCCCTTATAAGGAGATTACAACACCAAGCGGCACAAACAAACAAAGGCATACATACGCATGTAGACCTACACACAACGGATACACATGCAAACAAGGTGAGACATGAGGAACACAAAGGAAACGATACACACACGTCGGAGGAAACGAAGAGTAATACATGTAGGAATTGGACCGCAGAGAGAGATCTAATGAATGAGAAACTGTCACATTCACTCTAAGAAGGGCAAGTGAGAAACATCAAAGGAGAGGGACACACACACCAGCATCAGTCAAGAAGACAACGGCTCGCAGTTAGATGGTCGCTAAGCAACAGGCAAGAGACTAAAAATATGGTTGCGTTTCTTCACTCACTTAGAAAGCATGCACGCGCACACACACACACAAAGTCAGTCTTATTCCAAAAAGGATTATGAACCTTTAAAGAGCCTACATTTCTAAATCAGTCTCAGTATTCTTGTGGCGTCACTATGATCCCGCCCACTCAGTCTTGGCCCTGCAAACGTTAGAGGCTGGAGTCATGGAGAGACCGTTTGGCGCCTCAGAGGGTCAGGAGCCATGCCAACGTGTAAGTCATGTCAAAACTAACTGATGACCGACTCCTGTGTTTGAAAATATACGGTGCGCTGCAGGACTGACTCAGGATTTGAGAGGATCTGGATGGTCAGTCTGACAGGTTCAAATAGGTACGGGTAATTCCAACATCATGTCAACAAGCACCGGGACTAAGATTGAGGATAGTGGGATACTTTCAGTAGATTCTTCTACTTTAAGACATTTAGATCTGCATGTTGGGAAACTAATGGAAATATAACAGAATAAAACACGAGAACTCGTAATAAAATAGTATCTGTTTGGGGGTTTGACAAACTTTTCTCTCCAGGATTGGATTCCTGACCTCAATATTTTTCCCAAAAGGCCCTGGAAGCACTTAACATGCTGAAGAGTCCTCTGTGGGGGTGTAAACCTGTGTCTAATTTCTAGACAGCAATAGGAAATATTTGCAGCCAAGAAATATTCTTTTGAAAGAGGGCAAGCGCATCGATGGCAGGGGGCCACATCTCTTTATCAGTGAATATTGGCTGTGCCTGTCAGATATCAGCTGATGCAGAAAACAGCTGTTCAAGGTAGATTTTACTGCCACTTTAACAGATTTTCTGCAATTAAGATTGGATTCCTTCCTTTATGGCTGTCAGAAAATGATGGGGACTGCTGTGGCGTTTAAAACGTCACATTTGATTGAAGGGGTGACGCAGGAAGTCATTTCCACCCGTGTGTTTTTGAGCCTGGTGAAGACTGAGCGGGCTTTGTAAGAATTTACATACAATTGAAAGCAGCGGGTAATTTGTCCTTATCTGAAAGAAAAAGGGCGGATGGTGGGCAGGTAAATTGTTGTTTTCGGTCCCATTTTGCTCTCTGTGGATTAAACAAAAAAGCTAAATTATTGTCCTTACAGGATTTTCCTTGAAGTTTACAACGAGCTGTGTGGGCAGCTGAGGGGAAAATGGTTGCTCGTACGCTGCTGTTAACAGAGGGATTACATTTAATAATCACCTGCACCATATGCCATCCCTTCTGCCCAGCTTCAGCCCAGCCCCTGGGCAAGGCAGGGCTATAAACACATACGTTATATAAATCTGGATTCAACGCACTTTGAAAAAGTGAGGATTTCATATGATATGTGGCATAATATTCTCTACTACAAACCTTCACACACACCATGCCTCAATCAATATAGAAGGGCTTCTATACAAAAACGAAATAGTTAGCACAGCTTTTGATAAAGGCTCGTACCCATAAAAATACCAATGGTTAAGCACATAGATCTGTAGTGTGAACACCTTTAAATATGAGTTTTTTTACACCTGGCAGCTGGTGGGACTTGTACGACGCCTGCGAGGTAAAACGGCACACTGGAGATGAACGGTGATCTGTGACATTGTTCTTCTATTACATCTTTGGATAACAGAGGATTTGTGATTTTTGTTCAAAGAAACATCCTAACGTGACGACTGCCACAGAACAGTCGTGTGATATTTCAGAGCTGCCGTACATTTCCCTCAGAGACTCCTCTCTGTCTGTGAGTCCTCCAGCCTTTTTCCCTGGTGGTGGGATTCCCTTAAATGTCTCCTTGAACTGTGTTTCAGAGGAAAGAAGGGCGACAATTTCCTATTTCCTCCGGGGTTTTCACATAAATTAAATATCAGTGTTTCTCACACACATCAATAAAAGTTTCTTATATTATCATGTACAATTAGAAACACTAGTCATAGTTTGATTCGTCATCAATGTCCTCCTCTTCATAGTCGTTAACTGGCGTCCATCTTGTTCTGAAGATAGCGTTACATCATTTCCTGTTTAGTCCCGATTTTCGTTTCTTCGCCATTACAAGCGACTTTCGAGTGTTAACAGCTATGCTGTGTATTGCACGACGCTTCTTCATTCAACTTTTACAAAGTGGACTGCTTGGTTTTCCAGACTTTTTTATCACACGTTTCTTCTCCATCCCACTTTTCTCCCAGATGCTAATCCGACATTTTGAATCCTCATGTTACATTCTTCCGAACCACCTGCTTAAACCTTTTTTACCTCCATATCTCCATACTATATTTATATGTCTTTATCTTAGTTAACTTTTTTTTTTTTTTTTACAATTGCACGGTAACAACATCAACACGTGACGCCATTGAAAAGTTTAGAAAAGAAAGGAGGGGGGGGGGAGACTCCATGGTGGGATAAACGAGGCTGCTGATTGGCGCAAAAGGAGGAGGACTTGGGATTGGCTCAATTAAAAAGAGGGATTGATGGTGGTTACTACAGCGTTTCATTATCACAACTTTAAGACAAGTCCTACAGCGGGTAAGGCAAAGGGAGGGATGAGTGTTTTGTAGGAAAGAGTGTGTGTGGAGGGGTGGAGAGTATATTTCGCAGTGTATTCACGAAAAAAAGAAAATGGAACAGTCCTGTGTTATCCTGCGAGAGGTCCTCCAATGTTATTCACCTGAGGCCCCACATTGTGTGTGTGTGTGTGTGTGTGTGTGTGTGTATGTGTGTGTGTGTGTGTGTGTGTGTGTGTGTGTGTGTGTGTGTGTGTGTGTGTGTGTGTGTGTGTGTGTGTACATCTGGGATAGGGGTTCAACCTATAAGTCACTGGTAGTATTAACAGAGTACAGTGGGTATGATTCTTCCTGTGTAGACCAGATAGGAAAAAGCAGAAAGTAGCAAGAGAGAGAAAGTGAGGAGAAGAATATGTATTCGAATCCATTCTTCTTTTTCTTGTTTCTTCTCCAGTCAGTCCATCGACTTTATCCACAACATTTTTCTAGTTGTTTTGCCTCCATGTCCTCTTTTATCTTCCTCCCTAAATCTTCCTCTTCAACTTTTTCTCCGAGTGATGGCGTCACACCTCTCCTTGCTCCAAATCTCTTTTTCTCTCCTGCTGATTTGGCAGTATATTGAACGATATCAGATTAACTATTAAACCGTGTGGTCCACTGACGATGATGGATGATTGAGGTAACAACATAAAAGCTCCTTTAAAACATACATTTATGTGAAATAAATCTTAGTTAGGAGGGTTTATGTCTCTTTAACACTGGGTAGATGGTGGGACTCCTTTCCTAAAAGAGCTGCTAATGCAAAAATGACTTAGTGTTTGCAGGAAATAAATAAATGGAGAGACAAAAATATATCTGAAACACTGAAAATCGTAAAAAAAAAGAGGAAATTGAGAGTCCATTATTGATCCGCCTCTGCTACCCATCTGTCCTGGACCTGTCCGTCTGAAGACTCCTCTCTCCCTTCCTCTCCCCCTCTTGGCAGTGGGTCAGTCTCCTCTCCATTTAGAACACTGGTAGATGGCAGTAGGCCTCCAGTGAAGCCAGCAGGATGTAGATCAGCCACATGGAGAAGAACAGCAGCGACGTGATAATCTTGCAAGTCCGCGGCCCCCCCAGCTCCCCCCCGGCCACCGAGGCCCGCCGCCGGTACAGCAGGATGAGCATGCAGATGACGGCCATGATGGTGTAGAGCGTGACGGAGAAGGCCAGGTTCCCTGGGTCCACCTTGAACACCTTGCCCCTGGAGCGCCACACCACGGCGGCCAGGGTCCACGCCACGCCGATGCCCAGGAACACGTTGACCGCGTTGGAGCCTGTGACGTTCCCGATGGAGGCGTCGGCGTACTGATCCTGGATGGCGGCTACCTTGCTGGCGAATGTGTCTGGAGGACAAAGACAAAGAGTTTACAATACATTTGAGGTGTTTTGATACCACATTTATTTAATGATGACCAATCCACAGGAAAAGCAATATGAAAACATACAAAATCAGGCAGGAAACAAATGTAAAACATCACCTGATGTCAAACAACACATCAAGTAATGTGACTTCATGGACTTTTGATTATCTATTATAAATGTCTTGCTGAAAGCCACTAAGGAAGTGACCTCAAGGTAACAAGGAGTATAAAACCACCCACTTATGGTAGCGTACTCTATCTATATCTACATCTATAGATATAATCTGACAGGCACTATAAAACAAGTTAGTGTAGAAATAGTCTATGGAATTGTTAATGAGAAGACTGTTAGAGATAAAGAGAGAAGCACATACGTACAGGCAATTAGTAAAAATAGACACATACTGAGACACATGGACTCAAATGAATTGAGAAAAAGGACTTGGAAATATCTGTATATATATAATAATGTAAGTGGCAAATACAAAGTATACACGAGCCACAGTTAAGATCCAGGTTGAAAAACCCCCCTGAATTTTCATTTCATTAACATCCATGTGATTTTATGATGTAAATTTGTCAGGGAAATTCATGTTTTAGTTCCGTACTCCGCAGCTGTATATTGGCATCAGCTTGAGACAGAACAGATGTCATTAATGCTGTAACATGATGCAGGCTGCTGCGCCTGCTTTGAGCTCTTTGGTGCTGAACATTGAGGAGGAATTGGGTAAAAGGCGCAGAGGCTCTACGACTGGGTTGGCAGGGAACAGCAGGGAACAGCTGCCAGTTATTGTGCGCCTGTCTCGGCTTATTTCTATTTATAGAGATGAGTTTCAATTCTCATTTGAATGTTAGGCGAGATTAGTGGAAATTCATATCCCAACATGAAGAAAATCCTCCAAACTTTCTTGGGGGGGATGAATTGTCAGCCCGTCGGAAGCAGACCTCACAAACAGAAATGAACGTGTCGACATAGGTAAATTAATCTGTGGGTTTGAGACATGAAATGGCACATTATTGCCTCCACACACAATACTAAGTACTGCTGGCAACACAGAAAACAAAACCCTGTATGAAATGCAACTTCACTAACGTTATACATTTTCTTGAATTACCTCTTAAAAGACCCAATTACAGATCCAGAAAGGACAATGAGAAGCTGGTAACTCTAAATATAAAATGGTTTATCTTGGTGATGTTAGTGAACATATTCCTCCTCTCTTTTGATATAAACGAGCCCCCTTAGCACACCTCCAGCCCCTTCAACAAGCCAATATGTCCTCTACCAGTCTAGCAGTAATGGTAATGTAATTTCTAGATTACAACTTTGTTATCCCCTGGTTTACTATGTTGTTACTGAATAACGGTTTCACATTACTGTAATGTAGAAGAAAACGAAGTGTGAATAGTGTACTTAACTGGTCAACGTCAGAAACATAGCAAGTTGGGAATGTAATCTATTACTGACAGGATTGTCTGAACACTGTTTGGGATTGAGGGATAACTACCATGATAATCTCTTGCCTGTAAGAAAAAGTGAACACGATGTCATCCTTAATACAAAGTGAACCAAATTGGATTTTTAGGAACAACATAGTGTAACTGTTACTAGATGTTGTGTTTTAATCAGGACTATATCTCCAGTAGAAAGTAAACAAACATGTACCCCCATTGTGCTGAGGTGGTGTTAGTAAAGAACATTAGCTGACCCTTTAAAAATGATGCTCAATTTCTTGAATGTGACACCAATAAAAAAAGACAAAACTATTTAAGTGCATGAGCCCATAAGCTCAGGATGCATTGTGTGAAGATAAACTATGATTTCATAGCAAATATCAAATATTGACATCACTGATATTGTTTACAGGCATGAATGGTAACAGATAAGCTCCATAAACCTCTTAACAGCCAGAAACACGCAGCAGTTCACAGCGATCAAGCCTCCGATCAGCATTTGCTCTCTAATTGCCTGAATCGGCAAAACTGGTGTAAATTGGCGGGATAATCCTCCAGTGTGTCTCCATTGTAATAATGCAGAGCTGCTTATTTCAAATTGTGCAAGTCAGAGAGCGGGTAACAAGAGAGGAGATGGTTCTAACAGACACATGAACACACACAAACACACACACACGAGGGAACACACACTCCCTGGGGAAGTAATAATGACCTAAGGAACCTGCCTCACCTTGGCAGAGAAAACACATTTTCACCCACACACACCTGGGTACCTCAGCACACAGAATGATGGATGATGCAACAGGGAAAACACAACATGCAATAAGAGGAGGGGAGAGAGGCAGAATGGAGTAGGGTAACACCGAGTCAGAATAATAAATTGACCGGGATGGGGCACGAGAGCACGGTAAGAGAGAAGTGAGAAGGGGTATGAGAGGGAGGAACAGATGAACATCAATGTGGCTTGTGTTGGGACAAACACACTGTTAATGGATATCAAATATGTGTTTACAGTCCCCAAATCCAGCACACAAAATAAATAATATGACTCCTAAAAGAATTGATACAGACTTTGCTGCGAGCCAAATAGTTCCTGCATGGAGGAATAGCAAAGGAGCTATTCCTATACATCATAAGGAGGGGCAACAATAAAACGGCTGCGAGAGAGATGAGGAAGGGAATTTAATTAAAGCCCTGGGACAACGCGTGCCCTTCAGGCGCAGACAAGCTCGGGCTCAAGGCTGTGATGGAGCCTCCATTTCACGCATTTTATTTCGAGCCTGCCTACTGAGGGCGGAAGCTATTCAAATCAAAAGATGAAGAAAGGATTAGTCCAATTCTTTTTATGGGTCTGTCAAATCCGAAATGTGGGAAAACTCAGCATCAGTAAAGGCAGTATGCGCCATGACACATTCAATGATTTGCCTCCATCTTTCTACTCACCTGGCACAGATGTTCCCAGCGCCACAAACACCACGGCCGTCACCGAGTCCTTCAGGCCGACCGTGCAGCCAAAGTGCGAGGCCAGGTCTCCGGTGACCGCCGTCAGGACGCCGATCAGCGATATGGAGACGATGAAGCAGGCCCAGCCGTTCCAGTACTCCGTGGGCGGGACGAAGGCGAACAGGACCTTCCAGAAGACGGTGAGGAAGTGCATGATGTAGTCGAAGCAGGACGGCAGCCGCTCCTCGCCGCTCTCCTCCTCATCGTCGTCTCCTTTGGGGGTGGAGGAAGATTCACACAGAGAGGAAAAGCAGGGAGATAATTGAAAGAAGTAGAAACAGTGAGTGGGCGATAACGTTACACTGTGTAACGTCAAATCTAAAGGCCCTGTCACACTGTCCCGAAATTGACACCCGATGGACACACGAATATGGAATTGTGAATTTCGCACGATGATGGCCCCGAACCACACACGAAGGCAACATTTACATTACATTTAAGACATACAACTGCAATGAAAGTACCAAAAACAATTATGTTACAGTACTATGATACTGTACTGATATCTTCAGACTTTGTTCTTTACTTTATCCGTCGTTATATGTAGAAAATATGACGTTTTCTCCGTAATGTTGTTTCCATAACAACAACAACTTCCTGTCAACTGTCCTTCAAAATAATATATTATATCCTTTTTAGTTTCACAGAACACAAATTGGGTTATTTACATAATATATTTACATGATTTTGTTGTGCAATAAAACAACCCGATGGACACACGATAAAGGAAATGTTCAAATTCGGCTGTGATCGTAGCTACATCGGGCCATTCGTGAGGGCATCTAAGCCATCGTATGACCGCCGGTGGAGTTTCTCAGGCTCCGACAGCAACTTCGTGAGCAGTGGCAAAATCTTTGACATGCCAAAAAATTGCCGAAGGACCTTGCGAAGGTTCATTTTGTGTTGAATTCGTGTATCAATTTTGCCCTTCGTAAGGCCATCGTGAGGGCATCTTGTTATCATCGGTGCCATCGGGCATTCGCCCCGATCAGAGTGAGGGTGAATGCACCGATGATAACACGAAGATGACACGATTTGACAAGATGCCCTCACGAGTGCCTTACGAAGTTGCCGCTCACGAAGTTGCTGCCGGAGCCTGAGAAACTCCACCGGCGGTCATACGAAGACTTAAGATGCCCTCACGAATGGCCCGATGTTGCTACGATCACAGCCGAATTTGAACATTTCCTTTATCGTGTGTCCATCGGGTTGTTTTATTGCACAACAAAATCATGTAAATATATTATGTAAATAACCCAATTTGTGTTCTGTGAAACTAAAAAGGATATAATATATTATTTTGAAGGACAGTTGACAGGAAGTTGTTGTTGTTATGGAAACAACATTACGGAGAAAACGTAATATTTTCTACATATAAAGACGGATAAAGTAAAGAACAAAGTCTGAAGATATCAGTACAGTATCATAGTACTGTAACATAATTGTTTTTGGTACTTTCATTGCAGTTGTATGTCTTAAATGTAATGTAAATGTTGCCTTCGTGTGTGGTTCGGGGCCATCTTCGTGCGAAATTCACAATTCCATATTCGTGTGTCCATCGGGTGTCAATTTCGGGACAGTGTGACAGGGCCTTTAAGGGAGGCGCACAATCTGAAGAGGCTAACTTTTAGCAAAAATGTATCCTAATTGATTTGACATAAAATCCAATAATTAGTTACATATTTGTGGTAATAAGTATTCTTGCCAAGAGTCTTTAGGACAGCTTGTCAGATTGTTGTATAAATCTGGCATTGATTAAACAAACAAGATACAATTTAGGAGTGAGATTTAGATGTAAAACTTGGAAAAGTGGTAATGCACTTCCAAGCACTTCCAAGCCTGTAATAAGCTAAATAGCTGCTATTATTAGTTTATGGACAAGAGACAAGTATTGATTTACTCATCAGTTGGCAAGAAAGCAAAAAAGAACACCCACTGTGTTTCTTTCCAGCGGGACTAGAGAAAACCTCCCTCCCTCTCTCTAGTGTTAACTACGCCCATATTGGGTGTTTAGAATCAACAATGAAACCTGCACAAGTACACTTTAAATAGTTAAATAAGTGCAAAAGAAAGGTTCAACATAAAATGCTGATGCAAACATTTCCGAAAATGTACTCAAATAGTCAAATAGGAACTCAAGAACCAGAATGTGTGTGTGTGCGTGTGTGTGTGTGTGTGTGTGTGTGTGTGTGTGTGTGTGTGCGTGCGTGTGGGTGTGTGTGTGTTACCTGCGCTAACAGTGACGGCGTTGACAAACTGCTCCCTCCAGCTGCTGCTTCCCACCACCAAGGCCAGGTTTGTCTTCTTGATCAACTTATCTACTGTATTCTACACACACACACAAACACACACGCACAAAAAGCAAACATGCAGGAGCACACAGACCAGAAAAGACACTCAAGTTGTTAATTCACTCATATCCACACAGAAACTTTTCAATTAGCTCTCATGCTGCAAAGATACATTTAAAAAGTCCGTAATTCATAACACTGACAACTTGAGGGTGGAGGATGCTCATTAATACGATGCTGTGAAATCTAGGAAACCCCTTCAGGCAGAGTGGGGGAGGCTTCTGTTTAATAGCAGCGAGGAAGGGGAATAATGAAAGTTGTTGATGCAAAACAGCTCCAGCAGTCATTATCATAACTCAGCTTTGTGAGGAGGAAACCCTGCATGATTTACTATTTAATAAGAGAGACCACATCATTTTATATTCAATATACTGTGAATTAGTAGTGTCAACAAGATAATTCAAATTAATTCCAGTGTGGGGCGACATTTAAGGATGTATGCATCGGACTGGGATTGTAACACCTCAGCATTGTTCAGTAGAAGATGGAGGAACTAGCGTTGCATGCACGAGAGAGGGAGGAAGATGGATAACCTGTTCAGCCCGCCAGAGAAGTGTGTGTACTGCTCTCTGCTCTCACACACACACACACACACACACACACACACACACACACACACAACACACACACACACACACACACACACACACACACACACACCACACACACACACACACACACACACACACACACACACACACACACACACATACACACATATATAGAATGACACAAATGGAAAAAATATGCAAATGAAATGGGCAACAAAAATATGATTTTCAAAACAATGACAAAAAGACAAAATCATGAGGAAATGATAAACAGAATGAAAACATTGCATGACAAAGACAGGCGCCTCAAGAGAGAATGATCTGTAATGATCCATGGCTGAATAACAATGCAATGCTTTTTTTACATAACATTTATTACATGACTAAGCAAATGTATTTCTCCTTTGCTGGATGAATGATCTACCAGCAACTTTTCTTTCCTCTAAGGCACCAAGACGACAGCTCAATTTGAGTTTGTTGTTGTCTTCTGCATGTGTGATATCAAAATGACATGCATCTCAACAGAGAATCCATTACATGCTAACAAAATGAATCATTCATCCTCTGGACCGGGGGGGGGATGGGGGGGAGCTAACACGCACTTTAAACCATTTCAGATGCAATTTGCATTTTGGCTCTGTTTAATTTTCTGAATGCCAAGCTGGTTGGCATTATTATTTCTACAAGACTATATGGTGATTCATCTGAAGAGCTTACAAAACAAGATTGCCTGTAAATGGAAATATGTGCAGAAGAAACCGGCTCACCTTGAACTCGTAGGACTCTTCGATGACCACCTCTACTTGTGTGTGTTCGCCCAGACTGGGACAGCCCATCTTGGCCACTTCTTCGTCCTCTGCTCCCACCAAGGGCTTGTTCTCATTGGAGTCCCCTGCAGAACCCAGAGAAGAAAGGGTCAGTGAGGTCAGTACGTTGGGGTGTAACTGTATGGAGGTTATTCAGTACCAACTAACAGAAAGCAAGTTAAAGGACATCAATTTCTGTTGCAGTGAGGAAACAGAGGTTGTGTACACATTCACTTTCATTCTGTAGTTTTTTGTTGTGAGTATTGCAGTGTTTTTTTTCATGTTATGATCATATTTTTGTACATTGAAGAACAGGCCTTCTGTTCTGGGGTTCTCTTCACTTTTTTGTTATTTTTACCTTTACCACAAAACCATTCAGTCACTTTATTAATATTGGGCTGAAAACACATACTGTAAACCTACTGGTCTAGGGTTGTTTACCCCACAGAGGAGATCATTGTTAGATGTGCTTTGTTTGTTTGTTTAGATTAAATAAAAACGACTGGCCTGGTTTTTATGAAATATTGTGAAATGGTAAGGCATGGGCCGAGGAAGAACCCATTACATTTGGGAGTGGATTCAAATCACAGGGTTCCTTTCAAGATAAGGCACCTTGCCCTGGCAAAGCTTTGTTGCTGGTGCGAATGATATCAGCCTATTAAATCAGTGGTTTTCAGCCTCATAAATCTAGGTCAGAAGGGACCTGCTGCACCAGGAGGAAAAAGAAGATGACAGTAACCTCTAGCCACTTGAGTTGTTATAATAAGAGCAATGGTAAACAAAAAGTCAGGTGATCAAGTGTTAAGAGTAACTCCATAGGGGTGGAGGGTCAGGAGCGATGGATACCCAGGAGGGCCGGTGTTCTTGTACCATATGAAACCAAACAACATCTTTATCACAATAGTTGAAGGTAGACGGTATGTTGCCCATTCATAGAAAGGTGGTCCCTTTATTGTCTAAACTAAATTAAGTTTTGTGTTCTGTTCAAGACGTTAAAATGTCAGGCCTCTCTTTCATATTCTTTCTCTGACAAAACAACCATAGAGCTTCGTGGTATAATATTTGTTAGTGCCATTCTCCTTATTAAGTATTATATATGCATTGAGCTTCGGCCTGGCATTGAACTAAAATCATTTTCCATGTATTTTTTACATTTGTCTGATTTTTACCAGAGCAGGATGAATTGTTTTTATGGATTTGCTGGGTTTTCATTTATCAAAGTGTGCTGGCAGCTGTGAAATTGTAAATGCTAATATTCAAAGGATGATGTGAGAAATCGGATCAATCAAACTTTCCATGTTATAGTAAATATGAAGACCCACGAGGAAGGGCCGATGTTCTCACATGAAACAATCTCTCTATCTCTCAAACACCAAACGTTCCTCCACACACCCCTCCATTCATCCATACGTCTCCTCCTCTCTCTTCAAACTCAGTGTCTGTCAGTAATTGAGTCAACTGTTATCAGTGTAAACCTGCTGTAATTGAAAAGAAACGACAGCATGTGCGTGTGTGTGTGTGGTTCAGTGTGTGTATGTCCCTCCACATGTGACAGTCCTATAAAACCAATTAAATTCCCTCTGTGATGAAAACATGCCCTGGGCTGCTGGCTCTTCATGACATGACATGGAGAGAACAGACCTTTCCCCCACCAGATCTGTCACTTTATCTACAGAGGAAGTGTAGCATAAGCAGCACCATCATCACCATCATCACCATCATCACTGCTCCATCTGTGTTCATACAGGACGCATTCAGGCAGCGTGTCAAGTGTAGGTCACCCGGCGTGTAGCATAAGGCAGATTTACTCTAATTTTTCTTCCACACTTGCCCCTGCTAACATCTCAGTAAATGAGCTAGTAGATCATTTGAATTCAAAATTAAAAATGTATAGATGCCATTGCTCCACACTAGGGTAAAGGAAGTGACTGGGAAGAAAATATCTCCATGGAGAAAGGCCATGACCGTGAGTGCAGAAAAAAGAGTGTCGAAAAGCTGAACATAGGTGGCGAAAAACAAATCTCCAGGTTCACTTTGAAATCTATAAAGAGAGACTTGGCCTTTATAATTTGGAATTGAAAACGTTCGACAGTCTTTCTTCTCTGACATCATTACCAAAACAATGCACGTGCCTTGTTGCTAACCGTCGACAGACTAACTAACCCCCCAGTGTCAGTAGCCCTCTTGTCAAATCTGAGTTGACAAATATGACATGTGGGGTTCCTCAAGGCTCCATCTTGGGGCCTCTTCTCTTAACGTCTACATGCTACCACTGGCTCAGATAATGAAAAACAAACAAAATAAGTTACCATAGCTATGAGGATGACACACAAATTTACGTAACAATTTCACCAGGAGACTATGCTCCAATTCAAACACTGAGTAAGTGCATTGAACAAATCAATGACTGGATGTGTCAGAACTTCTCTCCAATTAAACAAAGATAAAACTGAGGTAATGGTCTTTGGAGCCAAGGCAGAACGTATAAAAGTTAGCGCTGAGCTTCAGTCTGCAATGTTCAAAACAACAGATAGAGCCAGAAATCTAGGTGTAGTCATGGACTCTTGACCTGAGATTCAAACAGTCACATTAAAACAGTTACTAAATCAGCCTACTATCACCTAAAGAATATATCTAGATTAAAAGACTAATGTCACAGCAGGATTTGGAAAAACTTGTCCATGCTTTTATCTTCAGTAGACTGGACTACTGTAATGGTGTCTTTACAGGTCTCACTAAAAAATCTATTAGAAAGCTGCAGCTGATTCAGAACGCTGCTGCTCGAGTCCTCACTAACACTAAGAAAGTGGATCACATCACTCCTGTTCTGAAGTCTTTACACCTGGCTTCCTGTGTGTCAAAGAATAGATTTCAAAAATACTGCTGCTGGTTTATAAAGCACTGAATGGTTTAGGACCCAAAATACATTTCTGACCTCCGGCTAAATTATGAACCATCCAGATCTCTCAGGTCTTCAGGGACTGGTCAGCTTTCTGTCCCCAGAGTCAGAACTAAACATGGTAAAGCAGCGTTTAGTTATTATGCTCCAAATATCTGGAACAAACTCCCAGAAACCTGCAGGTCCCTGCAACTCTGACTACTTTTAAATCCAGACTAAAGACTTTCTTTTTGCCGCTGCTTTTAATTGAACTATTCGCATCTAAACTGCACTGTAACTTTTATCCATGTATTTTTTTCTTTTAATGTTTATTTTATTATCTTTTCTTTTTAATGACTGATTTTAAATACCATTTTCTTAATGTCTTTCGTTTTTTGTAAAGCACTTTGAATTGCCTTGTGTTGAAAGGTGCTATATAAATAAACTTGCCTTGCCTTGCCTTATATGAGATTTTGGTTGATTGCCATTTTCCTTGTCATTGAGGCGCTAAATAATGAATTAGTTGCAATCTTACTTGTGTATACTGAGGGTGGGAAGTGAAAGAAATACTGTATGTCGTAGAGCAATGGTCCCAAACCTGCTCGGAGTGTTTTTTATTGGCCTGAAGAAAAATAAATCAATGCAGCTGCTTTCTTCCCCCATAGAATAATGTGTAGTGGTCTGAAACCCAGGTTGACAACCAGTCTATTAGAGAGAGGTTAGATGTGTGTACATTATTCAGTGAGGCAGAGAACAGAAGAAAGGATAGAAAAGGGTGAATTGAGGATAACTGACACAAAGGAACGGTCTCTGTAAAGTGAAAGGACTCAACAAAAGTCTCTCCACATTTCTTTTTGTCTTTTCTGTCAACATTCGAAAGAAATGTCAAAGCTGAACAAGCAGTAGAAATTACTTATTGACTTTCAGCGCCGGTTCTCTTTAGCCTTGAGTAACCTGCCAGAGAAGCTGTCTGTCACTGTAATTGGCCTTTTTAGAAATGAACTTCCTACATTTTTTAGAAGTTGAGGGGCTTAATGTTTTAGAATAGTGGATTTCAAAGCGCTGAGGTTATCTATGTGGACTCAAAAAGATTTAACTGACAGAGGAGAGGAAGGAACATGATCAAAATAGATAATAATTTAAATTGCGTTAAATATGGAATTATGAACAAAAAATGAAAATGTGTAGTCCTTTCAAACACACATATAGATTTGTTTTTTAAACACCTCACAGCTCACGTCCAGAGTTCTTTAAATCCTTTCCACGTGCTTCGTTCAGTGTGAAATGTTTCCCAAGTTAATCCGAGTTTGGATTGGTGGATTCAGACAATCAATGAGAGTCTCACTCTGTGAATAAGACTTTGGTGTGCAGGAGACCTGAACCTTAAATTAAGACTCATTCTGTTCGTCACACACTCTTAAACACACAAACTCACTCACCGTGTTTCTGCCCTATCTCCAGCAGAATGGGCTCTCCCAGCTCCAGGGTGAAGGTCTTGTTCTTCTCATACAACTCATCATCAATGATCTTCACCTCGATGATCTTCCTGTTAAAAGAAGAAAAGAAGATATCTTTAAAAAGTTGCACTCCTCTGTTTTGTCTTGCAGAGGATGATGAGCAGTGTACGCAAGATTAAAACCCAAGTTGACATTACTCAGAGGCGCACTCTTATGAGGCAGCTTACCCCCCCAGGCCCTGGTTATATATTTCTTCCAGCTGACAGTGATGCAATGCAGCACAGCCACAGTAGGAAATGTACAATCAGGAACACCTAGGGGTAACCCTCCAATTGCAGCGCAAAGAGTTTTGAGGGGACACTATCCAGAACACATAGAGTACGATTCAAAGTAGTTGTGTGAGAAATGTCTTATTATAAGGAAAAAAGTTAGATGGCATCTCTGAGATATGTCAGTATATTTAGATCAATTTAAAAAAGTGAAAAAATATTGAACATACATTACTTGAAAAAAGAGTATGGGAGCCCTGAGAAGGAAGTGAGAAAAAACTAATTCTGGTGATCAGTTTTTTAAAATCTGATATTTCTGAGTTTAATGCACTCTAATCACACAATTTTCTCACTTTTTTCCCCTGTTCTAAAGCCTTAAACATAGGTGATATTTATTTGTATTTGATCTAAGTGCACCATTAAAAAAAGGTTTGCCAGGTGTGTGGTGGATACACTAATGTAGGCAGCAATTACAAATTAGTAACATAAAATGTAATCAACAGATAAAAAAGTATTTGACTGCTGTGTAATTGATGCTGGTACACATATTTGTATTGATATTGGAGAATAATAACCTCAGTATGAATAAAGTAAATATTCAAATAACTAAATCTTTAATAACATCCCATAATTTAAAAACTGTCCTGGGTAGCAACATGAGATGTGTATACGTTTTCTATGGAAATCACATCCGTTTGGCCTCTTTTGTCCTGTTTCCACCCAGAGTTATATGGGTGACAGGCAATGAATTAATTTCCACCTGGTGGTGTCATCATCTGCTTCCCTGTCAGCCATGTTGGCTGTGACGCCACAAAAAGGCTTCAGTTCAACAAAGAGAAACCAGAGGGAGGAAGGAGTGGAGGAGGGGGTGAGAGAGTGATGGAGGTGTGGGGAGCTGGAAGCACATTGTTTTCATTGGTGAGCTGTCACGGCAACAGCGGATAAAAACCGGCTGGATTTTCTATTTCCAGAGTCAGGTTGAGCTGCCTCCTTTCAACAATGTTGGAAAAGATATGAAAGTGTGGTTTAGTCAGATGTGGAACAATGGAGGGGAAAAAACACCCAACAACGATGAGTGATGTATGCAAATCCATTAAGTGAAGGACAAGTGAGAACAAATTAAATATCTGTTATATTTTAAATCTTGCATCTGATTTATATTTTCCTGTCCCTAAAGGCCCTGTCACACTGTCCCGAAATTGACTCCCGATGGACACACGAATATGGAATTGTGAATTTCGCAATAAAACAACCCGATGGACACACGATAAAGGAAATGTTCAAATTCGGCTGTGATCCTAGCAACATCGGGCCATTCGTGAGGGCATCTTAAGTCTTCGTATGACCGCTGGTGGAGTTTCTCAGGCTCCGGCAGCAACTTCGTGAGCGGCAACTTCGTAAGGCACTCGTGAGGGCATCTTGTCAAATCGTGTCATCTTCGTGTTATCATCGGTGCATTCACCCTCACTCTGATTGGGGCGAATGCCCGATGGCACCGATGATAACAAGATGCCCTCACCATGGCCTTACGAAGGGCAAAATTGACACACGAATTCAACACGAAAATGAACCTTCGCAAGGTCCTTCGGCAATTTTTTGGCATGCCAAAGATTTTGCCACCGCTCACGAAGTTGCTGCTATGACCAGCGGTCATACGAAGGCTTAAGATGCCCTCACGAATGGCCCGATGTTGCTACGATCACAGCCGAATTTGAACATTTCCTTTATCGTGTGTCCATCGGGTTGTTTTATTGCACAACAAAATCATGTAAATATATTATGTAAATAAGGCAAGGCAAGGCAAGGCAAGGCAAGGCAAGTTTATTTATATAGCACTTTTCAACACAAGGCAATTCAAAGTGCTTTACAAAAAATGAAAGAGATTAAGAAAATGGCATTTAAAATCAGTCATTAAAAAGAAAAGCTAATAAAATAAACATTAAAAGAAAAAATACATGGATAAAAGTTACAGTGCTGTCAATTAAACATTAAAAGAAAAAAGTACATGGATAAAAGTTACAGTGCAGTCTAAGATATGAATAGTTCAATTAAAAGCAGCGACAAAAAGAAAGAAAAAAAATAACCCAAAAATAACCCAATTTGTGTTCTGTGAAACTAAAAAGGATATAATATATTATTTTGAAGGACAGTTGACAGGAAGTTGTTGTTGTTATGGAAACAACATTACGGAGAAAACGTCATATTTTCTACATATAACGACGGATAAAGTAAAGAACAAAGTCTGAAGATATCAGTACAGTATCATAGTACTGTAACATAATTGTTTTTGGTACTTTCATTGCAGTTGTATGTCTTAAATGTAATGTAAATGTTGCCTTCGTGTGTGGTTCGGGCCATCTTCGTGCGAAATTCACAATTCCATATTCGTGTGTCCATCGGGTGTCAATTTCGGGACAGTGTGACAGGGGCTTTAATAGGAACATTTTAGGCTTTTAATTTGTTTAAGCAACCAATCAAAATGGTTATGCGAATCATTGACATAAAAAACACCCCCATGCATTTCGCATTCAGAAAATAATATATTTTTGGTGGGGTTAAAAGATTTAACTCAATTAAAAATAATATGAATATATAACTTTTTACCTGCAGTTTTAGAAATGTGACATTTTTGTCTTAAAAGATAATATATAGTACCGTTTTCATGACATTACCAATTTGTTTCTGTGTTGTTACTAAATCCCCGAATGTGATACGACTGAAAGTGTAAAATAAAAATAATGGAATTGATATTATTATTATTATTATTATTAAAGGGAGCAACAAGGGTTATTCGTTTGCAGCCATCTGTCTGTGGTGTTTGGAAACTGGAATCGGCAGTGAGATACACTCATGTAAAAAGGAGATAAAAGGGATAAGGGGGAGAGATGAAAGAAAAAAAGAAAAAAATTGGAAAAAGGACAACAGATTACGAAGCGAGAGAGGGAGGGAGTAAAGAATAAAAAGGAACGAGGCAGAAAGACTGAAAGAGGTTGAAAGAGGGGAATGAGTAATGCAGAGACTCCATTGAGATGTGAAGGGTTATGACTCAATACTCGGTGAGTTCACTCAGGGGAACAAGAGCGCACACACAAACACACACACACACAGCAGCGGACTAAATGTACCTTTCATATACAAACAGACAAACTTCAACAGGAGGAAGCACACAGTGGATATGTACACACTAAATGTCTTTCTTACTGCACATCGTACACATTACGCAGAGAGCGGTTTGTATGAACAGACAGCCAGCCGCCCCCACATGTAAACCACGCTTCACCGGTGACACACAAACACACACATGTACACACAACTCAGCTGAATGCACAAAAACAACATGCAAACATGTACCTGGTAAACACTTGGGGATTTGTGCACATATGGGTCAATTAATTAATGTAATTCACACATACAAACACACACAAACACACACACACACACACACACACACAACACACACACACACACACACACACACACACACACACACACACACACACACACACTGCAGTGTTTTCATTATTCATAGTTGGTGCTAGCTGTAGCAGCGCTCCATCTGTGCCCTGCTTTCTTCATCTCTATCTCAGCCCTCCCCCTACCAGCAACTCTGATGGGATCCTTATTATCGGTGATTTCAATATTCACCTGACTGATGATAATGTATTGCACCTCCTGCTACTAGAGAGGGAAGTGTCCACTGCTGTTGAGTGACGATAAAGGTATGTTCAGAAACAGGCCTGCAGATTGAAGCAAACATTTTGTAAATCCTAACTTGGATTTAACTTTTTCTCATGGGACGAGTGTGTTTAAAATCACGAAAACTCATCATTTCAACCTCTCTTCTTGTCTTTCTTTCTGTGTCTTTCAGTTTCTTCTCTCATTTTGGTGAATAATGTGCTTCAGGTTGATCTGGAAGCCTAATGCTAAAGAATGGTGCAGCAGGGCTTGTTTTGTTTATTAATGGTTTATAAAGCTCTGGCTTTAAATTTCATGCACTTAAGTTTGATTAAGTTGATTAGACACTATGAGAAATACATGTATAGTTATCAGCATAACTACAAAGGGTCAAGGGTAGTTGATTATAGTCTAATACTTGACAAATTCAACAGAAAAATGTATCAAATCAGTCAAACTTGATCAAAACTAGATAATGGGATAATAAGCTAACACTTCATTCTTTCTTGCAAGCTGGACCTTCTTTGCTGTGACAGCAATGTGGCTTTTGGGATGGCTATGTAAAGCTGTCCAGGTTGAAATATCTCAACAACTTTGATTGGCATGTCAGTCAATATGTCCTCATCAACAACAAGATGCCATGAAAAACATCTGGACACACACTCCCATGACTTCATGAAAAATGGATACATTCCTGAATGCAATACGTTGCTCATCGTCTCTCTCCTTCTCTCATATTATGTCCACCTTGTTACTTGTTCACACCTGCTCCCCAGAAACTTCCCGTGTCAGACAGTTTTCTGACAGCAGACAGTCCGACACAAAACACAGACATACCAAGGTCACTGAACACAGCACCTGCACTGTCAGAAAAAAAGGCAGCCGAGTAAAACGAGTGACGGAGCGGTACAAAAAGAAGGTATTGTTGATTGAAAAGCCCCAAACAGGATCAGGGTGGCTGCAAATCAGTTTAATGGATACATTTTATATCGCCCCAGTGTGTGTGTTTGCATGTGGCCCTAAAGGTCTTGTGGAGGAGAATGATTGAGCTACAGTTTGATTTATTAGTTGAGACCTCATCACATTACTTAATGGACAGGACTCTCTTTATATCTCTGCCTCCATCTCTTTCCATTTTAATCTGGCAGCAGTTTACTGGAAGCCGTGTGTTTGTGTGTATGTGTTTGCAGGCTTTAAAAGACTCCCATATTTATTTAGTGCTGTGAGCATATGTGTGTTTGAGAGAAAGCATCTTAGAGAACCGAAGCAGCAAGCATCTAATTTACTTGAGTGAGGTTGATTTATACACACACTTTAGCTTTACTGCTTCTCCTTCTGGCGGAATCTCTAAATCTCCCGGACTCTCTTACACACAAACACACACAGTGCTGTGAATCTATCCCTCCCATACAGTAAAACTGAGATCATGAAAGGTTTTTAAACTTGAACAACAATGCAAGCCACCAGGCATTTCATTTTCTTTGTCAGCTGACCACAAGAATTGTAAAAAATTGGATTAAGGTAATTTGATAACAGTCCAATGGCTTGTGAGATTCTAATCACATCACAGTATATTCAATGTACCCATAACATTTCAAAATCCTTCAAATGATGGATGGTCCTGACTGTATAGAGTTTATGCACTTTGTACTGCAGGCTGAAAACTCAAATATCTTATTTGTTTCATTTGTTTGGTTAAACTCATTTTGGACAACCCAGACGTATTATCAGATTATAAAGAAATAGCTGCAATTTGAATTACTAGGATCTCAGATCATTGAAATGTTCAATTACAGGGGACAGGCAGAAATGTGTTGGTGCGTTTCTCTAAACTTATAGCCATTTTAAAGGATATCACATAGCTTTCAAGCTGTCTGTCTTCAGCCTGTCTTTATAGTGACAATATTACAGGTTTGTTCAATTGTAAGCTCTTTTTTGTTAATACTGCAGAGTTACAGTGTGTTTTCCGATGTGTTCTCACTCTGGTGGCAGTTTTGTAAATGTAGGTTTGCCTCAAAAGTAAAGTGTGAAAACTGCTATGGTTGGACTTAGTTGGAATTTAAGTGACAGCAGCTTTTTCGTTTTTACAGTACAGATAGTAGAAAGTGCAGAGAGGCAGAAATGTAAAACAGAGCTGTGTGCAATCAAATTATATGAGTTGGTCTAGAATATCTCTCGCACAAACACACCCACGCACACTTCTGCAGGAGCAGGTAGGCTGAGAGAAAGCCTTCGCCTGGCTTTCTCGTCGGAGTGGTACCAACACAAACAAAACAATTTGAGGGAGGCCAACAGAGAGCCGGAGAGATACAAAAAAACTCTTAAGGGGAGCGATATTACCCCTCTTAATGATATCATGGAACGCATAATGAGCAACCACACAAAACACACTCCGAAATACACACTTGTGCTAAGTGGTCTCCAGCTGTGGTGAATAATAAAGTTGTGTCTCAGGTGTGTGTGGGATGACAGAGATGTATGGGATGATTTGAGGTTTGAGAGGGACAGAGGAGGATAAGACTGTGATAGAGCGAGGGTAAGATAAGGAGGACAAGAAAACGGGGGCGAGACAAGAATGTGAAGAGGGGGAAAAAATAGGAGGAAGCAATAGAAAAATATAGAGGCTTCCCCTGTCATTCACACAGAAATTCAATAAAGTTGGGCTGAAGTGCTCCTCTGACACTCGAAAACACACGGATGACAGTTTCTCCATAGAATCGGTTTCATAAGAGGTTTTATTCCCAGGGATTTGTGAACATTTACGTCGCGCTGCATTCAGGGACTAATCTGCTGTAGCCGGTGACACAGCTGGTGTTTGTTTACATGGCGTAGCTGCTACAGATGCTACATTTGAGTGCACTTAGGTTGGAAACTTTAATTAGTGAAAATAGACGATCAAAATTAGGCGATAAGATGCAGTTATAAGACGACAGAGCATGCCAAAGGTTTATGTATAACTACTGATTTACAAGAAGACTGAAGTGTTTCATAAGTTTGTTCATTCCTAGATATACAAAATGATACCGCCACATTTCCCAATGGAGTTAGTTTGTACTAAGCATTTCACTATTTTGCAGGGGTGTAAATGTTTATTTGTAATGAATAAATAAAATTGCCAGGTTGAAAATGCCAAAATGCACACAATAGGGTTGTTGTTGATCACATATCTTTCTAGTTCTATATTTGTTGTTTTGCGATCTGCACTGTATATACAGTACAGTACTTTGGACTTGCACACATACATTTATATATATTTTTATATTCATAGTTATTCATAATTGTATTCAAGAGATGCACCTAATTATATTGCTGATATTTTATTATAGATGAATTTATTAACTCACATTCACGTTAGGTTTTATTCTTATTTATCCTCGAGGGAACTCTCATCTGGAATATCCTGTGTTTCAATATTTCCCTTTGCTGCTCTAACACCTGCATTTCCCTCTGAGGATCAACACAGGTTTATCTTATCTTACCTACTTGCCTAAGCCCCTGCACACCAGAATGCACATGTAATTGCAATTGCACAACATGACCTGAAAATGGATGACGCATGCCTAAACTGAACTGTAATTGAATTTCTTCCAAAGAGGAATGGACTGATCACACAGAGGGTGGAACAGAAATCCAGCTTCACTCCAGCCAAGTAGTGGAAATCAGAACTCAAACCCATGAATGAGCCATGAGACCTGTAGTTCTGCATGAAGACCCAGGAAGGAGATGAAGAAGAGCAAGAAGATGGACAGGAGGAAAAATGTTTTGAATCACGTTAATGCATTTCTATCTGCGTGACACTGTTTGGGATTAAGCCATGTCACAAATCACATCATGCATATATTACTGCAGCACACCCACCCACGCACTCAAATGTACGCATGATGTATTGTAATCCAGAGCGGCTACTGTACGGTTATCCGCTGGGAGCGCAGAGGGGGGAGAAACAGGGGGAGGAGAGGATGGAAGAAGATGAGGAAAAAATGTAAGACGAGGAGAAAAAGATTGGCAGAAGAAGAGAGAAGTTGAAGGGTAGAAGAAGGGAGATTCAGAGAAGAAGAAGGAAGTAGAACAGAATAGCACGCATCACACCAGAAGGAATGGGATCAGGGGAGAGAAACAGAAGAGGGAGAAGAAGAAGGGGAAAGCACGAGGTGATGGAAGGAGAAGAAAGATGAAAGAAAGACAGGCTGTTAGTTTGGTGAGAAATAGGAAGACACAGCTGACACACACATGTACACACACATGTAAAGCGTCAGCAGTGTAGCACACAATCTGCACTGTTGCATGAGAGTAAACACGCAGCGCTGTGTGATGGAGCAGGGCAGTTAAGTCTTTCCTGCTGCTGACGGACGGAGAGGATCTAATGTAAAGCGGAAACGATGAGAGAATAGCCAATACTGCACGGAATAGTTGCAAATCCCCGATGTGATCCCTAATAACGCAGAGCAGTAGGAAACAAAGCAGCCCGTGAGCCATGATACTTGAAATAACATAGTCCAGATCTGCAACAGTGACAGAAGATAAACGCACTGAGCAGGGAAGAGAGAGTTGCTACATTAGATATGTTAATAGAAACGATCGAAGAAGACGTATAATCGAGAAGATTATTAGCAAATACAATTCCACAGGACCCTTAGGTTTCTTTTCTTGGGCTTATATCCAGAGAAACATAATTATAATAAGAAGTATTCATATACCTCAGTCTGTATTGAACAGACCAAGCACTACTCAATTAAAACTTCAACCGCATAAGGTCTTCATTATTCATGTTATTGATTAAGACTAAACAGGTGATCAATTACTCATTTCTGTTGAAAGGCATGTTTCTAAGCTTGTGGATTTTTTTCTATTGCAATTGATGTGCTCATTCTTTGTTTAATGTAAATGCAGCAATTTCATTTTGTGATATATATATATATACTGCATTGTACAAATTAAAAGGCCGTATTACATGTACAAAACGAAATATAAGATATTGGTACTCCCTTCAAAATTACGCCATGTTTTTGATTGGGAGTTAGGTAGAGAAAAAGGAAAGGTTAAGTAGTTGGAGTAGAATAAAATGCAAATGAAGTGAATGAAAGGAACATGTCCCTGCTTTTGCCTTGATGAAAGTGACACAACAAAGCTGTTCGAGACACAACTGTAATCTTCATATTGCCATATTTTGAGAAATATATCTTATATGTTCATTTTTGGAGCAGGGGAGTATAAGTGCATTCTAGGCTGCTTTTTTGTGTCCTGTTGTTTCCCTCTCAGCCGTGTGTGTGCGAGACATGGCGGAGATCTCAGGAGGACATGACTGCACTTAACAATTTTAAAGTGGGAGCAAGATAAAAAAGAGAGGAAAGAAGCAGGGGGTTGTGCTTTAAAAATTAAAGGGCGTTTGCAAAACTGCTGTTTCTTTTACATCCTTTGCATTTGTGCTTATAAGTGTGAATGATCTCTCTCTATATATATAACATAAACACATTCATAGCACTTTGCACATAATTAACATCTTTTACCCTCTTGCATAATAAATATACAGAATGTGGTTCACAGTGGCAGTATGGGGGGGGGGGGGTCGGGATTGGAGGCTTAGCTGAAGATTTGAGGCTCATGACTTCAATCATAAGAGACAGAAAACATGGCACCAACTCCTTCAGCTATTTATACATTAAAATCATGGGTAATTTATGTATGTTTTTAAACATTATGGCAGGATCCTGACCTGACAGTGTTTGGGGGCTGTGGTTCCAGAGGAATCACAGCGCATGAATCTGTGAGTCAGCTGAGGGTTTTGTGATGTGACTCGTTCATCATGGGTCAGGGCTTCGACCAAACACTTTGACTTTACGTAATGGATTATGTAACACAGTGTGTCGTCAGCCATTTTGAATCTTTCCAAGGAAGGTCCTGTTCTGATAAAGAAACAGGGAATCTTCACTAGTATAATTATCGTTCATTTAAAATGCAGTTTGTCCTACAGGCATGAGGAACAGGCAGCTGTTACTCTGTGAACAGTGAGCTAAAAATGAATGTTTTCACTGTGCTTGTAAAACCACATGTTAATAGGCTTTGCAGCTGCAGTGCATTTATTTAGTTCTATTTTTCTGAGCTACAAAACATTTACAGTTTTCCAATTGGACCTTTTTGATGCAGTCTTGAACCCTTTTGACTATTTTCTTAGCATTCTATGCGTCATTAATCCCAGACTCTTTAGCTTGACAGAGTTACATCTTGAAGATGTCATAAAGCAGTTATCATGGTGATGGCTAAGATGCTTAATGGCTACCCTCCCTTCCCGATGTTGTTGTTGTGTTTCCGAAAATGTTCAAACTCTGTGGCGGCGAGTTCTGCCCCCGCTCCTTCCGCAAACCCTTTTAGCAGCTTTTAATTATATATCAGTATTTACAGCACAAAGATGCACGGAGCGATGGCTGGATGATAAGTAAAGAAGTGGTTTGGCAAAGATATAGAAAGAGAAGAAGAATGGAATAAAGAAAGAAACAAGCCAATTAATGTATTAACAAAGGATGTATAAGTCTGGAGGGACAGAAGGATGGAGAGATTAAAGACAAGGATGCAGCAAAGGAAAAAGAAAGGAATATTTCCAGAGGAAACGAGAGGTGAAGGGACCAGAAAGTCAGAAAGGAAGGGTAGAAATCAGAAACAGATCAAAACACACAGGTCCACAGCCAGATATACTCTTTATTTGTCACTCCTGTGCTTTATCATGTATGGGGACATGAAATAATGAGCAGCAGGCACTCGTCCTTCCTTCTCTCCTTCCCTTGTTCTTTGATCCTCTCCCTTCTCGTCTGTTCTCATGCATGTTTGAACACTGCTCATCATATATTTACGCTGACCCTGAGAGCTCAACGCAGTGCAAATTAAGAAAACATGTGCAAATACACACGACACGGGCAAATGAAGAAACAGCGATTACATCGATTTGACAACACATTTAGAAAGATGGCCGGAAGAAGCTGAAGACAAAACGTCAACTGTTTTTAAGAGGACAGCAAAAAGTGATACACAAGGCTTGTTGCCATTGTGTGTGGCTTTTTAAGTTATTAAAGTGAGCTATGCATTGTTGTGATTGCCCGACTCAGATATTTAAATAACGCTAGGATTAAGAGCAAATATCTGCAATTATATCGGAATCTGTCAAAAAAAAAAGGCCATCGAAGCTCCAGCTCTCCTCGTGTCTCTCTGAGTCCTGACTCCAATTGCTTTAGAAGTTTACCCCACAACTTCAATAACTTTATAAAACACAAACATAAAATGTGCATCCGAGGTGTGTGCGTCACTTGTTATTGTCCCCTGGAAACTGTTTGTGAGTTTCTTGCAGATCAATCCATTGTATTGCACACTATCTAAAAGTATCATCTTTATTGTCAAAACCCAACACACATTTCAGAGTGGCCTTTTATTGTGGCCAGCCTAAGGCACACCTGTGCAATAATCATGCTGTCTAATCAGCATCTTGATATGCCACACCTGTGAGGTGGGATGGATTATCTCGGCAAAGGAGAAGTGCTCACTATCACAGATTTTTTCAGATTTGTGAACAATATTTGAGAGAAATGGTTATTTTGTGTATATAGAAAATGTTTTAGATCTTTGAGTTCATCTCATGAAAAATGGGAGCAAAAACAAAAGTGTTGCATTTATATTTTTGTTCAGTGTAGTTTGTGTGTGTGTGTAATGACACCTGAGTTTGATTGACTGCCATTAGCGGCTCAAGGTGAGGGCCTGTATGGGATGTACGCCATACGCTGCCAAGTTTGCATGCTTGCCAAAGGCTCTTACTCACACACTCTCACACATAAACTCACTCCACACCACTCGAATGCTCACCCTGCCCCCTGGCACAGGAAAAATGACCACTCCTCTCTTTCCCTCCTCTTAATCTCCATCACTCATTCCTCCTCTTTCCCTCCTTCTCCACCCATGGTGCCAACTCTTGGCCGTTGTCTCCATCCATCCTTCCTTCCTCTCTCCTCCCTCTGGGCATCATTGGCTCTCATTCTCTCTCCTTCCACCTGCCCTTTCTCCTCCCTCTTGTTTTTTTCTCCCAGCAATTAATTTGTCTTTCTCCCCCACCTGTCTCTCCCCGTCCGTCTCACCCATTGGTCCATGCGTCTTTCCTCTTATCTCTATCCTGTTTTTCTCATTTAAAGCCCGTCCCTCAGCCCATTCGTCTTTCTTTTCTCCGACACCTTCACTCTCCTCCCTTGGTCTATATGTCTTTTATCCTTCCCTCACTACACCTGCAGGATGTGTGTTTATAACCTGCAGTCAGTGGTATGTTTCTATACCTGACCATGAGAGAGAGTTATAGTAAGGAAAGAGAATGACACAAAGAATATTGAATATGCAGCATCAAGGGCTACTGTACTAAAGCTACATTGAAAGGATATATAATGGAACACAAATGATTATAAATAGGTTCTGTTTGTTTAACATTTACATGTTGGAACATCTGTTCAACAGAAAAGCACAGCAACAAAATAACACTGTTTTAGTGTATCTGACTTTATTGCATTTTCATCCATATTTAGTACACATTTTGAGAAAAGTCTCAATAATCTGCAGATGAAGCAATGACTTAATATGATTTTTACTGTTATATGATGACAAAAAAGTGTTAATTGACTTAAAATATAGCAAAAATAGTTTAAGCTTTCTATAATACATTTTTTTTAAATGCTCAGACTTTAAGTCGAATAAAACTTGACTAAATTATTCAAAATAAGGTTGACTTAAAATGACGAGAACTGAGAAAGACAAATTATATAATATCTAATGGATGTTAGCCTAAATATTGACTAACGACAGTCAAACCTGAAATGAACAAAGGTTCCTTCCTCCTCTTCCTTTTCCTCCTCATACCCTGTCATGGTTCTGTCTCTTCTTTAATGCACCATAAATCCATGCACCATTATATACTGTGAAAACAAACGAACAAAGAAATTGAAAGGAGGAGAGATGCATTTAAAAATGACCTGCTTTGTGCTAAAGCAGGTCATTTTTAAATGCATCTCTCCTCCTTTCAATTTCTTTGTTCGTTTGTTTTCTCTCCTTCCTCAGCTCATCTCTCTCCAGTTTACCCTTCACATCTTATCCTCTGATCTATTTGTGTTTACTGACCATTAAAACTGAAAGACGTCTCTAAAATAAGCTTTATTGACAATGCGTTTATGGCTCACTGAAGAAATCAATAATTTGGAGCAGACTAATAATTGCTCACTCGCAGCTGCTTATAAAAAGGGTGGAGACTTGTGAGTGTGTGTGTGTGTGTGTGAGTCTGTTTAAAGTCTGACATTTTAAAAGCAATGCCAAACTTTTTGAAGCCTCCTGCAAACACTCATTTGTCATCTGTTTTCAAGATGTATACACAGCAACAAGGAGAGAAAAGAGAATTGAAAGAAAATAAGGACCATTATGAAGTGAACAATGATAAAGATGGAGGGCAAACGATGAATTGGTTAGAAGAAGTGATACAGCAAAAGAGAGGGAGCAATAGAGGTGAGAAGGAATGGATGGGAGAACGATAAGACGGCGGGGAACGATACATCATCCTGTAAAGTGAAGAGGGAGACAGAGATATCTGTGATGGGAAGAATAAAAGTGAGGAGACGACAGGGCAGAGGATGGATGGAGCTGAGGTGGAGGGCAAAGAGAGATTAATAAAGGAGAGGAAAGACGAGTGAGAGATAGACGGAAGATGAAGACAGAGGGCCAGCTCAGGGCAGAATATGAGGATGGAGAGGAAGGGAGAAGGAAAGGAAAGATGATAGAGAGAAAGGACAAGGGAAAGACGGGCATAAAGATGACATAGACAGTGTGTTAAATAGATGGAGAGAAGAAGAAGAAGAGGAAAGTGTATTGGAAAGAGTAGTGAGAGGGAGGGTGAGAGATGGGAGTTACGATGGAGAGCTTGTGTGAGTCACATCGTCCCCTCCCCAAGCCATTAGTGATTTAATCACTCTGACATCATTCAGCGTGTGTGTGTGTGTGTTGTGTGTTTGTGTGTGTGTATCATACCAGATTACCCTGAGCTAGTGCAGTCAGGAACTGGCTCATCACTCTTCCACAGAAGTGTTCATTCATCATGTTGCTTTTTTCAATCTATGGGCTGAGACCCTAAACGGGTCCCAGGTTATCACTGTTGGGACTCAATTTATGGAGGTGGTTATGGATCTAAATCCCTCAGTGATATTAGCGGTTTGATAAACTAAATAACTGATATAATATGAAAGACGTTTATAGGCTACCCATGTGTTGCATAAGCAGTAAAACATTGCATTGATATGAAAAAATACAGTTGAGAGCCATATGGGGAAGCTTTTAACCTCCTCTGTTAGAGCATAAACAACAACAAAAAACAACAACAAAAAAGCAACAAATGAGTCAATGGTTAAATGTGTCTTTCTAATTAACTCCAATGAACCTAGCAGCCAAGCTAACAAGCTTGCTAACTGACAGTCGACATGTAGTTAGCAAGTACAATATGTTAGGAAATGTAACATTAGCATGGTCAAGGATAGCAATAGACACAAACATTGTATTAGAATACTATGTATTCAATAACGATATGTTTACAATATAAATAAAGTAAAGAGAATAAAAAGAAGCTCAGACATTTCTAGCATGTCGTGGAGCACGTTAGCAACAAGCTACATTATGCTAGCTCACCAACTAGCCCTGAGTTTATTTATTACCACGCCAAGATTCTAGACCAAATATTTCACAAAGACACACAAAATAATGCTGTTTGGCGACTTTCTGTGCCTTCAGGCAAGGCAAGTTTATATATTCAGGATGAATTATAGAATTTAAAAAAAGATTTTAAAGGTTAATGCCGAAATGCAATCAAATACTGATTACAATAAAGTTCTTCTTTGTTATATTCAGGTTCTGATGTATTGTGTTGCACAGTGTGATCAAGTCGGGTATTTTACAGCCAAAATATAGCTATGGAATGAGAACACTGAGAATAACAGACTTTTGATTGGATTCTGTTATTATCATCACCTACACGCAGCGATAAAATGATTTTACAGTCAAAATTGCTTCATTTAAATTCAACCACCTACCCTTTGTCTTCAAATTGAATTCCTACAAAAATGTTATCCCAGTACTTAGGCTCTGATTACAACTGATTGCTATTCCCCACTTTTTTGCAATTAGAATATTTCTGCTGTTGTAGAAACTGACCGGTGCTTGTCTTGTATACTGAACAAGAGTTTGGTTAGCTCCGCCACGGGACATCACCAGATGGTCTGAGGATGCATCATCATTTCTCTTCATTAGTTTGATACTGCCATCAGAGCAGCATCCATTCATGCACAAACAGAGGTCACTGCTCTAATTTGTAAATGCCCTCAGACCAATGAGAGGGCATGTGGTTAAAATTGTTGGACATACAGTAAGCTAAGATGAGGATAAAAGCAAGAACGCGTAAAAAGAGAGGGCAGACAGACAGATTTGACTCTCTAAGAATTCTCAAGGATGTGAATGGACAGAAAAAGTATAATGAATTCAAAGTCAAGAAACAAATAAGAAGAACTTGAATCCTGTTAATTATTAATGAAGTCATCAGATGGTTACTTGATAAATCCAAAATACCAAAAATGAAGCGGCAACTTTTTGTTAAACCAATACATGTTTAGTTTTAAACCTAACCTGGCACTATAGCCTCTAAATAGTAAGGATAACCAAAACAAATTGTATCTTGGTTGTTTGGATGTTTTGGACCAAACAAACGTCAAGTTGTGAAGGGAATTTATTTGTGTCATTATTGTATAGATTACATTTTTGATTTATTAATTGCAAAGCAAAACAATAGTAAGCTGGAAACATTTCCCTGTTAGGGATTCCTGAATTTGAAGAAGCCATCCCATTTCAGTAAGGCTGCTTGAAAGTGTTTGAAAACTGTCAGTAAAGTGGCAGTCAAACTATGAAAATGGAAAAGTGGCATTCCCACTGACCCACCCTGGAGTGGTTACACCAGTTAAGTTGGTCAGTGAACTCAGCACTGAGCCTCTAATGTGGTCTCGGCGTGGTAGGGCGGGGGCCGGTGGAGCAGGGAGGGAGGCCCCGGGCAGATGTGGAGCAGGCAGTAAGGGGGGTATAGAGAGGGTCTGTAATTATGGGCATGGCGGGGCAGGGGCGGCCTGTTGCTGCAGCTCCCGGTAGGTCTCTGAGCTGTGATTACAGGGTGTGCGAAGGCTGAGGGAGGAGTGATAACAGGGATGCAAAAGTCAGTGTGTGCATGTTCTTGTGGGTGCTGACCATAGGGCTTTGAAACCCTACTGCAAGCTTGGCAGAGAAAAATAGCTAGGACTGCAATGCTAAAAAAACAACCCAAGCGGAAGATTCAGGGGTAAGATGTCCAAAACGGGAGGACAGAGAGAGAACAGAAACAGGGAGTGACAGGGATGCTAAATAGCAGAATTGTATAACAAAGAGACGGAGTCACCGAGGGGAAGAGGAAACAGCAATACCACGGGGGAAGAAAAACAGACGGACGGCATTTCAAAGTTCTTGCTGCTTCAACAGAAAGCTGTTTTGTATTTCAGCAACCTCTATATACCTGTCTAAAGCACTACTGTAAAATTCTTAACTGTTACTTTAACAGTCAGGTTTTTGGCTTCGTCTTTAGAGCCACAAATCAATAGACTGTTTAAAGCCTGTTAAGCCCCGAGCCTGTTTTTCAGGTCTCAGGCTCGAAAATGACATTCCCAGAACAAATGACCATATCTTCACTTCTAAAAGGGTTAAAATAATTATCTTTTTTCTCAAAGCAAGGTTACACCTGTGAGTTGGATGTAGAAGTGTCAGAATCAATATAGATGTTTTTATTTTAGAGTAAATTCAGATTGGACACAGTAAAAAAAATTAAATTATTGTGTCCGTCCAACAACAACAAAAATTACTTATAGTGAAAACCACCCTTGAATGATGGGATGGTAGACTAAAAGCTTTAGGAATCCAAACTACAACATATAATAAGTACCCTGTATCAAGATTGATGCAAAACAAGTTAAATTTGACCTTTTTAGAGAGATTTAGCCAAATAAAACCACTTCTGGGGTCATTTGGGTGGATTTGACCTATCTCTAGCCCCCCTTGCTCGATTTTGCTGATTGACCTCTCTTTCTAACCGTCAGAGCCAATGGAATCGAGGGAAACTCCCACATACTCCTTATTTGGTCATATGTGTGTGTGAGACTGCCGCATAACCAAGACCGGAAGCTGCGATAACTCTGGTGGCTACCATTAGCAGCTAACTTTTAATCTCCAATTTTTACATACAAATGGAATTATGGATTATAAATAAATAAAAATGATTACCCAGAAACATTATCAACCTATGGATTAACAGATTCAGCCGCGTTTGTTCTCGTTTTAATGCCACGTCTTTTGATCAGATTGACAGCTACGGTGAGACGATCTCCCGTAAAAGCTCTGTAAAGGTACGTGTTGTGATGTCTGTGTTTGCTTCCCCTGTCAAGAGTTCGGATCACTCAGTGATGATATATATACCTAAATAATCTGTGGAACCTCAGCTTTAATCGGATATCATGTATGTGCAGCTACGATAAGTAATAAGGGTATATTTTATCTTGAGTTCTGTGCCAAAGTGCCTTAGCATTTTTAGCCCAGGGGTCATTTAGATGCTTCTTATGAGACTTGTGTTTTGTTTTGGTAAAAATGGTTTGTATCGTCAATTAGCTGAGATTATTCCCGTTAATCTGGTATAACACATTAATAGGTTCTTAAATATTAAGATCCCCTGAGACACAGTGTCGTGAAAAAAAATAAAAGTACCCGCCGACGGGGACCTTGGGGCTTAACAGGTTTTAACAGCAGCGCTGCGAGACAGAGGCAGAAAGATAGAGGAGCCAGAGGCAAGGATTAAAAATGGGTTAAAAATGGTGCAGAGGTGCTCTGCGGGCGGGAGGCACTGTCAGTCGAATTACTGTAGTAAGGCTGAAAGCATCAATGGGCAAACAACAGACGGCTGCTGCCACATTGATTTCAAACATAATACACACAGGCAGAGGAAAGGACACACACGGGGACAGCTTCAAAAGTTTTTGAAGATGTTGACTTAAGCTACTTAACTTTGACTGCTCTGACATTAAAGAGGATGAAGAGAAATAGAGAAGAGGGAGGGCAGAGGAAGAGAACAAGACACTCGAGAGGCATGAAGGAGGAGAAACAGAAAAGAGAAGAAGAGGAAAAGAGGATGAAAGCAAGTGTGCTCTCCATCTCGCTTTTCATTCAGCCTGTTTTTATCTCTCCCTGACCTCAGCCTTTCTATCCCCCTTGCAGACCATGACTATACGGAAATGCGATTTGACTCTTTAATCTTCAAAATCCATTTGGCCAAACAATGTTTTCCTTTTCTAATTAACGGGTAAACAATGGTTGTGTGTCTCATGCATGAATGCGCACACTCAATGGCAAAATCACCAAGGATTGCGTGTTTTGCGGCAGCTACACTTGCACAAATACAACCAAAACATGTGCTGTTTATTCCTCAAAGCATCTGCGAAGGGTGAAATAAAGAACTAACTTTGCCTTGGTGCTCCTGTGCTTTTTGCATATATTTAAATTAGGTACAATTAGGAGCAAAACTGGCCCCTTTCTATGCAAATTCGCCTTTTTGCAAAAACAATCCAATTGCTGGTTACAGTTAAATTAATAGGGTCTTTAGAGAGTTGGTGGTAACTGAAGCAAACGTATAAGGGGGGGTCAAGCCCACACTTTCCAGCAATAATGGCTTTGTCTAAAAACGGTTCCTCTCCCTCACACTTAAATGACTTTGACGGTCAGAAGCTAGAAGTCAGAAATCTATTTTATTATTTTTATCTCTGCCATTGTTCTGCTTATGTGTTATTGGTACAAAGGGTGACGTTTATAATTTCCAACGTCGATAACTGATAACTGTTTATGATATCATGACTGCAATTTCTCCTGAATCTGAACTTGAGACACATTGAAGCGGCTTCATATGATGCTATCAGCAGCCGCACCTGTCAAAGCGGCATCTTTGGAATCTCACGATAAATGTGAGATGGCAAATCAATGAAAGAACATAGGAGGAAAGAAAAATTGTCGAGAGTTATCGTATGGCTCTTCGCATTTCATAGTTCAGTGCAGACACATGACAATAGAAAAACAAATCCATATAAAAAAGGCGAATCAAAAACCTCCTTTCTTCTCCCATCATTACTCCCTTTTGTTCTTTATCTTTCTTTCCATTATTGCATCTCTTTCAATGTCTAATCTTTGTTGTGCTTACAATGAGAGGGATCGAAAGTTGCTAAGGAAACAAATAAGGAAAGAACTTAAAAAAAGAAAAACCAAATCATCCAGAGGCGGATGAGAGAAAAAGGGGGAATGAGGGGAGGAGAGAAAAAGAGGGAGAGGGGAGTTGAAAGAGTTTATTTGCCCATTAGCAGGATGCTATTTGAACCTGAAGGGATGTGGGATGTGTGGAGGAGAAGACATCAGAGAATGCAATGCAACTGCCGGGAGTGGGAACTGGCCTGGAAAGCACAGTAAATACAGTATGTACACCATTTTCTATAGTTATATAAAGACATTTTTGAACTGTACTCTGGCTCAAGTGTACACTTTAAATACTGATGAGTAAGCTTAAAGATGGTATTTGTCATCAATAACACCTTAAATCATTGTATATATAATTTAAATAATAAAGGAGCTACTCAATCTCAAAGAAATAGCACAGAACGTTACAAAACTGAAAATAAAGTACAAGTCTCGGTCTCAAAAGGGATACAAATTACAAAACGGGATCACTAGATGTTAACTAAAAAGGTTATCACTCACTTTGATGATGCATAAAAATATCATATCATCAATAATATAAAAGATATCTAGGAAATATTCATTGCATTTAGGATCAATGTCTGTATTACTTTCAGTAATATCAGGAAATAAAAATACACTAAGAACCAACTTCTGAATGGCCTCAGATTTGCAAGCTACATTACCGGAGGCTGTTTTAAACCGTGTAAAAGGTTTAAGGCTGGATATTCTCAAACACAAACTCAGTGCATCAATATCCCCAGCAGGAAGCATATGCATACTAACCAACCAGACTGCATGCTGCGTTTGTGACAAATATCAACCCGCCCACACTTTTAGGGTACGAGAATCATGCTAACCAGCTCACAAACAACCTTATTATAACATGTTGGTAGCATTAAACATGTTTCCTACTGTATGATTGGTTAAATACAACATTACCAAAGCACAGCGCGTTTATTATGGAGTGTCCTCGGTCACATTTTTAAAAGAAAGCGTGCTCAGACTTTCATCACAATGACATTGAAGAATAAAATCCAAGCTGCTGTCTGAACACGTTTAATGTCAATATGGTGATAAACAGTTTATTAAGAAGAAGAGGGCTGATAAGCAGGAAGGGCACAATGTGCAGACGGGCTGATTGTCTGGAGTGTGTGTTTGTTTGTGAAGGGCTAAGAGAAAGAGATGACACTTGCTGAGTAACAAACTGTGAGGGAATACAAAAAAGGGCTAACAACACACACAAACGCATCTGTATGCCTATGCATGGAACTACACACACTGCAGCGAACACTCGACGTACAGCGCGCAGCTCTTGAGGATTTAAAGTTCAAAGGATTTTTTTATTTTGGGAACAGCTTTGGGTTAGTCACCCTGCTTTGGTGACAGACGGAGAAACAGGTTGCAAATATCAAACACGTTACAAGCGCTGTGTCACACGCCCACCCACACGAGCTCGCACACTTTCCTCATATTTCCTCTGTCTCACTCTTAATTCCAAGAAACATCTCTCCAAAAGGGAGACTGTGTTTTTAAAACGTACAAGCTGATTCCCCTCCAGCTAATACATGATCACAGCTCTGCAGACAGCTTTGTCAAAAACACTAAGAAGTTGTGTTCCGCGAAGTGATGAGGGGAATATTGGCGTTTGAATGTCTTGTTGTCTGCGAGGCATGATGAGATTTCTCCAAATTGACCATTTGGTATGGTATCTTTGGATTTCTCCATGTTGTAGCAGCACTGATGTCATTCAAGAGCAAGACTCTCATATGCGGCTTTCACACCAGCGCTTTTCCCTTTCTAGCTCCGAGCTAGAGCTTTTCTGGTTCAGCTCCGGTTTCCCTTTTCTGCTCCCGCTCTGTTCACACCGCCCAGAGCCCGACTGGTGCTGCCGCTGCTGCGTCATGACGTCACCGTTTACATCGCTGATTTGCTCCCCAACGGCATTACGGCGCTCACAACAACGGGGGACTGCGTCGGGTCGATGATCGTGTTGCTTTTAATCACACGAAGCCAGATTAAATTAAATAACGACTTCTCCAACCTTATACTTTGCTCCAGAGTGCCGTGGTTCATTGTTTATTAATGTGTTTCTGCGGCATTTACCGACCGCTGCAGTGTTGGCTGCTCTTCTACGGGAGTTTATTCTCCCGTTAGCTCCCGGTTAGCTCACACTGCTGCGGCCGCTCTAAAGTATTCACTGTCCGACTCACACAAGCAGCTGATACATATCCCCAGTTCCCCTTAGCCTAAGTGAATGTGTGTCAGTCTGAATTGACGCGGTTTGGTATCACAACACTGTTATGAAAGTTTCTCTGGTATAAAATGGGTGATGTTAGCATAACAACCGAAGCTAAACTGACTACTTGCTATTGCTATCCTATTGTGGCATAAACCGTTTTCTACAGGCACATTTTACCGGCGTATTTGTATTATGATTCTACTTGTGATAGTCGGACACGACAACCTGTGCAGCCCATGTATTGATTCCATCCGATAGCTGCTATAATACAAAACAAAACGTCTGCCTCTCTCCACAATGATCAATAACAGAGAACGGATGGTCAAAGTAAGGTACAAATAAACAGAATCACACGAAGCCTGGTTAGTGTTGCCTGACTTTATAAAGTGTGTTTATAAGCACTACTGCTTGTAGGCAGGCATGACAGTCGACCCATGTTCAGGGGAGGTGGGTTTAGTTTCCTGCACGCCTCGACGTAATGCCCCTTTCACCAGTGGCGTTTTCTCCTGGAGGCCAAGGGAAGCCAGTCTTCCCCTGTTTTTTCGGAGTGTAGTTATAATTTTAGTAAATAAATAAAATCACTTCGTTTAGTTTCGGAAATTCTTTGTTGTGTGTTGCTGCCGGCCCGTCTCTCCCCCATTCTCATTGAGTATTTTACAAAGAGTGAAACAGCGCCCCTCTAGATGTTATGGTGAAACAGTAGATTGCACTCACTGTTGCGAGAGGAGGCCAGCCGAAATTGGCTTCCCTTGGTGAAAAAAAATGGAGAGATTGACCAATCAGATGAGGCTCACGTGATGCCCCTGCCAACCTGTGATTAGTCAGGGCCATGCCAAGGGAAGCAAGAGGCGGCCGGCTTCCCTTGCCTCACAATCCAATCAAATCGCATCAATTTAGTGGTGCAGTGACGCATCCTAAAACCCGGAAGTAAGCTGCGCTCGGGTTCCCTCGACATGGGATTTCTCCATAGGATTTTGGAAAATAGCTCGAAATAAGGTCAGTGGAAAACGAACCTGTTAAATAAATGCACGTTGTGTTCAGTCGGATAATATCCACATGTCTACCCTACTTTTATAATTTTCGAATCATAAATCGTATCGATAGAAGATAGATAGCGTCACTGCACCACTCTCACCGCCGTTAGAAAGTAGCAGCAACTGAAGCAAGTGCAATTATGGAGGGTGGAGATTTGGAGTATTTAATCAAAAATAATTGTACTAAACTTCCGCTACAGCAGCAACAACAAATACAATCTGATGACAGGCCGATGCCCAAACTGGAGCTGTGTACAGCGAGGAAAAAAGGAGCGAATCGGACGTAAAACGTTAAAGGTCTCCTGATTTAGTTTGTGAATGAATGCTTATTAGACTTTGGGCTGGAGAGTGCGTGCGGACATGTCGGTTAGATAACAGGCGTGTGTGTGTAAGTCCTGCATCTGTATGATACAAATGTGTGTAAAATGATACCGGGTGCTGTAATCACTCATCTGGTTACGTTATTATATTGACCCCCGACCCAAAAGAAAGGACGTATTATTGGCTTCCCCTAATTTTTTTCCCACGCCACTACTGCCTTTCACACCAACGCGTTTTCAGCTCCGGCTCGGAGCTGGAGCCTGAAAAGTGCCGGTTTTTCCTGTTCACACTGGCCACGACAATATCCCCTCCAAATTCCTCAGAGACACAGCAACCGCCATCTCACCAGTCATAGCTCACATAATTAACCTCTCCATAAAACAGGGGAAAGTACCCAAAGACTTCAAAATTGCAAGAGTAACCCCCCTGCACAAAAAGGGCAGCAAATTGGACCCAGGCAACTACCGCCCTGTTTCTATACTTACCTCCATCTCGAAAGTCATGGAAAAAATAGTATATGAAACAGGTCGAAAAGTACCTCGTGGAAAAGAAACTAATCTATGAATTTAAATCTGGCTTTAGAACATCCCACTCGACTGACACATGCCTTCTTTATTTGAGCGACCACATCAAACAAGACGTGGACGAGGGCAAATACTGCGGCATGGTGATGCTGGACCTACAAAAGGCTTTCGACACTGTCAATCACCCCATTCTGATTGACAAGCTAAAAGCAATTGGTTTTGATAAACTATCGGTGAGCTGGATGCAATCCTACCTGGAGGGGAGAGAACAGATGGTGGAGGTAAACGGTACTCTGTCCCCCCCCCTCCCAGTGAGCTGTGGTGTTCCACAAGGAAGCATATTAGGTCCGTTACTGTTCCTAATTTATGTAAATGACATGTCATCAGCATGTGACTGCAACTTGTTCCTGTTCGCGGACGACTCAGCCCTGCTGGTCTCTGACAGGAGCAGATTGCAGGTTGAAAAAACCCTCAGCTCCGAGCTCGGCAGAATCTGCACCTGGCTCGCCGATAATAAATTATCATTACACCTGGGTAAAACAGAGTCCATTCTCTTCGGTTCGAAACATAATCTCAGCAAATCCGACGACTTCTCAGTTGCAGTGGGTGACATTATTGTCACAAGTAAGAAGGAAATTACATACCTAGGATCTATTCTTGAGGCAAACCTCTCCTGTGACAAAATGGCATCCAATGTAATAAAAAAAAGTCAATCAAAGAACTAGATTCCTATACCGGATCTCCTCTCTGGTAAACAAAAACACCCTGAAAACTCTGGCAGGAGCACTCATTCAAGGGTACTATGACTATGCTTGCACGTCATGGTACCATAGCACCTCCAAGGCGCTAAAAATAAAACTTCAAACATCGCAAAATAAACTGGTCAGACTACTGCTTGACCTTTCATCTAGAACCCACCTCACCTCTGCCCACTTTGACAACCTAGGATGGCTTAGAGTAGACGACAGAGTACAGCTACTTGCAATGGGCCTGGTCTACAAGATCCACTACACCTCTATGGTACCCATGTACATGTACATGTCAAAATTCTTCCCAAAGGTCAAGGAATACCATGATCATAACACCAGAGGGAGCTCCACAAATCATGTGAAACCCAGATTTGGCACAAAAAAGGGGGAATACACGTTTCGCAATTATGCCACATCAAGGTGGAACGCTCTTCCCACAACTGTAAAGGAAAGTAAAACTATACTTACCTTCAAAACCTCTCTTAAAGAGCACCTTCGGGGGAGAGCATTGCAAAACTGGCCCCGGTAATGGTACAAATCTCAACCTGTCGTACAATGGACAGCTTCCCCCCCCCCATCTATGTATATACTCGCATTTTAGACTCTGTTACTAACTGTATATCTGTAGACTTGGTATGTCTTAAATGTCCGGTTAGGATGTATTAGAACGAAATCTAAAATGTAAATTGTAAATAAGCCATCTGTATGTCAAATATGTCTTATATGTCTTAAATGATATGATGAATTGGAAATGGGGGACCCTGATGTAAATAAGACGAAAGTCTTTCTCTGGTCTGCATCCCCTTAACAATTGTATGTTTTGAGTTGTACTGTACTGTACCCAATATACAAGCTGTTAATAAACTTTTCAATCAATCAATCAATCACACCACAGCGGCGCCGCCTCTTACTGTGCGAGAAAGCAATTGTTGGAACACCTGGCCGACAACCCATAGTAATAATAGTTTGTAGGTCAGGCCAACGTTATTGTATCGTATCTTATGGTATGGTATCGTTACCAGCTCTTTATGTATTTTATAAAAGATATACTCTAACGGCAAAATGCTAACTTAGATTGTGCTTTGTTTCCCAAAAATAGTCCTCATCCTAGGCTTTTATGAAAATGATTGCTTTATGGATAGACACAGTTTGATCCTACAGTATGAAATCTTATGCTCATAGAAGGCATTCGGCTGTCAGCTGGCTTATGGGGAACTCATAAGTGGGTATGTATGTATCTTATCTTGTATTGTTAAACATTTGTATGATAGCTAATATAAACAGTATGTTTAGCCTCATTTGACATTAGCCCAACTAGCAGCACAGAAATGAAGACCTCGGCCAAGACCATGCCCTATCTCGCAATGTTGTGAAAAACCTAAATGTGTAAATGTCAACAAGGAAATATAAAATGAGAATTGTATTTGATTGTTTCTAGTAAGCATACTGATGATTACCGGTAATTAGAGCTTGGTTTGCAAGGTGACACGTTAAAAGTTTTACTATGTTGGCTAAAGTGAGTTCCCACACACACATATACAGTAAATACACACACATCCACACACTGAGCATAAGTAATTGAACAGGCGTCGGCACAGTGTGGTGGCAACACCTGTTTGAAATGTATAATGAGCAGTCAGGGGAGAGGACCACACACACACACACACACACACACACACACACACACACACACACACACACACACACACAACACACACACACACACACACACACACACACACACACACACACACACACACACACACACACACACAGGTGTGTTTTCTGGCAGTGACTGAGCTCGGTTGCAGGTCAGAGGAAGGCTAAGAATAAACTGACCCTACTAAGTCACACACACACACACACACACAGACACAGACACAGACAGACACACACATGTAACTTTGTCTTTTGCGCACACACGCCTTCTGACTACCAAAAAACAGAAAAGAAAGGAAGAAAGAGAGGGCACAGAGGGATTTAATTACCTCTGGCGTGTGCATAATGTGAGTCCAAATAATGAATACATATAGATTAACTATGCTGCATATCAAGTGTATGTGTGTGTGACTTCCCACAGTGACACTGAATAAATTCCACTCGAGTGAGAGAACAACATACTGACAATAACGCACTTACATATTATTCATGTCTTTTCCCTCCTTCACTCCTTTCCTCAGTTCATTAACAAGTAATGTACATCTCTCTCTCTCTCTTCTCCTCCTTGTGTTTTTATCCACGTCCCTGACTCCTTCTCCATCCATGTGTACTGCACTGTACTGAAACACATCTTTGGGTCAGAATGAATGTATGCTACAAAGCATTGATAAAGACATTTACAAACATTATAGTTTAATTCCCATTTCAAGTGTTTCTGAACTATTTGATTTTGGATAGAGCCAGTGCTGTTTTGCAAAACTGGCCCCCTGCAGGTGGTTCTTATTACAAGTAAACTGATATTGTGTCTTTATTTCAGAAATCATCCACTTGTTGAAGTATAAATGAGCAAATATGAGGAGGGGAAGTAAGAGAAAAAGGATTTTTTCTTGATGGTGTCACATTATTTTCTATGAATAAGATATTAATACATTGAGGTGAAGCCCCCTTTTTTCTTCACTTCCTTCTCCTCTGCTCTTGTCAGTTCAGCTCCAATGCCTTTCAGATTTTCCAAGAATCTGAAGCAGCACCTGGTTTACTCTTCCTCCATCTACCCCTCCTCTCTCCTGTGATCCATCTACCCACTTTCTGCACTTTTCCCAAACTTTTCAGAAATCTCATTCCATCAGACAGGATAAACAAAAGTGACAGATTAATGCAGGTGCGGTGTGGTTGCTTAAATGCGCCGAAATAGACCAAATGGTTAAACATAACTATTACGCAGCACCACGAAGGAAGACATACTGTCAGACAGGAGAGAACAGAAGGAGGTGTGGAGGGTGAGTTATGTCTGGGTTGTGATCCAGCTAAATTGCCTTGGCAGAAAGTCCCTTTTTCTCTGAGTAAAGGGTTAGACAGAGATGAATGGATGGAGAGGGTGAGGGGAGGGATAGAATAAGGAGAGGGGGAGAGGTAATAAAGAAGCAGTGGAGCAAGATAAGAGCAAGGAAAGAGAGAGGAATGGTTTGAACAGGTAACGGTTAAAGACTGAAAGGAGGAATATGCTAATCAGGAGGGTGAAAAGGGAAAGAGGAGAGTTGACAGGGAGGTCAGGGAAGAAGGGAGGATGACAAAACCTCAAGAAATCTAAAATGATACCAAGCAGAAATGCAGGGGGATGGGAGAAAGGGGGAGAGATGTTGAAGAAAGCCAATGAGAAAAAGGCTGAAAATGGCTACACAGAGGAAATCCAAGGTCAATGAAGAGCAGACATTTAATGAAGAGAGAAAAGGGGAGGCAGAGAGAGGAAAGAAACAAGCGAGTGCAGCGGATAAAAGCAGCTTTACATTAGCGGGACAAGGGGCTCAAAGGCACAATGATGAAAAGAGAAAACACAGAGGGGTAGCAGCAAGAAAAAGCCATGAGAAAATAAAGAGGGGGAGGGATATCTTAAGAGAGCACATCCTGTTTGCCCTTTCTTTTTTGTTGTGCTCGTGTTTGTCCATCCTCCCAAAAAGCCTTTAAAAAGAGCAACGCCAAAGCATCTCTGATATCATCACTGCTGAAAGGGCAGAATCATATCCAATCCAAAGAGATTTCATATTGAAAAGGCATAATAGAAAAATAGCACAAAATGAGGCCCAAATGTAGCAAATAAAAAGCAGTATTTAGGTTCTTTTGTTTTACCTGTGCTGAAGAAGTAGTGTGTAACTACTCAACAAAAAGCACACTTTGTAGTTCTGATCAATGCATGCTGCAAGCTAAAAATGGGTGTAGGTTATTTAAACCTCGGTATGGTTCTCAGAAGCTTCACAAATACAAGCTGTAATCACTGTTCATCCGCAGCCAGAGGAGGAAGATGCTTATCGATGCTCTTTGTTTACTCTTGACCCACAAAGTTAGAATACCGCACCCTCTGATCTCTGTAATCGTAGCAAACAATCTAACAGTATCTTATTTAGTTTTGCACTAGAGACTATTAATGAGCTTCCAGAGGACATACTGTATATCTGTTTGTTTTGCCTACCTTGGCTCCCTCTCACCCCTCTATCAACGTTTCCTAAGCTCACTAGCTTGCTTTACAAGTAGTGACTGCATCATTGTACACACACACACACACACACACACACACACACACACACACACACACACTTTGCCTTTTTAGTAGACAAGACAAGCCTCTTTTGTACTCATACTCATGAGAAGAGGTGCAAATTAACAAGTAAAATGTACTAAAACACTGAATTTACAATTTTGAGGTTTTTTGTACTTAACTTCATAGAGAAATAGTGTCCTTTCTACATCTACATTGATCTAAATATCTAATAGATAATGAACTCCTGCTTTACCAGCTTCCAAATTAAAGTGATGAAAACATTAATGAAGGAATAATTATAATCTAATAGCATGTTTTCTTTCTCCCAAGTCTCAAGGCCTAAAGCCAGGTTGGTCGTTACAAGCATAGATGTTCGAGAGCACACACATATCGGTTGATATATACTCCGTCTTCCCAACTTCTGTCCCCTAGAAACACAGCACACATATTTGTATTCATATAATTGTACCCTAACATCTGTCCAACCATGAATCAAACAGCACCTTGAGGAAGAGGAAACAAGCAGAAAAGTCCTCATTCTCTAAAACTGTACGTATACACACACACACACACACACACACACACACACACACACACACACACACACACACACACACACACACACACACACACACACACACACACACACACACACACACACACACACACACACACACACACACACACACACACACACACACACTACTTTCTTTATGGGGCCCCAGGAGGCGCTGAGGATACTGCATTCCCAACCGCTTTATGTATTGGTCAATTTAACACCGCTAACATCAGCATATTAAAAATGCATGCGCCCAAGGACACAAGAGTGTGTGTGTGTGTGTGTGTGTGTGTGTGTGTGTGTGTGTGTGTGTGTGTGTGTTCACGTGTGAGAAAACATTTGAATGCAGAGTAGCCTACCTTGAAGAGTGGCATTATTGCGCTGTTATCTGCTTTAATAGAGCTATTGATACCGCAAATGCATGTTTCACACTCAATTAACCTGAACAGCCATTTCTGAATGAGAGTCAATCACACAGAAAGGAGACAGTGAGAGGAATGGGACACTAAAAGTATGTCAGTCACCTTTGAGTGATGTAAAAACCTGATTTTAATGAATACAAAGTTTTTTTTTATTCGACTTTGGCAGAGGTGGGAAAAGTACTCAGATCTTGTACTTGAGTAAAACTAGAAGTACCAGAGTGAAGGAATTCTCTGTTACAAGTGAAAATCCTGCAATCAAAATGTGACTAAAGTACAAAAGGATTGGCATCAAAATAAACTTAAAGTACCAAAAGTAGAAGTACTGGCCCGTTTCAGAATAATATATTTTATATGTTTTGATTATAATGATTGATCATGAAAGTGTTCTCAAAGCTGGTAAAGGTGCAGCTAGTTTGAATGACTTTGTATACTGCAGGGTAGCTTGTGAATTTACTCCAGGTGGAACTAAAGTCTGATTTAAGACTTGATTATATTTCAAAATCTGCAAAGTAACTAAAGATATTAGATACATTTAGTGGAGTAAAAGTACACAATTTACCTCTGAATTGTAGTGGAGTTAGAGCTGCTCGATTATGGCAAAAATCATAATCTCGATTATTTGGGTCAATAATTGATGTCACGATTATTAAAAAAAATCCATTTACTTTGAAAACATAAATTTATTGGTGAAATTTTTTTTGAAGTATATTTTTAACAGTTAATTACCCTGAACTTTAAGCATACAGTAACTCAACTGAAAAACCAATAAAAAAAATAATTTATAATTAAAAAATAATCGTTATATTTCGATAACGTTGTTTTCGTAATCGTTGCAAGCCATAATCGTAATTGCGATTAAAATACGATTAATTGAGCAGCCCTAAGTGGAGTAGAAGTACAAAGTAGCAAAAAATTGAAATACTCAAGTAAAGTACAAGTCTCTCAGAACTGTACTTTAGGACAGTACTTGAGTAAATACTAAGTTACTTCACACCACTGGATTTCGGGCCATTGGTCAAGTGTGCCTATATTCACGGTTTAGTAACAGTTCCTGTACTCACATGGTCTCGTCGTTCTGGAACTCCAGCTTGCCGGCGGACACTTCGTAGTCCTCTCCCGCTCTAGCGCTGCCATCCACGGTTCGGTAGGGGACAGCCACCAGGCCTCGGGCCCCCGAAGTCCTCAACACCTTCAGCTCCATCACACCCATGCTCTCGCTCACCTTCTGACTGCCGGCCTCAAAGGTAAAGATGCCTAAAGGGAAGAAAGAAAGAAGAAACATTAAGAAACATTAAAGTGTGAAAGATGAGGTTGATAAACACATACGCTCACTCACTACTTTGCTCTCGAGTGTGTGCTGTATATAAAGTCAAGGGGATAATAGACTACCTCCCACTCTCTCTAGATAAAAGGAAATGAGCATCAGGTAAACGCCCACGCTCCACTTAGTCACTTTAATTGTCTTTGGTTGTTTTCAAAGTACTGTGGCTGAAAAGTGGTGACACTGAGGGGACCTTAGCAATACAATAATAGACCCATGTGGATTTAAAATAACGCTGGATGGGTGCAGACACTTTTATTAAAACCAGTTCTACTTTTGACACTGTCTGTTTTGCATGATCTAGGTATAGGCAGAACAGAAAATAACATTTACTTCGAAAGTGAGGAGGATTTAAATCGTCAAAATTCTGTTCTCCTCTGTCTTTCAAACGTAACTAGATAAATGGTAGGAGGATTGTATTTAAGTAAGATAGATAAGATAGAAAAACCCTTAAAGAGGAGAAATGGAAACCAAGCAGACCGATCCATCTGAATTGTACGACTCAATAAGAGAGTTGCAAGTCTGTTTTTGTGAGAGACAAAAAACATTAATCTCTGAAAAACAGTGCTTGAAGGTTCAATGTTTTCCATTATACATTTAAACGGAAAACTTCTAAATACATACTTTTTTTCTACACAAAAAATCATCACGATTCAATAACGTAATCGATACAGAATCAGACCATTAGGAGAATCTATAATTACAGGGATATGAATAAAATCGTATCTATTCCCATCAAACGTTATTTAGGGGTTCAATTACCTGCGTGATCGTCATCGTAGATGGTCACTGTGGCGCTGTGGTTGTCCCCCAGCACGGCTTTGGGGGCGACGCTGGCGTCCTGCGGGGCGGTGCCGATCTCCGGATATCCAACCAGCCGAGGGTTACTGAGGTGGACGTAGAAATACTCATCCTCCTCGAAGATGTCATCGTCAATCACTCCGACAGTGATCTCTGGGGAAAGAAATGTCATTATAGGTTGGGACAGAATAGTTTACTGTAGTTAGTGCTGCATATTTAATCCAAATTGAGGAAAATACTTGTTTTGGTACAAATCTTCTTATAAGGGTCACACCATGATAACTTTGATACAATTTTCAAGCGATAAATGTTTCAATTCCCTCCTATATCTTTAAAGATATCAAATTGCAATATCAGGCCAAATAATCACAATAAGTTATTTTGTTCTAAACAGTACAGCCTTAGTAGGATTCTTCTTTATGAAATATTATTCCAAAAAGAACATTTTAGCGTTCCCTGTGGATGATCTGATCTGTTTGAGCCTCAGTCTAAGCGATGTGTTTTTGTAAACTATGCCATACATTATTGCCGTGAGTTGTTTTTTTACCTTTGAGGGTCTCTCCCGGCTTAAACAGCAGCGTTCCCTCTGCAAACTCATAATCCGAACCTGCGTTTGCTGTGCCGTCCTCTGTGCGATAATCCACCTGGGGGAGAGCGGAGCACACAGAGAGGGGAGGCGGGTTGAGACCATGGTAAAGAGAGAGCCCTCAGAAGATAAAACAGAACGGAACGGAAAAGGGCAAATAAACACAAAGGGAAAGGAGAACATGGAAAAAGAGACGGAGGCAAACAAGAAGAGGAGAGGCATTTGGGGAACAGAGGAAATTCAAGAGAAAGTGCTTCATTAAACTGAGCCCTGTGGTCAGACACAGTGTGAAAATAAACACTTTGAATATAGTACAACAAAACTTCCCCTGTATCCTCTCCATCTGCCCCCATATTAACACCCTCACAAATGCACCCTCACTGTTTAGAATCAGATAACAGATTGTGTCGTCTTTTCAGAAATTCCCATTACTTCATACAGACGTACTGTGTATGAAAAGCTGACTCAGTGCTGGGGGCGCTTTTATTCCTATTCTCTTCGCACTCGCTCCGCTCTTGATGAAATGCGTGTGAGTGACACAACTCTGAACCCTTTTTTACATGTGCCTTTTATTGCAGGGACTACTCTATACTGAGGATTCACTATATTTCAGATTTTTTTAAACATGAAGAGACATTATGACATTTTGGAATTATGATTGTGTGAATATAATAGCAGGAAATGAATGAATTGATGAGTGGGTTTCTATGTTATGTATATTTTAGAAAGATGGGCAGCCGAGAATATAGCTAGGCTTTTTAACTGTATCACTGTAGGTTTAACGTAATTAAAAGTATGCCTTTTCCTATGGCACCTAATTTATAAAATACAGCACATTGTATTTGATGAATCCCTCTGCTAGGAAACTGTTCTTTTTGGTATGGATGGACAGGAATGTGGTTTCCCATAAATCATTTTGCCATTTACAAATGATTTAAGCAGACTTCAAGCTACTATAATCTTTTTTCTGTATTGGCTCAAATGACTTACTACGGTTTTGCTCATACTGAGAAACCCATATTAAATAATGATAGTTTTAACATGTAGCTCTTTATTTTGGTTTTCCAGACTAACTTGACTTATCTGTGTTGTATTAATATGCAACATTCAGCTGTTTTCAACTAAAAAGCTATACAAAGAAGCTGTAAATGCCTGCTTGGAACTAAATGGCAAAACAAAAGTAAGTACTCGCTGACATTTAGCAGATTAAGAGATGCATATCTTTCCCGGGAATTTTTGGAGTTTAAAACGGTGCTTAAAGAAGTTGAATATTGGACTTAATCCATCAGGTGGATACGAATGAAAGCTAATGATTCTCCGTACCTGCTGTATATCAAAAAAGCCTACTTTTTTACATCATATTAGCTATTTTGGCTTCAAAGGTCTTTTAAATGTTATAGCTTTTTCCTGCTGCGGCACAAGCGGCACACAAAGTCTCTTAATGCAGCTTCAAATGAGCGGTTAGCTTTATATATAATGTTTTTAAAGATATGTCTAAGTGTCGGTAGCTGTTTTAGAATGGCTGCCTCGTGCTAAAAGTGCTAAGCTTTTTATGAGTATATTTCTTTGAACTTTTCTTGTATAATGAAAAGGCTGGGACTGTTAATAGATTTGTCCAGCTTTTGACTGATTCAAGTGCGACATCAAGTACATGTAACCACATTGTGAAAGCATTTGCGTAACGATAATCATTTCTGCGTCTGCACTGCTCTGACACGCTGTCTGAAGAGCCTGTGTGGGCTTAAAAGGCCACTTCACTTTATAAAATCAGTTTCAGTGGACGGCAGACTGAAGCCATGCCATGAACCGACCTCTAAAGGTAGCTCTGATGCTACATCATAGTCTCCTTTGAAAAGGAAGTTATGATTTGGTTTGGTGTGTCTTTTTTCAGGAGGACTACGGTAAAAGAAAACAGCCGTGATATTGTATCATGGTCCAAGGGATAACCCATTACATTTTGGATCTGAATCATGCTGAGGATACACATATTATTCTTTCAATTCCATTAACATTGCCTAATAGGGCATGATCTATTCCGAGGAAGTTTTATGTGTATATGGGAGAATAATAGAGGAGACACAGCCATGCAAGGCCCCTGCTGTATTAACATGCAGATCATTTCACTGATACAGATTTCTGTCTCTGACTTAAAAGAAAATCTGTTATTCCGAGTATGAGGCCAGTGTTAAGATCAATGAGCCTTCCCCAATGGATGTTTTTTTATCTTTTTCTTACAGCCTGAACAGAAATCGAAAAATCTGGAGAATAAAGTGTTTAGTATTGTGTGTCCCCGCTCTTCTTTATCAACCATTTCTGTTATTTACCAGCTGTCTGAATTTTTTTAGAGATGAGAACAAGTGAGGTCAGGTCAGAGCAGATTTCTGTGGTCATTTTTCTGAACTCCTCAGTCTTGCATGAACACCACACCCACCTTGACAGTAACTCCAGGGTCTCCTCCGTGTCTGCCCACAGTCAGTTTTAAGGAGCCACAGTTTTCGAAGCACTGGTACAGAGCGGGTTCAAAGTCCATCGTGATGGTGTGAGGGTCGTCCTCCTGCGCCTGCGTCTCATTGCTGCTCACCACCTGGAAATAAGAGACGGGAACAAATTAAGATGTGAGTATTTTATCTGTAAATAGTGGTGCTGAGGGGAGATGATGTGCATCCCACCTTGCGGGCCTGGTCGGCGGCGTGCTTCTTCAGGATGTTTCCAGCTCCGATCATCATCCTGGTTGCCTGGATACGATAGAACGCTCTGCTCTTCTGCTGCTGCATCAGGACCTGATCAACAAAACCAATCAATTAATAACAAATCTATTGTATTGATCATGTTTTGTTTCACCTCCAAAAAAAAAGTCCTTTTATAAAAGCTTCCACGTTTGAATTGGAAGCTGCAATTTCAAGATTAAGCAGTGAATCTCTTTTGGGAATTTTTTTCCTCAGGGAAATTAGTAGTCAAGGGCTTAGAGAGTTACTGAAGGACGTTTTTTAAAAATGGGTGCTTGAAGTTTGGACCTAGATCCTGCGCGTATTGATGTTGGAGCTTCATATTTATAACTGTTTTGCTTTGCAGGGATTTTGGGCCAACCCAGAAGTTAGCTCTAGTTACTTTAATGGGATTTTCCATTGGATTTTGGAATATTGCAAAAAGCAAACTGAGGACAACAACATGTTATTGTTCTTACATGTTTTGTTCAAAAAATTATGTTTACAGATGAACACCACCTCTATGATTTCTTACATATAAATGGCCAGAAGTAAAGAGCTAAAGGCCTTTAAAATAATGAAAAGCCTCAATTCTATGTTTCGGGCATCCAACCAAAAATATTTCCTTGATCACATTTCCTTGAACAATGTGACATTGCTTCCTTACTTCCCTGTTAACAATGCACAAGACTGTTCCGCTGCAAACATTTTATCTAATGGGCTTCATCAATCTATAAGCACACATTTCAATAAAAGTGTCTGGCTGAATAGGAATTTCATATTCTAGCGATTTACCAACTAAATAGAACATTTAACTTTAGATGTGGAAATCATTGGCTTAAATGTGGCCTCAAAGGAACACTGAGTTTTTGAAATTGAAGGAAAGAGAGCCGGCAATATCCCTTCAGAATTCTCATAAAATCTGCATCACTGTGGAGGGATGTAAGCTGTAATTGTAAGTTTAGTTAAAAACGTTATCAGGTTTAGCTGGTCTAATTGAATGAAAGTCCAATTCCACCATGGGGAACTACTGTTCAATGTAATGATTCGTTAAGACCACACTGAACTTATTTTGTCCACTTGAGTTTACTCGTCTAGCTGCCATTTTTATTTACAGAAAAAAGCCCAAGCGAGGAGCTGCAGGGAGGGAGGCTTGAATTCAAACAAACATCTGGCAGTTTCCCAGTGCACCTTGGGGTGCTTTCCTCTCCTCTCCTTCATTGCCAAAAAAACAAAGACCAGGAGCAACAAATGGTGGAGGAAAGGCAAGGGAAGGAAGAGAGGAAAGTAGAGAAAGAGGGAGCAGCAGAGACTTGGATAGCTTCCACAGTTCATCATCAAAGGGTGCAAAACCAGACAAGTCCTTAATGTGTCAGTTTGATTATAAAAATAGTTTTTAGCGAGTGCAAATATTCAAAAAGATATGAGTGTGTGAAAACCATTTATTAGTGACTGCTTTCTATTTGACCAGGGATGCGAAAAAACCACATTGACTATCTAAAACCAAACTAATGCCAAATTAAACCATAAGTACAATTTAGGACAAAGCACTACATTTTCATGGCTAATCAATATATTTTAAGACATCGTATATCTAAATCCCCCAAAAAAATCTTAACACATGGTCCACTTACTGTCTCTTTTTGAAATGTTAATAACATGACCCAGTCTTATATGAACTCAGCTGTAAGCTCAAATAAAGTTAACAAGTGGACCTTGGGTTACATTTTTTTGTCAAGCTACAGTATGGCTTCCAAGGCTATGGAGGAACTTACACGCTCACTTATTTGATGTTAATACAACTTACCCCGAAAAAAACCACCTGGATCTCAGAGGGGTCGTCTGTTATAGGGCTGTCAATCAAGCCAACCGCCAACATGCTCTCTGCAGACTAGTGGTTTTATCAGCACATGACATTACATGAGGGGCTGAAAAACTGTATTGGTATCTTTATATGTGTACTTATCTAGACAACACTCTAATGACTTCCATAGTATGTTCTTTTTATTTGGTGTGTATGCAAAGTTGGGTTTTGATTTTCTTTCATGTGCATGTAGGCAGTTGTTTAATTTATTGAACACCTTTTAACTTGCTCTGTAACAGTTTGAAATGTTCTCTGTATCCCTGCTATCACTTAAAACACCTTGTTAACAACTGAATGTGTCAAAGCGTCAACTCTAACACAGTCACCCCTAGAGGGGTCGCATATGAAATGTGTGACATGATGTAATGTCTCATTTAAGATAAATGCAGGGCCTCCATTATGAGCAGCAACATCCAAATACATTCAATTGTGGACTAAAATCAAATATGTATGTCTTAGAGAAGCTTGACATTATGGTGAATATGCTTTTACTTGCTGGGATTTAAATAGGAATTGATACCACTTTCGTGTTTGGACAGGGGAGATAGAGCCAGGAAGCCATTAGCTTAGCATGAAGAAGGAGATAAGCTTATGTTCCCGGGGTCTTAGGTTCTTTATATAAACTAACATGGTAAGGGATTATTAAGGGCCATATTTGCAGTTTAGATTACAGGTGAATGAAATTGAAATAGATGTTTCAAATGTAATATTGCCGGCAATTTTGAGGGGGTTTTTTTGTCCAAAAAGCTATCCATGAAGTCGCTGTGCCTGGCTGCTGTTTGCTAATAAAAGATAAAAAATGTAACTTTCTATAAAACCATAACTTGAAATACACTTTTCAAAATGACTACAATGTCTCTTTGAACTTTGGACACAGCCAGGCTACCTGTTTCCCCTTGTTTCCAGTCGTTATGCTAAGCTAAGCTAATGGCCTCCCAGTGTTATATTCCACAATAAATATTGAATATGAATACATTATAATATTAGCACACTCCTCCAACCTGATAATTAGCCATCTCGATCAGCTGCTCCATGTCTTTATCCGGGTGCCTCTGCTTCAGATCCTTCAGCGTCTTCGCCATGTCCCTCCTGGCCTCATCTTGTCCGTCCTTCGCTCCGTCTTCCATCATCCCTCCGTCCATCCCACTGTGAGAATTCAGTGCCATCTGTCCGTCTAGCTCCAGCATGTCCATCTTGGTGAAACCCCCCGGCCCCAGGGCACCTCCTCCGGACATACCCATGGCTCCATCCGGCCCTCCCTCGGTCTCGATGATGATGCCGTGGTGCTTGTCGGCGCGGTAACGCTTGCGGACGTACTTGTAGAAGAGGAGGCGACGGTCTGCCACCCAGGCCTGGCCCACACAGAGCGGGAAGAAGAGGAAGGTGAGCACTGCCTCCCAAACCTAGAGGAGAGGAGACACAGTTAACACCTTCTTCTTCCCAAACTTTGCTCTTATGTAGCCTTCTGTATATTCTCACCTCCACCTCTCCCGGGGAAAAGACACTCAGAATCAGGTAGAGCCATATGTAGGCGAAGATACTCCAGGCTGCCGTGACGAAGAACACCCGAAGGTGTTTGATTTTACGCGTCTCTCCATCGGGTACCACGTACACACACAGGGCGATGATGACGAACATGTTGAAGGCAGCGCTGCCCACGATGGTGCTGGGACCCAGAGAGCCGGCCTCAAAATCGTGACCACACACCTATAGACGGGGTGAAAATCAGATGACTGTGTTCCCAGTACGCTCTGTGCATCAGGTAATCTAATGCGTAACCAGCAGGCTCATAATGTGCTCACCTCAATAACTGACAGCAGTATCTCGGGGGCGCTGGAACCCAAGGCCATTAAAGTGAGATTAGAAACGGTCTCATTCCAGATCCTGACCGTGGCGGTGGTGGTCTCACCATTCGGCCTTTTTATAGTGATTTCTTTCTCCTGGGAGGTTATGACCTGCGGAGAAGAGGAGAGGAGAGGAGAGGAATGAGAAGGTAAGAAAAGAAGAGGTTGCACCAAATGAAAAGGACAGGAGAACGATGAAGTAAAAGGAATGAAAATCAAGGAAATGAAAGAAGAGCGAGGGATCCACCAAATGAAAATAAGAGGAAGTAATAGGGAAAGAAAAAATATATATATATTTTAGAGAAAAATGAGCCATGAAACTTATTATATTAAGGATAACTCAAACTAAAAGCTAGTCAAGGTCACACAGATAGAGAAATTGTCATAGCAATGGACAGTTTGTGAGTGAGGTATTCCTCTAAGTTAGATCCATTGAATTTCCCATAGCTGTTGATAACTCACATACATACTAATTACTACAATGAAGAGATGTAATACTATCAGGAGAAAAATTAAACCAATGTGTGCTCTTTTATCTCTTGCCTACCTCTATAGAAGACATGAACCGGTCCGCTATAATGCTCATGCCCAGGAACATATAGATGAGAGCCACGAAGTAAACAATGGCCCGTGCCACTTTGTCGCCCACAGAGGGGTTCTGAGGGTTCCACACGGGCAGCACCACTCCTGAAACATCACAAAAAGGAAGATATCAGAATAGGTTATGCAGGAAAGGATCACATATATTAGGTTGCATCCCTTTCCCTCTTTAATCTTGTACAGTCTGCCACTGTGGGCATCTTGTAAAAAGCTCAGTGGCAGTATAACCTGATTAAGGAATGTAACAAGTGGAAGATGTATCATTTGATAAAACATATTAAAATCGATCAATGTGCTCCAGTTTAAAGGCAGTAAACTGGCACAATCAGCTGATAAGTCACCAGTGGTACATTTAACTCAGGGGACCATGAAACACTGTCCCCATTGTGTGGTATGGCATCCTGATTTGTGTGAACTTTGAATATTCTGCTTTTCAACTTTAATGGTTGTTTTTTAACCTGGACCCTATTTTGCCATGTTTTTATTTCTAACTGCTCCAATATTCAACACTGCTGCTACGAAAAGGGCTCAATAGCAGTGACATTACAAAGAAATTAGCGTTTTTTCCAGAATGAAAAAGATCGTAGTTGGCCTTTCAGTGTGCATTAGCAACCCTCAAATAAATCTCTTTCCTGTTAGCCTCTGGACAGCTTGCACAGAATGAGCTGGCAAAATGTACGGCAATTAATGCCAGGAGGGTATTTATAGGCTATTTTAGAAATAAAGGAGTCATTAGATGAATATACTGGTACCACAAGAGAAATATACACTCTATTAAGCTGTGGAGGGACTGTATGATACGATGCCGTTTCCTCACCTTCCTGACACTGGTCTCCAGCAGCTGAGCAGTTTGCGTCAGCCGCGTCCACTGATCCGGGACAGGACAGGAGGAGGAAGGCAGAGAGTAAGAAGAGGAGGAGGGGTGAGGAGAGGCGGGAGGTGAGAGAGGATGGAGACATGGCTGTTGAAGCCATTTCTATCGATGCAGTCGGTCCTTCACTGGACTCTACTGACTTCTACTGGGTCCGCGCAGAGATTCGTGAATCCTTTAGGTACAAAGAGACAGAAGGAGAGACGTTATTTCACTTTTAAATACACCACTTAACTCTCTAAAAACCGTCTTCTGCTTCAAATCAAATCAAGTGCCTCTATTTAAGGCGTGCAGAAAGAGGTAAGACTTCAAGTTAAAAGCACAGACAACAACATTCTTTATCTTACCAGAACTCAATAGAAGGCTGTTTATTGTGGATTATATACAGATAAAATGAAGAAGCAACAAAAGCAATAATGGTCACTACATAAGAGCAAGGCTGAAAACGTGATGATACACTTGTAGTCAGCCTCTGTAATAAAGTTTAAACTAAATAAAAAGTCTATAAAGCTGAAGTAGAAGAAGCCAGCCTGGGCTCCTCTGGAGATGAAAAAAATCAATCACCTCTTGTTTTTAATCTGGACTGTGGAACGGTCAATAGAAAACCACAGAGCAAACAGTACACATTTCTCCATTTGTAATCTTTAGAAATCCCCCAAGACACTGCAATCTTACCAAGGCTTTTTGTGCACTTGAACCTAACATTAATCACAGCCTTATCATACACATGTAATGTCAATATTGATATATTATAACATTTTATGTTTACTATTTATCTAAAAACATGGTTTGGAAACAGTGGCAAGTCAGGTCTTTCACTCCCAAGTCCAAGTCCAAGTCCTTTATTTTTCTGGTCTAAGCTGCACTGTATGTTACAGGGTTGCCAACTCTCACGCATCTGGCGTGTGACACGCTTTCACTCTCAATCTCACGCTCTCACGCTGCCCAAACTATTCTCACGCCAAAAACAAGATGAACCGTCGATTGTTTTTGGTTGGTTATTTACAATGTTGAGTTGACAGCTGCTCAAGCTGTCGATCCGCTCCCTCCCCGCCCCCACCACTCTTAACAACGTTAACAGACAGCAGAGCAGTGGGAGCCGGTTGGTCAATCCCCGACCCGCATTGCGCATGCGCAGATCTAAGATCCAGTAGAAATGATTAAAAAGTAAAAGTCTGCTGCTTATTGTTTTACTAGGCCAAAATAGAGTCAAAGAGTATATGAGAGTGAGTGTGTTAATTAATATGTTTGGCAGTTTGGAGTAAGTCTGTAGATTTGTTTGTGTGTGTGTTTCATGTATAGGCCTCTCACGATAATTAATTTTGTTGGATACATTTTCCCGGAAATTATTGCGATAAACGATAATATTGTCGGCACCGTTGTATGACCATTTTAGACCACTGACATAATGATAATATATAATAATAATAATTCAAGTACATCCTTTCAAACTGCTAGTCACATCCTCATGTAAATGGAAATGTATCGAGGTCAGAAAAGTTATTGAGTTCATTTTTATTTATCGTACGATAAGTCAATTAAAGGAGGGGTAGGTAAGTTTGAGAAACCGGCTCGAGATACACTTTTTGTTATATTCCATGTATGTGTTCCAAGTGCTTTGACAAAAAATCCATTTCATCTGTGGAAGCCGTAGTACTGTAAAAAGCACGACCAATCATTTTAGCCGGCCCAGCTAAAATAACTGGATGGCCTACCTGCCTGTCAGCCTTCCATCTGTGCACAAACTTATCTCGTGCCCTCATTGGTCATGTGCGCGTTCGTGTGTGTTGGAGGAGGGGCTCTGTAAGGAAGTGGCAGATTTTTTCCGGTTGTGTATTTTCAAAATCTAGCGCACTCGAGCTGGTTTCTCCAAAATTACCTACCCCACCTTTAATTGCTTATTGCGACAGGCCTATGCACACAATAAAACAGTGGAAACAAATATGTGTTTGACTTTCATTAGTGAATGCAACTTTGTGCCCTTTATAGTCTGTGTCCAATATTGTGTATTTGTGTATATTGTATATATATCATATATGCTAAGGTCCCGCTACTGACACAATAGCAGTCATTTAGTGCACATATGTGTAATTAAACCCATGATATCAAAATCTCACTCCAGCCAGGTACCCAAAGTTGGCAACCCTGATGTTATATATTTGTATACAACAATGTTTGAAAAGATGATGTCTACTGTGAAAAGGGTTGTCTGTCATGACAACAGGAAAAGTATCCTCTGGACCCTGCAGAATATGCTAGCTTCTTTTAGCTCATTGTGTTGGTTTAACTTATTTGATTGAGTCCTGCAGCTCTCATTAGCATTTTGAGTGTAATGAAACTTGAATAAATTGCTGTTACTACCTGCTTCGCATCAAACAGCAGACAGACAAATGGAGCAGCTAGTTTGTGAACATAGCGCAGCATTTAGTAGCTAAAGAGACATGTACTTTTCTTTTTCTCAAGGTTGATAGAGACCAAACACAGAGCTAACAGGAGAGTATACTTTGGCTATTGCCCAGGTGACCAATACTTAAGATAAATGCTAATGTTGCTTTGTGTATGATGAATGACTAAATAGACAATTGGAGGTAATGTCCTTCTGAGGGAAGTGCTGCCTGTGAGGTTGCGCTCAGGGCAACACCTTCTCATTCTCTGTGCTTCTGCTCATAAATCCTTTGGTGTGAGCGCACGGTGAAGGCCAAAATGTTTAAAGTGTAATGACTCTTTAACTTGGGACTGTCTCATGTGGACAGGATGAATATGATATTAAATGTAGGTGGAGAAACTGAATTTCCTGAGTCAAACGTGGCCTTGAGTCAAGTCTTTCATGTGTGAAACCTTACACACAAGACAGTATGGTGCATTTGTGTGCAGCCAGCTGTAAACGATGTTCTTTACTACTTCATACTGCTGTACAGAGTTTGGCAGTGAGTGAATATTAGCTGAGCTGAGAACAGGCTATCGGGGATACGACAGAAATATGTTTGTTTTCATGACGGGGAAGCTAAGTGCCTTTTCAGTTAATATATTTAGAGTGGAAACAGATGGAGAAAAAAAAGGATGAGAAACAGTTTGACCCCGCAGGTCAAATCGGGGAAAAGAGAGAGATAGTGAAACATAAATGCATGTCACATAACACAATGACCAATACACAACAAGTGTCAGTCAGCTTTGTAGGGCTAAAGTTGCTGACCTTGTACTCGAATACTCTCACACACACACACACACACACACACACACACACACACACACACACACACACACACACACACACACACACACACACACACACACACACACACACACACACACACACTCCACACTCAGGGGTAGCCGGCCTTGGGCAAAAAAAGCGCTGACCTGGTCCTCACAGAAACGCACACACACCAGCACACACACCAGCACACAGTTAATCATCTGTCGTGACTTCAGCGGGGAGCTGTGACCCTGTCTTCATCTATCTACCAGGGTCTTGCTACTCTGACAACAACTTGTCACTTCAATCCTCCACTCGCTCCTCTCCACCGCCATCAACCCACTACTGCTACCCTCCACCACCTCCCCTTCCTTTTTTCTTTTTTCGACTAAGCTCCTGTATCAGAGATAGGCTAGCTATAACATGTCAGCTCATACTGATTAAAGGTTATGTAATATAACAGGTTTCACATTAAATGAATAAGATGGCATCCTTGTTGGAACGTTCAAAAATAATCAAAATTGACACAGACATCTTCTGTCCTAATCCAGGCCTTCTTGTTCATTGTGTGCCTACATTACCCACAATGCAACTTCAATTAGCTCAACTGTAAGAAAACTGTTTTTTCAATGCATTTACATAATCATCACTGAACTGTGCAAACTCAACAAGAGCTGCAATTATTAGTCGACGAATTGACTATATTACGACTTAATGTTGAAGCCATTTCACTGCCAAATGTGCTGTTTTTAGCCTCTCAAATATCAATAATTATTACTCTTCTCTGTATTATATTGTGTTAAAGTGAAAATATATGGGTTTCTGACTGAAAAAGCAAGATATTTAAGGAAATACTTGGACTTTCAGAAACTTTTTCTGACATTTTATAAACCAAATGAACGATTCATCTAAAAATCAATGGGCAAGATATTCATTAATGTAAGTGTGTTAAGGATTGCAGTCTTAACTCATATGTGAGACAAAAATTAGATTATATTATATATCTTGAGACTTGGCTTGGGAATCGAAGGGTTGCCGGTTCAAGTCCTGATTGGACCAATACAGAGTGTGGACTGGTCTTTCCCCCTCAATCCTACCCATGTTGTCCATCTCTATGTATTTCATACTGAGTCAGTAAATGTCCTGCCATCTCTTGTCTCTCTCTTCGTCAACAGACACTTCACGTCTTAAGCACCTCTCCATATCCTCTGCTCGCTCCGTCTTTCACACCTCCGTCCAAACTCATCGCTCTTAATGTTTACCACATCTGTCACATGTATAGACCTGCAAAGATAATACAAATGAAGCAGGGTTGTTAATAGAGTTATGAAATGTCTCTGGTTAAATATGCAGTGGTACTGAATTTTAGCGTAGTAGCACATTTTTGTGTCAAGGTATTTTATTTTCTATTGATGCATTTAAAAAGCTATTAACCTTTACTTGAGCTGAGTCAAGACAACTTTACATTTTTAGACCTGACTCAATACAAAAGTGCAAGGCTGCATGACAAAAAGAGCAAATCAATACAAAATGTGAAAGCTGCAAAATATTAGAGGGTGCTACACAGATGCATTGTAATGAAGTTAAGTAGAATTTCTAACATGCATAAATGCTTTTATCCTTTCCTTTCTATACTTGAACAGCGCTGCACACTTTGATGTTTGGCAGCAGTGACATCAGGATTAACCGAAGCACACATTAAAGGGGTCAAAAGTGCGACATTTATGCCAATTATATGTTTAAAACAAAACTTTAAACAAACAATGATACCAGTCCAGAGCTAGAACTGACTTCCTGTAACCTTCTGTGTGTGTGTGTGTGTGTGTGTGTGTGTGTGTGTGTGTGTGTGTGTGTGTGTGTGTGTGTGTGTGTCCGTCTTATTTCCCCAAGGCTTTCTTCTTGTATGTAGAACATGAATCATACTGACAGATCTCACACACACCATGACCTGTCCTGACTTTTCTCAAACTGAGGGTGATGTCTGTGTAAATTCAGTTGCATGTGCACATCCAAACGCACATAATGTACTAATCATTGACAAGCTCACAAAAATGCACACCTGCTTTTAATCAGGCCAACGGGTGTTCACAGTGTGTTTGTGTGTGGGTTCATGTGTGAGAATGGAGGCAGACAATGTGATGATTGGATGATTGCATGTTTACGCAACTTCGTAGGTGAAAGGTTGGAAGACATTGATAAAACAAGTGGATAATGAGCAAGAGGAGGAGAGGAAAGGAAAGGGGTGGGATAGGAAGGAAAGGAAACTAGAGAAAAAAAGTTAGATTTTTACTGTCTTGAAAAAATTGCACCATGTCTTCAAATAACTTAAAAAAAGATATCGATATTTTCTTAAAGCCTCAATGGATTTAAATTGTTGTGACATGCAGAGTGGATTTACAGGAAAATATGTAGTACATACAGATTCACTGTGTCAATTTTTTTTGCAGTATTTAGCTACTGTACTGCAAATGCAAAGAGAATATTACCTGCTGTCTCACATTAGAAGTGGTAACCTGTTGCTCTTGTGTTTCACGTTTAGTCAAATATGCCGTTAACACCACAGGTGTGGCCACATTTCCCAGAACTGAAATCTACTGTATTGAGGATTATTACATTACAGCCCTGGGAATAATGGAGATAATCTCCTATCTAAATGCAATATGCAACAGAGGAAAAGACAACAATAAAAAAGTAATGACCAAAAAGAAATAATCTGCCCGGGGAAACGGTAGCTGATTAAACCGGAACAACGATGCCTGTGTCACAATTGAATTTGGAAAATGTTAAGTACAGCATGTGCCAGAGGGCCAGCATGAAGGATGCGATGAAGGCAGATAATGCACATAATCACACCCACTGTAAAGCACGTCACACACACACACACACACACACACACACACACACACACACACACACACACACACACACACACACACACACACACACACACACACACACACACACACACACACACACACACACACACACACACACACACACACACACACAAACACACAAGCCAAACCAGCCATTTATTTAGTAGCAGTAGGAGCCTGGACCATGGTTGTTGATTCATATTACATCATCAGAGTGTCGCTCCTGCCTCGTTTGGCGCCATGATTCAGCACACACACACACACACACACACACACACACACACACACACACACACACGCACACACACACACACACACAGACAGACAGACACACACAGACACACACACAGACAGAGAGACAGACAGTACAGAGGGCTGATGTCATTTGATTCATTGCATCTTCATGGTCTCAGTTAGCATTAGGCCAGCCCGCCCCTTCCTCTTTTTCTCCACCCTTCTTCTCACACTGCTATAACAAGTCCGTTGACCTAATACTGTGAAACTGGAATATGATAAGTGCGATCATATGACTGTTTTCAGTGCAAATCACCTGAGTAAACTCCCTGAGAAAAGTGTGAAATACAAAGACGTATGAAGTGTTTTGGTTATTGTATTGCCCTTTATATACAGTAAGGATATTTCACACTGGTGGTTGGATTTATATTCTCTCTGTGGAACACGTATAGTTTCTCATTTCTTTCAAATTATTTGCTCTATAGCATTGTTATGTGCCCTTTATGCTTTTACGGGATCTCTGTCTGATTTCTCGATGTAGCACCACTTGGCGACTGGAGTGCAGCACCAAGATGCCATTTGGAGGTTTTATTCCCAATGAGCAGCACTGAAAGTGGAGTTCCAGAGCATTTGAATGATCCTGTGTGTATGTGTGTGTGTGTGTGTGTACTGTTCCCTGCAACTTTTGCTGGTGTTGTGATGTGTGCGACAGTTTGCAGGGTGTGCATGGTTGTGTGTGTGTGTGTGTGTGTGTGTGTGTGTGTGTGTGTGTGTGTGTGTGTGTGTGTGTGTGTGTGTGTGTGTGTGTGTGTGTGTGTGTGTGAGGGGCCGTACAGGCCGTAATTCATACTGATCCTCTCACGCACATACATTCTCCTTTTACATACATATATTTCATAATATATGCATTTCTGAAGAGAATATATGTATGCAAGTGAAGAATGTATATGTGTGAAGACAATATATGTATGTGAGAGAAAAATGTATGTATGTGAGAGAGAAAGTATAGTGGAAACGGAAGGAGTATGGTTGAAACGGAAGGCAGGTCATTCTTGCGCTGTGATTGGCTCAGAAGGTCGAGCGGGGCGGGCTCATGTTCAGAACTTCTGATTCAAATCAACATGATGGAGGGAGAGGGTTAGGGTTAGATGACTCCGTGTATCTACGGACCACTTGTTTTTCTTTATTAAACAAGTAAACGGAAGAGTGTCTGCGAGGCGTTTTTGCTTTTTGTTTTTTACCTTACTAAATGGTCTAATGGTCATTGTAACGAGGGGGGGGGGCGCGATACTCGCGGAAGTGATTTCAAAACAAAAGCACTCGTTTGCTTGGAACGTTGAACATAATTATAAACAAGGGGAAACAAGGTGAATTTAGCGATCACAACGAAAACGACCAAGACACACATTGAGCCCAGAAAATGAATGTTATTAAGGCTGTAAATATAATAAGCATGTGTCTAAAATGGACAACATTGTTAGGAGATTTAAACTATACAGCGATTCTGCACTGCGGTCACTCAGCCGTCTCTCGCGTTTGTCTTTTCAAATCAGCTGCTCTTCATATTTTACAAATATTTTTTACTGAAAGTTCTTAATAAAACTGACACTGTTGGACTCGAGGGGAGAAGAATACATGGACAACATTGTTAGGAGATTTAAACTATACAGAGAGCCGTTTTTTCAAATCAGTAGCTCTTCATTTTCTTTTTACAAATATATTCTACCACAAGTTCTTCATAAAACTGACACTGTTGGACTCGGTACTAGTTTGACTGCTACTAACAATACATTGAAGTACTTTTACTGTGTACTTTGTGAGAAATACTCTGTCAAAGTCCCCTCCATATAGCACATAATCTAATGCATCAGTCCGTCCCAGGCGGGAGTTTATAAACCAAAGAGTAACCGCCCTTACGGCACGCTCTGATAAGTAAAGCGAACGCACCCGCAAGGACACCTGGCCAGGGATGTGACAGTTTCAGGGGTTGACAAAATGTTCCTTAAAACCCCTAATGCTTGCTGCAATCTACGCGATTCATCTCCCTCCATCATGTTATGTTGATTTGAAATCAGAAGTTCTGAACATGAGCCCGCCCCGCTCGACCTTCTGAGCCAATCACAGCACAAGAATGACCTGCCTTCCGTTTCAACCATACTCCTTCCGTTTCCACTATACTTTCTCTCTCACATACATACATTCTTCACTTGCATACATATATTGTCTTCACACATACATACATTCTTCTCTTGCATACATATATTCTCTTCAGACATGCATATATTATAAAATATATGTATGTAAAAGGAGAATGTATGTATGTAAGAGTGAAAATATATGTATGTAAAAGGAGAATGTATGTATGTAAGAGTGAAAATATATGTATGTAAAAGGTGAATGTATGTATGTAAGAGTGAAAATGTATGTATGTAAAAGGAGAATGTATGTGCGTGAGAGGACCAGTATGAATTATGGCCTCATAAGTGTGTGTGTGTGTGTGTGTGTGTGTGTGTGTGGTGTGTGTGTGTGTGTGGTGTGTGTGTGTGTGTGTGTGTGTGTGTGGTGTGTGTGTGTGTGTGTGTGTGTGTGTGTGTGTGTGGTGTGTGTGTGTGTGTGTGTGTGTGTGGTTGTGTGTGTGTGTGGTGTGTGTGGTGTGTGTGTGTGTGTGCATGCAATGACTGATCTTTGGCTGCAGCCGTGGAAGCTCCAGGCTCGAAGGAGGGAGGAAGGAGGAAAAGTGGTGATGGGAGTAGAAGCGGAGGAGGGAGGCAATGAGGGCGGCGAGGCAAACACATGAGGGAGCCGTTATTGTGGGAGGGGGAGCAGTGGTACCTGGCTGCCTCTGGTAGCTCAGAGAGCTTGGTTACTTGGGTATAGGACAAGATTAAAGGAGGGATGGAGAGAGGAGGATGACGCCCACAGAGAAAGAGAGGAGGAAGGAGTGGAGGAGAAGAAAGGAAAGGTAGTGAGGAAAAAGGATCAAAGTGCAGAGATATAAATCCAAGGAGGAGATGCAAAGAGATAAGAAAGATGTGGAGGGGAGAGAGGCAGAGCGTGAGTGTTTGCAGCTCGGGGATTACAGCTATCGAGCGGCTGAAGAGCTGATGAGATGCGTAATTAGGCAGATTTAAGGGCCATAGCGAACGCGCCCCACTGGGCCGCGGATACAGCTGTCCAAGCATGTTAGAGAGTGCTGCAAAGTGCTGCCCATACAGTACTCCGGAGCTCGCTGCAGATTTAAGGTGATGGCAAACGCAGCCCAGTGGAACGAAAAAGAAAGACATGAGGGATGCAGCCTGGCCGTCCCCTCCACATGTAAACGAGTGCTGCACACGCCTCCAGTTTGTGGAGTGTGCATGTGCAGATCTGAGGAGGACAGTGACTGCAATCTGCAGAGAGACTGACAGCTGTCCACTTCATTCACTGCATCATTCCTGTGAGACATTAACGAAACACAAATCTGATACCCACCAAGGATTCCGACATTTCTGACAATTAGATATTTATAGGCGCCATTGATTGCACCTGACTGAGTGGCGACATACCTAAAACGGTATTGCACAGCACTGATTCACAGTGCTTGCAAACGCATCGTGCTGGTGCTTAGAACACCTACTGATGCACCTGCTCCTTACTCTCCATTCTTTCTTTTTCTTCTTTGAGTTGGGTCTCAACAAATATACATTTGATATTCCAAATTCATAGTAAATGCAACTGGAGAAAAAGCCCCGACGTAAACCATACACTGCATTATTGGCTATTTTACTTTAAATCATTTACAAACTGAACATCGTGCGGTCCTCAACAAGACTTAAAGGGGCCCTGTTATGCTCATTTGCTTTCGTGCTTATACTGTGACCTGTCTCCATACTTTCATGTTCAAAAAAGCCTATTTTTTTCTGCCTGTGCTGCAGCACCTCTTTTCACCCTCTGTCTGAAACCAGAGCCCAGTCTGCTCTGATTGGTTAGCTGGCCCTTAGCCTATCACGTACAATTTGTTGGAGTGCTAGCCAATAGAAGAGTGTTACATTGTGATGTCACTATGTTGTGGAAGTAAACAAAGGAGTCCAATGGAGACATTTCAGGTGTGTGGGAGAGAAACTCTCTCTGGATTGAACTTTGGGTTTTTAGCATTTGCAGACCATTTACATGCACCAAGGAAAGAGAAAACCCTCAAAAGTATAGTAGGGCCACTTTAAAACTACAGATGAGGACCATAAACGCATCATGACAATGTTTTTTAAGGGTAATGAATTTAGTAGGATGTAGGATCATTTTCTCATAGACTTCTATACAGTCAGACTTTGTTTTGCAATGGCAGTTACATTGACTGCAGGTTGAAGGCTTCTATGCAATGGCCTCATTGACGCTCAGTGGAAACCAACAACAATACTGAGTTCAACATTTGCAGCCTGTCAGCAGTGTGTGTGTGTGTGTGTGTGTGTGTGTGTGTGTGTGTGTGTGTGTGTGTGTGTGTGTGTGTGTGTGTGTGTGTGTGTGTGGTGTGTGTGTGTTCTATATCCTGGCGGTCACTCAATGTTTCTGCCTACAGGACTGTACTCATCATCGATCTGCTAGCGAGCTCATCCATCACTTTGAAGACAAACACACACTCACACACAGATATACAATCATTCATTTCTGACAAAGCATAAAGTGTGCAGAGTAAGTAAGTCAGGTCAAGACTCTTAAGGTCACAAAGGTTAAGACTGATAGCGAATATAATGTATAATCCCAGAGCTTTAATCTAAATCTTATTCCTTCTCTTTCTTTATCTTCCATCCTCAAACACCTCCTCTTAATTTGAGAACACTTCCTGTTTCTGTCATGTGGAAGACAATTCATCTGCCTCAGAATAATTTAGGGAACAGAAGGTCAAGTGAAGTTCAGAGTAAAGTAGTCTTGCTGTTGTCTGGCCCCTGAGGAGTCTGGCTCCTTCAATTGCATATACATTTCACCACAGGGTATCGAGTCAATGTAGGCTAATATTATCCTGCCTGAAGCAATAAAACGTTCCCTTAATTGTGTCTGTGTTTTAATGTGTTATATCTGAGGGAATCTCTCCTTTTAAGTGCTGAAATGTGCTCTTTTGTCGAATAAACCCGCAGCCAAACTCCTCCCTTTCCCTTCTTTCTGTCCCTCCGTCAGCGACGTGCAGCACGAACATGTGAGAGTGTGTGTGGGCGAGGACATCAGCCAAACAGGGTTAAAAGGGTTTTAATGGGCTGTGACATTAACACAAGAGAAGATGATGCATGATATTATGACGCTGGCTGTGTGTTGTGTGTTGTGTGTGTGTGTGTGTGTGTGTGTGTGTGTGTGTGTGTGTGTGTGTGTGTGTGTGTGTGTGTGTGTGTGTGTGTGTGTATGCTTGCAAAGTTCTTTTTTGAAAGGGGTGTGTTTTAGAGGCGAGGGGCGTGAACATTAAACAGCTCTGGAGATAGACATTGATTAGCTGGAATACTTTTCTCAGGAAAAGAGTGCATCGATAATAACTCAAGCAAGAAGCTGTTTGCAGTGATGAGCATGCATATACAGTGTGTGTGTGTGTGTGTGTGTGTGTGTGTGTGTGTGTGTGTGTGTGTGTGTGTGTGTGTGTGTGTGTGTGTGTGTGTGTGTGTGTGTGTGTGTGAGTGTGTGTTTTAGATGGATGATGTCAATTTCTCTTACTTGAACAATCTCTCCCCCATTTGTGTTCGCTCTCTCCTCTCTCCTCTCCCTCTCCTATGTCCACATGTTCCCTTATTTTAAATTCTCCTCGAACTCAAATCTCTGCACATTATGCCCTATCAAACCTCTTTTGTTCTCACTCGCTCCCTTGTTTTTCTGCCTGTTTTATCCAATCCTGTCTCCCTCCCTCCCTCCCTCCATCCATCCATCCATCTCTCCTGCACTGTCTCTAGAGTGACAAATAACAGCAATCTTAATAAAGAGGTTAAGAAAAATCCCCTTGTCACTGAGAGCTTAGAGGAAAGAGAAAGGGACAGAGGCCATTTGCTCTTATATGGGAGGGGGAGAATGGAGGGAGAAAAAGAGAGGAAAGAGGGAGAGAATACAAACACACGCACTATAATTGGAAGCTGCATTCATCCCTCCTGATCTCTCTCTTGTATCCCTGACTGGTGGAGTAAGCACTCGCACAGTCTGTCACTTCAACACAAGTCCTTTGAACACACTCTTGTCTTTACATTTTCACACTCTTCTAGAGTCGCCCACACTCTTCATACTATACTGTAATAAGTTTAGTATTCAATTAGTCACCGTGGTAACAGCACAGGAACAATCATGTCCTCTAAGCCAGCCATTTTCCACACTTTCATGCTGTCAGTTTCTATATATGAACTGTTTCTATTTTCTTCTCTGTCTCTTTCACTCTTTGTGACACATGGATGGATTTGTGAACAGGCAGCAGACGCAATGTCACAGAAAAAGACACAAAACCAATACAAAGAGATGCAAAAGGGCCACGGACACACTCATAATGACTTCAAGTAACACAAAATGACCAAAATGCCAGAGCCAAGGACATTTACATTTCATTCAGATCTAATGGACAATAAAGTATTCCAAATGTGAATCAGAAAATGATGCAAACAGACAACAGAAAAATGCAAATTTGCCGAAAATCATTTCCAGTGAAGTTCCACAGAACCCTAGAAGAGTTTGCACATGTTTGAAAACAAACGAGTTTTTATCAATAAAAAAGAGACAAAACAACTTAATGAAATGAAAGGAAATGAATCCGCAGCTTTTCTGGTAATCGATAGGTTTGTGACACACGTGCACTTCCAGCTGCAGTGTGAAACCATGTACAATATGTTCACACTGATGCTAAACAGTCGGACAGCGCTAATATTGAGTGTAAAAGGAGAAAACTCGTCACACAGTGTTATTGTTAAATAAAAGAAGATACGATTGAACAGAAGAGGAGAACAGATTGAGAGAGGAGAGCAGAGAGTGAAGAAGCCCTGTGCTGAGGCATTAATGTGATGAGAATTGTATTATCATTTTGAGTATGAAATGAGTGGGTGATGCTGTGTCAGTCAGATGGTAGAAACCACAGCAATGGTGGCAGTTTATTCACAGGGATTATTCATTAACTAAATCAATTAGATAAGAGGGTTTTCCTCATAAATTAAACTGGAGATTAAAGTGGAGATTACAATAACAAGCTGCAGCACACATGTTAACATTTCCTGATGTATAGAGAAAATAAACATGTGTGGGGATCTTTTTTGGTATTAAAAGGTCAAATTGACAATTCAAAATTTGAGTTGTGGTGTTAAGATCTAGTTCCTGAAAAAGCATGTATCAGGAAATCTGTTGAAAATGATTTGTTGTCACCATCTTTCATAGAAAATCTCCCAGTTACCAAGATCCAAGAGATGCATGTGCTCGCAATCTGCCCGGACCTGCTAATAAACACAGTGAATGCGTCCAAGCTGTAATTGTGAGTGGGAGGGTGGCTCTGTTCCTGTGTGTGAGAGTGTGAGTGGGTATGTGAGTGGGAGGGCATATGAACTGTGGGAAATCACAATCAGAGGAGAGGGGGCTCACATTTGTGTATGGTTGCATAGACAATTACACTGGTTGTACAGTGTGAAGAAGTTGGAATGCACCTTTCCTGCCATAATGAGGGAGAGAATAGTCTGTGTTCCTGCCAGGATGAATAACCGTGAGTTGGCTAAGGCTGTTACACACACACACAGAGACACACACACACACTGTCATGTTTCCATCACTTTACAGGACATAACATGGACTTTTCCTGGAGAATTACCCCGACATTAAAGGCCATTACAAACCTGAGGCTTGCCAAAAAAAAGAGAGGAAATGTTAAATACTCTACTGTGAACATAGAGCTTTTATTATGAAAAAGTTTGCCGAAAATAAGCCACTATATAAGCCACTGTGTTTAGGTCTAGTAACTCTTGAATTAAATAAATTCGGGGCTTGCGTAATGTAACTTGTTGCTAACGTGCTAGCAAGCCACGGCATGCTAGAAATGTCATAGCTTATTTTTATTCTATCTTACTTTATTTATATTGTAAACATATTGAATATATATAGCATTCTTGGTTGTTGCCATTATTTCCGGTGCGAAAGCTTTTACTCGTTCCCAGAAAAACTGACATTGCCGTGTTACATTCATGTTCTGTGTGAAAGTATTCATGACATAAAACATATTGACATTTGAAATATTATAAAAAGAAGAGGTGGAAAAGCCTTTTTTCGGAAAGGCTATTTGCCTGGTCCATAACCTTCATTTAACCTAACATTTGTAACCCTTAAATGTTGTGATAACCTCATTGGGACTTGGAATTTGTCCACAAAAGAAAGTCTCCAATGTGACTTTATAAAAACAGATTTATGTCCCCACACTACTCACACACACATGCACAGTTTATATCTTCCTCACATGCACACACACAAAGGCTGTAAAATGAAAATCAATGTGAGTAGACCTTCACTGTCACTGCAGTAATGACTGGGACAGCTGAGCAATGAGGTTGGCAAGAGTTATAACAGGTACAATTAGCGCAGTAGCACACACACACAACACACACACACACACACACACACACACACACACACACACACACACACACACACACACACACACACACACACACACACACACACACACACACACACACACACACACACACACACACACACACACACGTTGTAGCACAGGCTTAACCACAGATAAGCGAGGTTGGCAGTTAAATCCAGTTGGAGGACAGACTGCGAGGCCGGGAATAAAGAGACAAAGACAGAGAGGGAGGCATCAAAAGAAAGAGGGCACAAAAAGCCAGAGGGAGAGAGATTTAGATTTGGATGGGGGGGGGACATTTCGAGGCCTGGCACAGAATTAATTCACAGCATCACCAGCAGCAACACCAGACAGGCCTGGCAATCAACAGCTGAAGGGACCTCATTACTTCAAGGTCACACACACCTAACACACACACAGATGAAACTAGACCGAGGACATGGCGATGTTTCACATGAATTCTCCTGATTCCTCCTCCAATGTTGATGTTTTAAATGATTTGAACTCCTCTCTGGTATCACCACATTTGAAGTGGTATTCTCTGCACTCTGTCTTTATTGACTGTTTGGGGAGCTGAGTGGAAGGATTAGTCGGCAACTTGTGCGAGCATTGATTAGAGAAGTGCAGGACTTAAATAAGACTCCTACACCCAAATACTGCTTCACACCCCTGTGGGCTTTGAAGAGGATCCTAAACCACTTTCAATTATGTTTACTCTTAGCCGTTAGCTTGGTTACAAATCTGATTGTGTATGTCTATCCATTTTACGAGTAAAGAAAAATACAAATGTTGAAAATAGACTTGATCTTTTCAACTACTAGTGTTAGTGATTATACTTTATTCTAGATATTTTAACTTGATTCTCAAAATAATAAATACTTCTCCGTATATACATTTTTGGTTGTTTTAAAATGACTAAATGACATATTTTAAGATGGTGCACAGTGAAGTTTAGTAGGGCTTCTATTTGTTTACTTATCGTCTTGCTTAGGCGTCTGAAATGGTTTCATCAACTTCAGAATCCACACTTTGTTGCTCACTTGTACTCATATTACTCAATAAATACATTTTGGATGCTTCTGGGAATCATTTTGTTCTTGTGGAAGTGCAGCTCAATTCCAACTATTGCCACTTTGCCAGAATGACCCTAAGGCACAGCGCGGCTCATGACAAACTATTCCTACCTCGCATTAGACATAACTCTTTAGGTGTAGATTCACACAGTATGAAGGTTATTTGTAGGGCCACTAGGCTGCGGAGATATAACTTCCCGGTCACTTCACTTAAGAGGTATTGCATACTGGAGAGACAGATGTATTTACACCATTTCAACCTCTGGCGAGAAAGTGTATTTGCACTGCAATCCATGTGCTTCCTACACTTATTGTTAGTACCATCCCAAGACACATAAATGGTGTGCAAAAGTAATTTAAGAGAGGACCTTCCTCTGTGTGATGTGCTGAATGTTGAGCAGCAGGAGGCTCGCTGTTCTGACACTGACTACTAAAACTGTCTCTGAAATACATTTCTCAAATCTCATGTTCTCAGTAACCTGTAACCCTCTCCTCGATACTCTTTGTCTGTGAGGTAAAGGTTGGCGGCAGAAAGGCTATTCTCCTGGCATTTGGTCCAAAACCTCTTGAGACTGTAGGTATAACTGTGATTTAGCTCAAATCCACCGCGGTGCACTGAGGTCTGAGTGCTGTCTGATTATTCTGACCTGGTGTTTGAAGGTCTGTCTGCAGAATCGCAAGAGGTTGTTTCTACGAATGCAACAAGCTAATCAGTGTTTGGCTCATTAGAAATAAATTTGCTTAATTAAAGGGAGCCACAATCGATGGAGTAGAAGGGGAGAAGAGAGTGGGGAGAGGAGGGTTTATATTTACGACGTGGTTGATGACAAAAGGAAGGAGAAAGCATCCAATAAAGCAGTGAGCAGGAGAAATGAGGGACCGCTATGAAAAAGAAGCAGGAGCTAAAGAAGATATATTGCCTGACTAATATGGACGGTGTGGTTTTCCATTTTAACCTTGAGGAGGAATACAAATCCTATACACACACAACCACACACACACACACACACACACAATCTTGACTCATAAGCCTCTGGTTAGATCCTGCATGAAATCCGTAAAAGCCTCCAATCACGTATGAAAGGGAGAAATGTAGCACGCACATTATATGCAAATTGTTCTTACTCTAATACCGTCTGATGGAAAACAATACATGGGCGAAGAAAAAGTCAATATGTTTTGAAGCAAATATAATCTGTGAAGTGGACCGGTGTGCAGACAGGGATCAATTTGAGCAGCAGCCATGCAGGGCGGGTGGCCGCAGCCTTCTGTCTCCATTAGTCCACACAGGAGAAGTGGAGGGGACAATTTCACCCAATTTGTCTGTAGACTAATGCATTCATCTCTGAATAGCAGCCGCACTCGGGATGTTTAATTTTGAAATGCTCTCCAGCTAAGCTTACTCATTACACTGTGACAAAACGGAATCGATTCTTATTCCACACCGTATTAAAGCAAATCAGGTAGAAAGTTAAACCACATCCAGGTACTTTTCGAATACTTCCCATTAACATATCAAGCAAAGAAAGAGCCTTGCAATAGTTTGTAACAATGTGTAATATAAAATAGTTTTTAGCCAAGCTAGTATTTTTCGCCAGTTGGTTGGTCAGTCAACAACATTGGTCAAAAACTAAAACATTACAACAATTATTGGATGGATTGCCATAGAATTTGGAATGTATGTTCTCTTAAGAATCAATTGTGTCTGAACTCTGGAAACACAGGAACAAAATAAAGCTTAGATGGTATGCTGTGCACCATTGTTTAAATCAGTTGAGTAAAGTGATTTGCTTTTAATACACCTCTAAGAAGTTGTAGGAAAGTAGAGTATTAAACACAAAATATCATTTAAATGTCATCAATGAACACTGAAAAGACTGGAAAGCTGTTTGTGGGAGAACACACTGCTCACACAATCCACTTCTAACACACTGCCAGGGGAAATGTGTGGCGCAATTTGCACGCATGCAACCAAATCCGGTGAGAAGATGTCATTTTTCCTAAAGGCATTTACATTGCTTCTCACAGAACAGAAACATTAAAGGGGACCTATCATGCAAAATGCACTTTTGTACGTCTTTTATACATGAATATGTGTCCCCGGTGTGTCAGGGAACTCACCAAGTGTCAGAAAACACAACCCTCTCTCTTTTCCTCCATACCCAAAATCTTAGCATCTTTAACGGATCTGATACAGACTGATACAGATTTGAAAATAGTCTGACGTCAGTGACGAGGAGCTCCGCCTATATGGCCAACTCTCCACCAATCAGGGGAATGAGAGGTTGCGTGGCATGGTAACAGCATGGTAACAGCATGGTAACAGCATATTAACAGCATGGTAACAGCATATTAACAGCATGGTAACAGCATGGTAACAGCATGGTAACAGCATGGTAACAGCATGGTAACAGCATGGTAACAGCATGGTAACATGGTGCTTGTAACTCGGCCCCCTCCTTTGCAGGGGGGCGTGGTCAGCTGCAGCTCATGCAAAGACAGGGTGGAGGAGAGCAAAATAGAGCGAAATGGGGCATGGCTAAAATGCATGATCTGTTTGGTATTTTGAAAAAGAAAACGTATAAATATACCTTATATAGGTATGGCCCTACAATCTATTATTCAAATATAGCATGATTGGTCTCCTTTAAATGAAAAAGCTTTTTATTAAATCTCAATTTGACTGTTTGAACACCTTTGTATGTGTTGTTATCATTTGATTTGATTAACATTTCTTCTAACAAGACAACATGTGTTTGTTTTACTTTAAGATAATCCTTGCCATTGGGTGCAGCTACTATCTTTGTACCGCAGATTATAACAAGAACGCCCCTCAACACTTCGCATTGCGGTCTCCAGTGTCAGAAATATTCTTCAGTATATCCTTTGAGAAATAAATGATGTTGTGTGGGGAACATGTTAGGGCACAACGATGCTGCTTTAATTCCTGAAAACAGTTTTCTGCTGGACTAATTGTCTATCATGAGGGGGGAGCGTCCGATCCCACCTCATGCCTGTAATGATAATAGCTTCTCGCTGTTAGCTGTTAATTACTGCTGCTCTGCCCGCGTGTGCCTGTGTGTGTGTGTGTGTGTGTGTGTGTGTGTGTGTGTGTGTGTGTGTGTGTGTGTGTGTGTGTGTGTGTGTGTGTGTGTGTGTTCATTATGCTGAGCACGCTCGATGGGTGTGTGCATCCATGAGTGAAAGCACCACTCTGCTGGAGAGGCAGGAAAGGAGAGCGTCTATAAGTTGGATAGAGACTCAACACACAGGTGAGTCCCTGAGTCACCCTGACCTTCTGATTGGTCCATCAGCACACACACACACACGTAGATAAAATATGCACACTCACATACAGATTGCGTCTGCAGCCCGGTGCGGCGAGGTGATGTCACAGCAGTTGATCTCAGTGGTTTGTGGTTGACTCCACCATCTGGCTTGGCTGCATAACACACACAAACACACACATTGTTATATTAATGTTACAAGACCACAAAATACCTCCTTTAAAACCCATTTTCTGACACTTACAGCACACACTGAGAATATGCACACACCGTCTCTATAGAAACGCAGAAGAAACATTTACAGTAATTACAATATCTTCCACTGACACCACACCAACCGCTAATACACACACATATTCCTAGGCATGAATCATTTATTTATGTTCACATACATTTAAAAATATCCTGCTTGAAATCAATTAAAATGCAGATGTCCTTCTCTCACAGCTCCCAAACAAATCTCCCCTTTGCCGAACCGCAAAATATTCGAGTCTCTGGAGCTCCTCACCGAGCCCCGCATTAAATGAGTGGCTCTGAAATATTAAATCTGGGTGTTTCAGAGAGTGTAAACATCCCAATATGGGGCAGCGGTGACCGTTAAAAGTCCTGCTGTGAACCACGGCACTTCCAAAAATCACTTTTCTATGAATTAACCAGGGACTGTGACAGTACTGTTTCCTGCCAAGTTTTGTGTAGGTGGGACTATTTTCCTCCATCATTGTAGGCTGTAATCCTCATAATGACACGTCATTTCCAATGTAACTACTGTTGCAGGTGTAGGAAAAAAAGGACACATCAATTTCTATCCAAGAGGAACCAAATGTGTCCCTATTCTTCACCTAATAACAGCGCAGCAGTTAGAAAATAATTGGTGCTGTTTCAAGTGTTATGGTCTCGATATCCCGGATTCATGTATTTATTGAGATACATCAAATGTGATAGGCAGGCTATTTAAATAATCTTGCAGAGCCACAACGTTAATTCCATTTTTGCTCAGCACGCCTGCCAGAAATGATGACCAAAGGGACTAAACTATGTTGGAAAAACGTCAAACTCAAACCTATTGTCCGTTTGACACAGTGACAAAAGTAGGCACTCATTGCAATGTCTATACTCAATCCAATTGCTTTCTAAATGTGTGTTAGATTTACATTTTTGTCCCTTCAAATAAATGCATTAAAAACACTGTGAGACAGCTCCACTTTTGGAATATAAACAAGTATTAAATCAGTCAAAACACTTTTTTGCTTGCTCAGCCCCACCAGAAATCTGGCAATCCACCCTCTGTGTGTGTGAGGCTTACAGTATGCATTAACCAACTGCCGGATTCACTGACAACCAACATATCTTGTTTTTTTTTAGCAAAGATGCTGTCATTTCTGACTGAAAAACCTAAGCGAAATGCGCACATGGAGTTTGGTTGTGATTGACGCGAGATTGGTTCCCCCACTTTTGTACTATCAATCAGAATGGGGTAACAAAATGGACATTTACATCTAAGTGTCACAGTTTATTAATTTAACCTTCATGTGGGAAGGTTGATTAAGCACAGTTGCACTTTTTAATCAACTTTACACTCAAAGTTCTGCATTGCCCGCCTCAGTTAGGATTTTAGTGTAATGTTCAAGGGCAGTGTGTGTGCCTTAGTCTCTTTGCACACACTCCAGCTTCTCACAGGATTTAAACTGACAACTTGGGCTGTGACCTCACCTTATTTAACATTAGGCCCTGAAGTTTGTATGTAATTATATTGCCAAGCTTGGGATGAAAGTATTTAATTTAATTTACAAGCTACTTCATATTTACTTCCATTCAATGTCAATATTCCACTTGTGTGAAGGTAATGGCACTCGTACATGTCCATGCACGACTGTGCACGAAAGTGTGTGTGTGTGTGTGTGTGTGTGTGTGTGTGTGTGTGTGTGTGTGTGTGTGTGTGTGTGTTGTGTGTGTGTGTGTGTGTGTGTGTGTGTGTGTGTGTGTGTGTGTGTGTGTGTGTGTGTGTGTGTGTGTGTGTGTGTGTGTGTGTGTGTGTGTGTGTGTGTGTGAGCATAGCGGTCATGACAATATGAAAGAGTGACTGGGGGTCCTTTAAGCTCCCTCCGAGGCATTCAGCCGTGAATGCCTATTAGAGAAGCACTTACCTTGAAACACACACACACATATACATACATACATACATACATACATACATACATACATACAATCTAGATGTACCCTAAAGGTAGTTAAAGTTGTTTTTGCCGTTAATGTAGATCAAGTGTCACGTTAGATAAAACTCTCTGACAACCACATGGAGCTGATGATCAGAGGTTAAAGCATACTGAGGGCAAGAACTGAAGAGATGTGGATCTCATGGATGCACACACCCATCGAGCGTGCTCAGCATAATGAACACACACACACACACACACACACACACACACACACACACACACACACACACAAGACATAAGACATACATGTATCATATCAAGGATAACCAATAGACTGAAACCAATTTTGAGTTGTGTTTTTTTTAACTGCTTGAGACATGCTTCATGTTAGGGCTCCTTTATTAATTGAAATGTTATAAAAATTTGGACTGATGCAATATCCAAATCGCAGTAAGTGCATTATTTATTATATGCTAAATATGTGAACATATCTGAATGGAGCTGCAGATAAGTACAGGTACTCTACAGACTAAAAGTCTAAAGAAAATAGAAAATCTTTTGCGGTACAGTTCACTTAAAACACACACAAAAAAACAGTAAATATCATTTAATATCATTTATAATTAAAATAATATTAAAAGTTTAAAAAGATATATCCAAAAACTAAACGGAATAAAGTAAGGCTATATTTTAGGTCTTTAGTCAGTCTAACTTTTTTTTAGCATGTCATGTTATCCATCTCATGCTAATGCAGAATTATCCAAAAATGTGTTATCCTTCATTAAAGAGTTCCCATGCTCCATTCTTTATCTCCAACCAAATGGTTTCCATCCATTCGTTACACCCAACAAAGTCATTATGATGTTGTAATTAGGTTTAATCTGGTCCCACACTCCATCTCCATAGCAATCAGCCATCGCTTCCACACCTCCAGCAGCTTCCCTGTGCTCCACTGCTTCTCCTCTCTGTTCATCTTTTACCTGTAACTCCACCCCTTTCCATCACTTTATCACTCCCTTCCTTTATTTCTCTCCATCTTTGTGCCTTTGTTTCATCATTATTTTCAGCATTGATCTAGCCATACCTCGACCACCTCCACCTGACCTGCATTTCACCTTGCTCGTTTATATCTTCCATCTTTTACAACTCCAATTTCCCTTCTTGTGGCTCTATTGATTTGTACATTCACCAATACAATTAAACCGCACCATCTGCACACATCAGCATCTCTGGAACAGGGCAACAAATTAAACAGTCGAGACTGGCTAAAGTAATTATGCCAACACTGGAAATAGTTGCCATGCAAAATAATTAAGAACCAAGCAACCAAGTAATTCCTTATTAAATATATCACATCTACAAAATGTAATGGACCAGTTTCATACATGAGATGATTAATGAAAGAGCCTAGCAACCAAGGAAGAACCAACAAATGAAGAAAATTATAAAAGAAATGACCAAAAGATCAAAGAGCCAGAATGCCAAAGAGACAACCAACCAACAAACAAACCAAGGAACGAACTGAGTTACCAGAGAAGAACCAAAGGAGAAAACAAAGCGCCAAATATCCAAACAAAGAACCAAAGAATGGAACAATTCATTCAAAGAAATGATGGCATCCTCCTAGCGGCTAATGAAAAGTCATTTTTTATTATTTATCCCCAATCGCATTATGGCTTCATTTGGCTCACCTCTCACCCAGGGAATGCATTTCAATGACCTCCTCATGTAAGAATGATTGATTCTTCAGTGAACCAATGCAAGGATTCAGATTACAATCAAAGTCATGATCCATATGCACAAAGCGTAAAAAAACTGCAATGTCATTAACCTGTGTGCCTAAATGACCTTTGATCTGAGGACAATGAGTACAGACATCTCTATTTCTGCTACTGTTTTAAAATGAGTCCCTTTCACTCTCCTTAATTCAATTCATGACTTTGGTATAAATTATGCATGACCTATATCAAAGCTGCACAAATTCAACTATGGAATTAAACATTAATGTTTGTATTACTCTTTCCTTCTCCTTTCTTATTCTCTGTCCCTGTCTCAGTTTCCACACAACACACAGATGAACGGTGTGTGTGGATCCATAGTGGAGCAGCGGTGCGCGGCGGAGCGAGGTTATTGCAAAGGTCAAACCGAAATACGGAGCACACTTTTAAATATGCTCACACACCGGCATACACTCACTCACACTCACACTCACACACACACACACACACACACACACACACACACACACACACACACACACACACACACACACACAGCCTGCACACGTGATGCTCTGTTCGACAGTGACACATGGCTTATGCAACAGATGCTCAGAGATGCAAAAAGAAAGGAATACAACACAGAAACACATGGCTGAAATGCAAGATGTAGGAAGAGTGCACACACACACAGACACACACACACACACACACACACACACAGACACACACACACACACACACACACACACAGACACACACACACACACACACACACACACACACAGCTCTTGTCGGTGCTGTATTGAGTCGAGGGTGACTGAGTGACTCACTGTTGTAGCTGACTGCCTATTTGGCTGTCTGCTGCACTGCCAATAGACACACAATCACAAGACAGTTAATACCCTGCGAACGCTCACATACAGGCAGACTGAACGACTGCGCCCCGAATGTTTTCAAATGTGTGCAAGGTGGCAGAGGGGATGAGTCATTCCTGCCTTCAGAAACTCTTCACAACTGGGAGTTTGACTTTGCAACGACCTTTCAGGCTGTCTTTCTCTGTGTGCTCTCTGGAGCAGAACTCAGTGAGTTCAACGTGTACCCTATGAAAAATCAACACCTGGTACATATGGAAAAGGGCAGATATTTCGAGAGTAGATAATGTATAATTGAGCATCCACTTTCTCTTACCATATCATTTCACTTGTACCAAGAGTATTAAATGGAACAATTTGAAATGTTAAGAAATTCACTTATTCCCCCATCTTGCAAATATCTTCAAATGTGTATGTCGAAATTAAGTTATTTTGGGAGAAGATATTGCATCGTAATTGTGCTCAATGACCTCATCATACCATGTTTACATATACCAAGAGAATTTAATGAAATCATAAAAATGTTAAGACATACTTGTATTCCCTTATGGACACACTTGTGTCCTTGCAAACACTTGGATGAGATAAACAATACCGCTCCAATGTCTTAATTTAGCTAGAGCCAGAACAATTAGCCTAGCTTAGCATACTGTAGGTGTTTTTCTCGTCAATATTTTTTTATTACAGTACGTTTTACTATAAGTCCTGTGTCAAATATTCTTGTTTAATTTGTATCACTTTAACTGTTTGTAGTCATGATTTAGTTGACTTAAAGTTTGGGCGTATCGTTTTTACCATAGTCAATTAAACTGACATTTAAAACTTTTTCAGTTATCAGATTATATTGAACATTTAACTCAATCTAGTCTAAAATATCAACTTGTTTCTTTCTCCCAAACCCTGATGCTGTCATTGTCGAAAAAGTAAATGAGTGTCCTTTTAAAATTGTTAAACTTCTGCTTGAATTGTACACGAAAAAATATGTTTAGATGGTATATTCTTACACTATGTATAGAGAATTATATCAAAGTAAAATGTTGCGAGTAATGCAAAGGAAAACTAGTACCTCTCCGCACCTCCTGCCCTGCAGATAACAGGTCGGACCTTGTTTGTAGCCTTTATTTAACCAGGTGAAAGCCCCTTGAGATCAAAAGATCTCTTTTTCAAGGGTGACCTGCAGGACATTAGTTACACATGTAACATAAAAACGACAGAACAACAATAAGGATGACATACAACATAATGTACAGTTTACAAACTCTATTTACAGTGACAGGTACCATGAGTATCAAACAGCATGTCACCCAGCTGAGTTTTAAAATGATGCAGGGGAACCAAAGTGCTCAGTTTTAAACATGTTTGCAGACTGTTCCAAGTTAGTGGAGCTGCACAACTAAAAGCTTTCTTCCCTAAGACAGTCCTAGCACTTGGCACATTTAATAAAACAACATCATGAGATCTCAGGCAATAAGTACTTTCAATTCGTCGAGAGATCAGAGAGCAGATATAAAAAGGTAGTTTACCCAACATGGCTTTATAGATGAACATGTACCAATGACTGAGCCTCTTTACAGTAAGTGATGGCAGACCTGCCTTGGCATACAGGGTACAGTGATGAGTAAGTGCTTTACAATTAGTAACAAATCTCAGTGCGCTGTGATAGGCGGCATCTAACTTTTCCAGGCAATGGGCAGGTGCATTCATATACAACAAATCACCATAGTCAGCACAGGTAAAAAGGTCACAGCCTTTTCCTGGCTTCAAAAGAGAAACAGGACTTGTTTCTGAAAAAGAAAACTAGTCTAACCCTCAGCTTTTTAAGCAGGTTATTGACATGAAGTTTAAAAGTAAGACAATCATCAAGCCAGATACCAAGGTATTTGTAACAGGTAACCACTTCGAGTACTTGTCCTTGCATAGTAACAATATCCAAAACAGGCTCTGGTGTCTTTTTAGCTTTTGTAAATAGCATTACCTTGGTTTTATCAACATTTAAAAGAAGCTTAAGCTCAGAGAGCTGAGTCTGAATAATGTTAAAAACAGCCTGTAATTTAACACCAGCCTCCTTAATGGAGGGACCTGCACAGTACATCACGGTATCATCAGCATAAAAATGTAAAGTAGCTTCATCCACATTTTCACCTAAACTGTTGATATATATGGAGAATAAAAGTGGACCTAAAACAGAACCTTGAGGAACACCATTAGAAATGTTTAACCACTCAGAAGACAGCCCATCAAAGTGAACACATTGGGACCTTTCAGAGAGGTAGTTCACAAACCAACCCACTGCATGGCTGGATATGCCAATACTGAGTAGCCTCTGCTTCAAGATGCGATGATCGACGGTATCAAACGCTTTGGAAAGGTCAACAAATAGAGCTGCACAACTCTGCTTATTGTCTAAAATACTCGTAATGTCATTCACCACTTTCACTGTGGCAGTGATGGTGCTGTGTTTCTTTCTGAATCCTGACTGATGTTTAGACAGGATATCATTTTTACATAAAAACTCCTTTACTTGTTCACTCACAAGTCGTTTGAGCACCTTCGCCAGAACTGATCATTTAGAGATTGGCCTATCAGGGCTCTCGACTAACTTTTTTCCCCATCCTCCCGGAACCGTCCCGAAATACAATCTAAGCCGTCCCGAAATTAATGTGGACCGTCCCGAATTTAAAATGTTAGTTTTTCTACATTATCATTAGTTAAAATCATTCAAAGTGACCTTTAACATAAATAAAACATCATACAAATCATTAGATGATAATTCATTAACCTTTTTATTTGAGTAAATCATTCAATCACATAAACAAAGGCCAAATATATTTAAACAAACACACAAACGAGAAAATTACTCTAATATTGAATCCAATCATGTCCCATCCAATTAACAAGCAAATCCAACTCTGTCCTGAAGACAGAGTTGGACAATGGTTGGACAATGAAAGGGACAACAAGAGGAGAGGATTTATTCACGTCTTTTATGGAGTTTGCTAAAGAAAAAAAACTACCGATGGATAAACTTATTTCTGTCTGTACTTATGGTGCACCCTGTATGTTGGGGAAGAACAAAGGATTTGTAGCGCTTCTCCGTGAACATGAAAAGAGAGCCATCCTAAGTTTTCATTGCATCCTGCACCAGGAGGCGCTTTGCGCTCAGACGTGTGCCCAGGAGCTTGGTGAGGTGATGTCGCTGGTCATTCGAGTGGTCAACTTTATTGTTGCCCGAGCTTTAAATGATCGCCAGATCGTCTGCTTTTACACAGCAACGTGCGTTGGTTGTCAAGGGGGAAGGTGCTCAGCCGTTTTGCAGCTTGCCTGAGTGAAATCCAGACTTTTCTTGAAATGAAAGGCGTCAAGCATCCTGAGCTAGACAACACTGACTGGCTCCTGCAGTTTCACTATCTCGTGGACATAACTGGCCATCTGTGTAGAGGAAACTTCTGTGTAGCTATGTAGTGGGAGTCACCGACTCAGGAAGGAGACACGGGAAGAGCAGTAGCTTTGATGTCAAACACATGATGGTTTATTTGGAGTTAACGGCCGGAGGATTCACATCACAAGTCCAAGAGTCAGAGGTTCTGACTTCACGGTAGAGTTGCCACGTCAATTCTGGAGAGCCTCTCTCTTGCCAGCCCATCTAACTGGTTTCGCAGAGAGTAAACAACATATTTGAGAAGATAGCCTAAACAGTGTGGGAACACTGAGCTACTTGCCTCGGACACCTATGACCTCGAAGATTTTACCTTGGAGTCCACAAATACAGAGAAGGAAGTGTCCCAGTGTACCCACAACACAGACCATCTGTGACCCAGTATTGACCGGTCACAGAATGGGAACAATAACATTATTGGCTAAGCAGCCTGTGTCCTTAAAGAAGGTAAACAGACATCAAGGTTTGTCCTGTATGTCACATCTTGGCGTCTATGACAATTATTTCCATAACAATCTGAACCAGCTCAATGTGAAAATGCAAGGTATTGGAAATACAATCTCATCCCTTCAACAAGCAGTGTTTGCATTTGAAAGCAAGCTGGAAGTCTTTCTCAGGGACATTGAAACAGGTTGTCTTCTGCACTTTGAAAGACTGCAACAATTTAGAGATGCATGCTTAGCAAGTGACTCCACTCAACATCTGGATCTCCTGCAGCTAGCTGGCTTTACATCCAATCTCCTGCAGTCATTCAAAGCACGTTTTGGATAATTTTGTGCGCGCACTGGTCTTTTCAAGTTCATCACTCATCCACATGAGTGTGCAGTGGACAAAATAGACCTGACATGCATCCCCGGGGTCTCTATCGGAGACTTTGAGCTGGAAGTTGCTGACCTGAAGGCATCAGACATGTGGATGAGTAAGTTCAAGTCACTTAATGGAGAGTTGGAAAGTCTTACGCGACAGCGAGCAGAGCTGGCGAGGGAACACAAGTGGACAGAAATGAAAAATCTTCAACCTAAAGACCAGCTGATTCTTAAAACTTGGAACGAGCTTCCTGTGACATACAGTACCACAGAATGCAGCGTGTGAGTATTGCCGTATTGACCATGTTTGGCTCTACATATGCATGTGAGCAGTCATTCTCGCATATGAGGAACATTAAGACCAACCTACGCTCACGTTTAACTGATGGAAGCCTCAACGCCTGCATGAAGCTCAACCTCACCACGTATGAACCAGACTACAAGGCCATCAGCAAAACCATGCAGCACCAGAAGTCACATTAAAAGTAAGACATATGTAATGTATTATACGTTAAAAATACTATATGGCTCTCAATGAAATATATTTAGAAATATTTGGCTTTTATGGCTCTCCCAGTCAAAAAGGTTCCTGACCCCTGGGCTAGCGGGTACTTTTTCCCTCTTTTTCCGGCCCCATAAAATCGTGGTTCTATCAGGCCAGGGCTGAACTAGTCACGTCAACACTCTCGACTGCTGATTGGTCAGAGAGAATCGTCACAAGATCGCGTGCGAGATCATCCCTAGCGTTGCATATACAGTATATCTAGAAGCAAGCTTGCAGCATTTTTATACACAGCATTTTTGTAAACGGAGGAGCTACAAAAATGGCAACGTCAAAGAAAAGCACACCGTGGTCGACCGAGGAGGTGACGACGTTCCTACATCTTGGGGATGATAAAATCCAGCGGGAGCTCGACGGAACAACTCGAAATGTGAAAAAAAAAGAAAAGCCGATCGCCCCGCCTACACTGCGTTGCTACCCCAGGTCCTAAACTGTAATGGAAATGCGCCACGGCCTCGGACGGCCAGCGAGGCAGCCTGAGCGAGGACGCTTCGGGACGCTTAAACGGGGCTACCCCGCTGCAGTTGAAATGTGCCATAAGAGATCATTTAAGGAGGTTGGACGCTGGAGATTTTGCTTTGCGAACCAAATCGGCCGGCACTGTCCCGATCAGCAGAGAAAACTGAACAACAAACAAATAGGCCAGAAAGTTTGACGATACATTTCACAGGAAAATAATCACACATGATCCCAAATATCAGTGCACCCGGATATAGTTATTTTCCATTGGGCAACTCCAAAAGTCTATTGAAGCTTGGTATTCGAAGCAGGTGAACAACATGATTGATATTCCACCACAACACCTCTAGAGATGTTATGGATTTCGTCCAAGTCTCAAATCCTCATCCCTGCTGAGAGCAAGGTCCCCCTCAGCCAACTCAGCACCTTCAGGAGTACTTTGATTTAATATATTTCACTTTAGTGCAGCCAGTTTCCAACCAGCGAACTCAAGACATCCTGATAAGACGGCATCCAAGAATCAACAATGAGTCCCAGCAGCATTGAGGAACGTGTGAACTGAGAATGAAGCCATTAAAATAAATGCACGGAGCAATGACAGAATTAACTAGATGCATTGGTGCAACGTGGCTCCAACTGGGTTCATGTGCTGTTAAATTGGACCAGTGCACAAAACAAACCACAAGCTTTATATAGACTCACTGGATAAAGACAAGACAAAGAGAAGAAGAAACGGGGAGAAGAAACTTCAACTGACCCACAGCACAGAACTGATACTAAAACAAAAGACACCCTCTCCACTGTTGAAGAGGCATGACTCACTGAACTGTATTTTCTTGGCAAAAGTTCAGTTTCTGCAGAATACATACAGTAGAAACTGGTTTACACTGATAGAATACAAAACAACAAGGCATTTAAGGCTATAGTTTGATTGAAATAAATGATTACTGACACTAAAATGACATTACCCTGGATCTAGAATGTGCTTTGAAGCAAATTAGCTCCAACAGACAGGTGGGTGTTTTGTTTAAAATCTACTTAGTGCTGCTTTGAGGTCCGACTAATGGTTCTTTGGATGCAAAGCAAATTCCCTTTCTGTCTGTGGATACAAAAGAATGTTTAAATAATGATGGAGCATTGTGCACATCTCACCTCTCCTCCTGTGTTGTGCTTTGGCTGGTATTAAAGTATGCTTATGTAACCCCCTCAGGGTGACAACTCCACATACATACACAATTAGCCATAGGGACACACACACCGTAAATGAATCATGTATCGTACGCTCCAATAACGCCTCAGCTCCCATCTGCTCTCACTTAAAGACATCTTGAACTGTTATCACCTGCTTTACAGTACAGAAACACACACGCATATACACACACACACTTGAGCAACCTATATAACCATCCACATTACCTTGTAGTGTGTGGACGGCCCCTTGAGCACACACACTCTGCCCTGAGGTGGTGACACACACCTGCCACAGCTTCAACCTGGTTTCACCCACACACTTATTTCTTACACACAAACACACACACGCATATATATACACAATCACTCCAGCAGCATATCCTGCAGCAACAAAATCAGCATAGAGTATGCATCAGCAGGATGTCACATCCAAGAATAAGCAATACAGTACTGATTGTATATGCGTGTATAGTGGAAGAGGATGCGTGTATATGTTTGTTCATGCCTTTTTATTTATAGATGAATGGCTGTTTCCTTGTGTTATCACAAAACAGCTACTACTATAAGATCTTTATTTTATCTTGTTGTCTATAAGAATTTTTATAGGCCAACCTGAACATTTTCATAGCCCTCGATAAGGAGCAAATGGGATTTCTTTCCATAATATTTAGCATTTTTACAGAGAATAAGCTCTGTGGCAGTTATCCCATTATTTTTCTCTGTCTAATATCTTATTAAACAGATGTTCTGACATTTTAAAGACCAAAGGATAAAGTGATTAATCTAGAAAATGATTAATTGTTGAGGGGAATAGTCATTAGTGTGTATTTGTGTGTGAGTGAGACAGAGAGTTAAATGCAGAGAGAGAAGGGAGAGCAGAAATGTCCTATACTGTTGCCATGGTGATTACTGAGATACAAAAGATTTAACGTTATCATTACGGGTATCAGAGGAGGGGGATGTGTGTGTGTGTGTGTGTGTGTGTGTGTGTGTGTGTGTGTGTGTGTGTGTGTGTGTGTGTGTGTGTGTGTGTGTGGTGTGTGTGTGTGTGTGTGTGTGTGTGTGTGTGTGTGTGTGTGTGTGTGTGTGTGTGTGTGTGGTGTGTGTGTGTGTGTGTGTGTGTGTGTGTGTGTGGTGTGTGTGTGTGTTTGAGAGGGAGAGACATGAGAAATGAATAAGTATGAATAAGTTGAATCTAAGCCCCCCCCGGCTGCTTTGGATCGATACTGTTTTCTCCCAAGTAACTGGGACGCTGTTTGGCAGTGAGGGTGAAGAAGGTCAATAAAACTCACAGCATGTATACAGCAGATTTCAGAGTAAATCTGTGAGAAATCAACTCTCTGCCAGCCAGTTGTTTTCTCCTTTAAGATATAAATTAAACTGCCTTCTTCTGACAGGCAGCTGCAGGCAGCACAACTCTGAGAGCAGGGGGGAGTTCAGCGGGGGCAGAGATAGCAGCCAGGGCAGGGGAGTGGGTGTGGGGTCTTGGGAATGGAAGGTTGCCAGTCTAAATCTAAACACAGCCATGGTCAAATGTGACTAGAGTAGCGGTGCCTTCAAGCAAGGAATCTGATGCTCTGGAGGTCTGCAGTAGTACACGCCAGCTAACTGTGAATAATTGCTTACAGAAACAAGAGAAGGATGATGAATGAAACATTGTAGGATGACTTTTATCTCACAGGCATCTCAATTAAAGATTGCGCAAAGAAACCTACTTGACCTTTTTCTTCATTTGTAACATATAGATAAATTATAAGTTAGTTGTGAATTTCCAGGTTAAAAGACATTCCTTTGTGTTGGATTCAAGTGCTTTTCATCTTTTCAGATTTGACAGTAAGCTGCTTATTCGCTGAAAAGTGTGTCCTTGACTGACTAGCACAGTTAAAAGCAGTCGATGTTTGAAGCTGCATTTTGAAAAATCGAAAAAGAAAGCTGGTAAATTGTTCACTTCAAGCGATAAGGGCATGTTGTAGGTCTCGGACAAGTGGATTTTAATTCCACACTAAAATGAACTGTAATAAATGGCTCCTCAAAAGCTACTTATCCTAAACCTTAAAGCTGCACGTCCTAATACTTTTAAATTAGCAATGGGTCAAATCACTAAATGTAATGTGATATGGACTCGCATAGAATTATCCCCCAACTCTGTAATTCCCCTCTGCTCTACGGAGCACTTTAGCCTCTTTCAGATTGTTGTTTGGGTTCACTGTTATCGACTTCATCCAGCTGCAACGATCATCTGTTTTCAGCTTAACAAAACTCTACATGTACAATACGTTTATGCTACCATACATCAAATGGACATAGAAACTGGAACCTTAAGCTGCTAAAGCATTAGATATTTTCCCTAGGAAGTTAGTTGAGTTTTGCAAATACGTTCACCCCAATAGGTACAAAAAAATGCAGCTTCATTGGGCTAAAGCAAAACTTATAGCATTGTTACTTAAAGTATAGGACGATACATTCTCCATTATACAGTAAAACAACTCTAGTGTTACTCTACAAAGCTGTACATGCTTAAAATAAAGAAAAAAGCTAAGATTTAAGAACTGAAAACAGTTAAGTCAAAGTAAAACAGGCTACGTGGTATTGATTATTGGCCCGCCATTCACACGGGTAAAGAGCCTGCATTGCAATTTCTCACAACCCTGAAACATACGTGAGTGTGTGTGCATCCAGTAGTTCAATCAGGGACTTCTTGCTTCCACAAATGAGTCAAATTAAGGCCGAGCGATCGATCTCCAGATGCAGAGGTCGATGTGACCCAACTGAGGCAAGCATGAAAGAGCTTTTCAAAGCGCTCGACCCTCGCCCGACATCCTTCTTAAACCAGCGGATCTGAGAATAACAAGCACTCATTACACAGGCAATCCCACACTCAACTGCACACACACATTTATGCCGTCTAAACATACAGAAAAACCACACACAGGTTTGATCTAATGTTCCTGCTTTCACTATCATCAATATTTAATGAATGTATGTACGGGTGTCATTTGAGTGTGTGGGTGAAATTTCACAGATAACACGGCGCACAGCATTTACTAGTATTCTTTGAAGCCGATAATTGCCAACAGGCTCATTGTGGAGGTGTGGAGATGCATGTGTGTGTACCTGCATAATGTGTGTGTTTATTATCTACTTTGATCCGTGTAAAAGCATGTTTGAAGCGGCGACTGAGATCCAAGCAAGCAACAGATTGTCATGCTGGTAACGGCAGAAGAGAGATATAAACGGGAGGAGGAGGATGTTAGTAGAGAGGGAGAGATGGAGCAGAGGGAAAGAGTAATGGAGATACAATACAGAGGAGGAAATGAGGAAAGTGTCTGCGGGCCTTTAGACTGTAGAGGCCAGAAAAGGTTTGGTGGAGTATCAGCAGACAGATGAATGGCTAAGTCAGCGTGTATGAATGTTTCATTCCACCTCCAAATTAGAGAACAGACTTAATGAACATTTCCCCTGGGCTGGAGGTTAATAACTACTGTCCATAAGCTTTATAGAGACATGGTCAATGATCAGAAGGGGGGGAATAACTCAATGGACCCCGGTCGGTGAAAGAGGATCATCCTAGAGCCGTAAAAGTCAGCCAAAGATAGACTGAGATTAAATGTAGGATACAAACCTACATACTGTATACATGTAGAGAAGAGATTGGAACTATGATTCAAATAGGTTGGTTAATGTTTCAACAACGTCTCTACATCATTGAAAACTTGATTAGCCTTTCTGTTACATTTTCATACTGAATGAACACAATATTCTCTGGCAAATTTGGATAAATTATGATTATTTCTAGTGTGGGATTCCTGCATTTGTGTTTCTTCTTCAGTCATTTTCACTGGTTTAAACTGATTGGGGATTTGATGGAAACAAATGATAGCAATTTCAGGCCTTTTCAATCCCTACTAAATGGATATCATTGTTGTTCTAAATTAACTTTGATTGTTGCTCATCTATCTTTATTCCCCAACCTTAAAATGGTTGTTGTATCAATATGCAAACTTGGTCTCCTTAAAAACTAGCAACAGAGTGTAGGTTCACATATTACAGGTTAATAGATGATTAGATTTTGACATGATATGCGTGTTTCCAAGCCTTCACATCAGATTCAAAAGCAAATGCTGGCATAAAATATCTGTCATGTTTCATAAATATGTCCTTAATAATATGAAAATGCCCACATATTCTCACGTATAATATAACATATTGCTATCAAATCCTTTGTAATCTGGCTGATCTCTGGTGTCGCCACCTGGCCCAGACCTTAATCAGATGTATCTTTTTTAAATCAATCCCACATAAATTGGCATGATTACATAACGCTCGACTCTGATTGGCTGGTGGGTGAATGCAATTTAATGTATACTAGCAGAAGGTGTTTGATCCCCGTTTTATATAAATGCTTAATTAATCATGCAATGTCATGTGATGATGTGCCCCCTCCATGCAGGAACATATTGAATGTCCAGGTGTTTAGAAAACAAACAGTATGGTAGCAGCTGTGTTACTGCACGCTGTGTGAGCGTACGCCTGCCTTTAAATGGCAAAGGCAGTTTGAAGGTCTCAAACTGTGGCATTAGATAATCCCTATAATGTAATGTATGCAATCTCATAATGCATATTATGGTTTTCTATTGCGTAACACAGATTCGGCATAATCTTCTCCCGGCTTTCTGTGGATGGGATGTCATGGATATGTTTGGTTCCCGATGCACTCTGCTCTCCCCGAGCGCAAGTCATATTGCAGATGTTCATATCCAGTATCTGCCAGCCTCTGTTTGTATTTGCGTGTGTGTGTGTGTGTGTGTGTGTGTGTGTGTGTGTGTGTGTGTGTGTGTGTGTGTGTGTGTGTGTGTGTGTGTGTGTGTGTGTGTGTGTGTGTGTGTGTGTGTGTGTGTGTGTGTGTGTGTGTGTGTGTGTGTGTGTGTGTGTGTGTGTGAGATATTGAGAGGTACTGGCAGCACGGTGCTCAGACTTCCGTCCCCTCACTAATGTCACACACAGAGAGGATAGCGGAGAGCCTCGGGGAGCTAGCTAGCTAAAGCGCACACACACACGGTTATCATGCATAAATAAATGAATATGAACATTGAGAATGAACATTTAAACTCGGCACACTGGCAGCAGCGCACCATTCTTCCACGCAGCCTGTTCTATAGTGTTCCTTCACTCATATGGATTTATCTTTGCTACAGTGACTTGGTGACACACACACGCAGTTCATTTAAGTGTTATTTCTCTGCTGCTGGGCCCAGGTGACACATGCACTCATATGGAGTTCACAACTAAAAGTCATTACGTCGTTTGGGCCTTTCCATCACATCGCTCTATACATAGAAGTGCTCTCTGTCTCTATAACACACGCAGTGAGCACCAGCCGTCCTGAGGGATCCTCTGCCTTTGAACTATAAACTCACCCTAGTCTCCTTAGCACCTCCACCCAAGGCTTCTCTCCATTTTCATGTCAAGGCCACTTGCAGTAGCTAAGGAGTTTACTCCGAGTGACTTGCAGTAAGTACAAACCATAAAAAGAAATCCGAATTTGAGCCGACCAGCTATCCCTTTATGAATAAAGCTTCATGAAAAGTGGATTAAGCCAAGTGGACGTTTGATGAATCAGCAATGTCTTGTCCCATTCAACAGCAGCGATAACATCAAGGAAGGGGACTTTCTTTAAAGAATGTGGACAAAATGCAACTCCTTTACGCAGCTCAGCTATAGGCAAGTCAGTTTGATACATTTAATACATTATTTATCGAATTTAAGTTAACTAGGATAAGGGCCAAATTAGTCGGTTGTAATGTGAGGGACATCTTGTAAATTATCCAAAAATATGTTAAAAATCCTTTTTAAATTGCTACGTCAGAAAAACACATTTTGTAAAACCCTACTTCCAATGTCTTCTTAAGAAGTTTGAAAGGATGATTTATGACTTTTAATATGTTGGATTCAGTTCAATTAATCTCTTCAGACAGCTGGAACCTGCATCCTCTATTTCTCCTCTTATTCTTTAATTTCAAAAGTAACTTCCCCTGAGATGATGAAGTAACACTGCTTCTTCAAATGAATGCCAAAAAGAGGTGTGTCAAATTGCGTGTGTGTGTGCATGTGAGCGCTGCCAAGAAGCGGTACAGTTTGATAAAAGAGAAGATGGATTACACAAGCGTGTTTGATTTGTTTGTGGCAGGAAATGAGAGCAACAGAGCTGCAGTAAAACTAATGAAGTTAAATGGAACCGAGTCTTTCATTAGCACAAAGTTTTCCCGTATGATATAAAATACCCAGGCTGGGCCCTTCCTTTATTTCACAAGCGCAGGTAGTGAAATCCCTCCAGGTCCAAAATGTATTATCAAAAAGAAGGGATTATTTTCAGGTCGTAGAAGGGGGATTCAAATGGCTTTTGGATTCTTGCTGACACTTGTGCCCTTTTGAAAACATTTAAGTCTGAGTGCCTTGGAGAGAATGTTAAACTTCCACAAACACAAACTTGAACAAGACGAGTGAAAACGCTGGAGATTTGCATTGTTTGTGAAACAGAAGCAGAGAGACAGCAGTAGCATGCCAACAGAGTGGATTATGGTTATTTGGAAGAGTCGTCCCCTCCTGCGTCATTATAATTGTTATTGTTTTCTCGTTTATCGCTCCATCGCTTCTGATCCTCAATCCTCATCCCTTCTTTAAACCAATCAGAAAAAAAAACAGACACGACAATCCTTCCTCTACAGTGTAGAGGAAGGATTGTCGTGTCTGTTTTTTTTTCTGATTGTCGTGTCTGTTTTCGCATGCGGAAAAGTGACCCGTAGCCATGCATGCAACACCGCAGGACAGCTTGTGTGTGTGTGCGTGTGCGTGTGCGTGTGTGTGTGTGTGTGTGTGTGTGTGGATTCTTATCAGATTACATAACATAGGTTTGGGTTTATGCGGCTGGGACAGATTACTGGGCAAGAAAAGGACAGAAAGAGCCAGAAGAGAGGAAGTAAATTAAGATATAATGTAAGACTAAAATGGCACTCAGAAGTCCGCAAAGGCCAATGATGCATTCAAATCCTGCTTGGATTGTACCATTTATCGAGTTAGGAAGTCGCTCTTCCGATTTGCACACGATCATGAGCTTTAGGCTGTAATCTGTTGAAAACTATACAAATGATATCTATTTTTATTCCGAGTTGATGGCTTCCTAATGAGGATTTTCCCAGTTGGGTAACCTTTTTCTGGATTATCTTGATACCACATGATGGCAGCAATGTTAGCTAAAGTGGAAAATAACTTCTGTATCTGACCGGTGATTCGAGTTCGCTTCAAAAATAAATGGGCTCTTTTCTTGGTCCATGCAACCCTCTTCAACCAAGTTTTATGATAAGATGTCCAGAAGTCTTTTCGTAATCCTACTGACGGACAAATTGAGCCGAAACGTAACCTTATTTGTAGAGGTAATAACGAGTTATGGAGCAGGACAGGGTAAGGACTGTTAAGACTAAGAGGATGTTGAGCTGGGCAGAAAGAGACAGTAATAAGAACATTTGGAGTGCTGAGGAAATTAGAAGGTAAAAAACAACCCAGGAGGAGGGTGATGTTGGAGGGCACTGGGTGAGGAAGCCATGGGGAGTAATGGGGGTGAGTGAGAGGAGATGAAGCAAGAAAAAGAAGAGGATTTGTGAGAGGACAGAATGAGAAAGACACTGATAGAAAGGGACAGCCAGGAGTAATCCTGACGAGAGGTGACAGGAAATGAAAAGTGACAATAAAACAAAAGAAAAGAGACAAATAAATATAAAACAATACAACCATTCAAGTTTCAACGTAATCATAAATCACAAACCAATGCTGGAATCTTTCCCCAGAAGGGGGATTTCACACCATGTAAATTATGTTGTGTCATTGTTTGTTTGTCTGTTACCTTACTTCACTTGTACCACTCTTAACCTTCTTTCCAGGAGCAACATGCAGCAGATGTATTGAAAAAGTCAAGACAAACCCCGTAACGCCAGTAAACAAATTGGAGCATTTAGAAGCTAAATTGCCACATATCTCCCACAATAAAAATGGTGGAAAATAAAAGATAAAAGGAGATTGGATATATCAGGTGGTAAAAAGAACAACTGGTAATGAATGCCAACATTGTTCTGTGTCCGTGGGTGTGTTGAAGGTAATTGTTATTCAACAGGTAGGTAGTGATTTGTATAATGTTGTGTTTACAGCTTGTTCAGTTCAGGCCGACAAAAACAGAATGATATGATCTTCCCTTTTTTTCCCCAGTTACTAGTTTATGGTATGTGAAGGTTATTACTGCGTGCAGTGGGGCAGAAAAATAACACTATAATAAAGACAGAGCCATTTTGATATCATTAATTATTATTGGCTGTTTGTTTTAATATTGGGCTTTTTCAAAGCAATTCCACTCTTCAGTGCTACTTTGAAAGGTTTACAAGTGAAATATCAAGGTTAGATTGCCATAGATAGCAGTAATGGAGAATGGACTTTCATTTTGAAGGGTGTTGGTTTGTTGAGTAAATGTGTTTTAATACAAAGTCTGTGTACTTAACTGTTTTATTGGTTGTGTTTTGAGAAGGTTTACCAATTGTTTTGTTTTTGAGAGAAATGTAGTAAAACACATTTAAACCCACTTAACGTACGCAAGCTAAAGATCCTGGAAAAGGCAGTGTAACACATTATGTAATAACACCATATTCTTCAATAATCTGATATATGTTGTAATAAGAGGGCCTGAATAACATCTGTATTCCATTTAACAAGAATGTTGAAGTAAATGAACACATATTACAATGGTTATTAAAAAATGTGAGTTGCCGTTTTTTTCATTGAAATGTAATAACACATGCAGTATGTATTGCAATGAGAGAGAACGAGACGAATATAGGAGTCAAACGAGAGAGACTGCGACAGACATGGAGACAGGAGTGATGGAGTAAATTAAAGAGTGGAAGCTGTACAAACAGGGTGGAGAAGGAGCCAAAATAACAGAGCAGAGGAGGGAGGAAAAGGGGGAGACGGACACAGAGAGAATAAATAAATCCATGCAGAAACAAGTGCTTCATCACTTCTCACAACGCCTTTTCAATTCATTCAGAAATGCTTTAAGGGTCAATGTCTTCTTCATCGGTGGCCATTTTCACAGTTGATTGGATAAGTCTGTGGTTGTCCATTTCACATCAAGCCTCCCATTCATGAATTCAAAAGAGCAGATTGTGCTGAATATGGCCTCCCGGAGCGACTGAGAAAAGGACAAAAGCACCTCTTTTTTTCCCTCTCACTGTCTCTTCTACCATTTCCAGAAATGATCTCCACAGTTGTCACTTTTCTCCACTCAGCGCAGCCCCCTGTTGCCAAGCATCAAGCTATTCCAGAAATGTAATTTAAGGCAACAACAACAACAATCTCCAGGACAGCCCCTGCATACAAATCAATAGACAAAGACACAGTTACTATCTCTCAAAGACTCTTGAGCCAGTTCATGTGTGTGTCCTAGGCTTTTCCTAAAATAAACGTCTCCTCTCCACCTGGGAGCTTTCTATTCTTAGCCGCAGCAGCAGGGCGAGCACTCCTGCATATCAATGCCCGGCTCATCTTTAAACATCAACTGGTGGGGTGGCACAGATGTGGCGCCATCATATCTGTTTGTAAATGTATGTCAGTCTAAGGTTGTCCTGAGTGAAGTGTGTGTTTGTTCACTTTTGGATTACGAGGGATGTCTGCCTGTGTTTGATAACCTGGTTAAGGGGGCTTGACAAATCTTACTTCATGCCTGATTCTGCAGAAAGATCCTCAGCCAGTGAGATTAAGATGGTTTATCTAAACAAGTAACTGTTCCTATTTATATTAAAGCAACTAAATGCATGTATTAGTTGGAATGCCTTAATGCTGCTATATGTCCATTAATAGAACCAGAATCCAGATTTATTGGAATGACAGTCACGAAAAAATGGCATTAAGATTGAGACTTCTTGAAACCGTGCAACTTTTCAATTCTTACCTATTCAAATTTGAATTTAAAAGATATTTAACTCAACATTGCTCAATTCAATACATTGAGGGATTTTGCTGCTGCAGCCTTTCTTTGTGTGCTATGACCAATAGGTCAAAAGCAGGTTGCTGAATAAGGCTTTTTGATTAAGTGGTGCACTTTTCTTTCTGGTGCATCTACAATTCCTCCACCTACATCATGTACATCAGTCACTAAGGCTGGAGAAAGCCACTTTAGACCCACACAGGCTGCAGTGGTGCTGCACTGCTTAATCTATTGAGGTATCTCTGACTGTGATGGACTGTTCCTCCTTTGATTGATTGACATAAATCAAAATGGGGTCATCTGGAAATAATGTTATACATGTTCCAACTGTGTGTTTTGTGAGATAAAATACTGCATGACATAACAAAACAAAACGCTGTAATAAAGATATTAAAGTGGATTTCTACTTTATCACTCATCTCTCAGCATGCACAGCCTTCTCATTCATAAATATACAATCTGGAGATTTATAGCTATATAATGGTCTTCATATTCATAGAAATAAATAACTTTACACTCTTTTGTATGTGATTAAATATAATTTACAAGAGGCTTGTGGGTGATGAATGGAGTAAATGCATACAATAGATTACCTTCACTTCTAGGTGATATAACACAAATCAATACTGAGAGGAAAGTAACACTGCAAGATCTGACTGTCCTCTTTGGTTAGGTTAATATGAAGACTAAACAGAAATGGTGCATGCTGCATTCAGTGGCAATTCATGCCACTGAATGTGAGTTAATTTGCAGCTTCGCTCCTGATGGCCGAATCAGTCTGCCGTGCAAGTGAGACCCCTTTTGGTGCATCAGAAACTGCCGCCCAGCTTTGAAATCACACCATTGGGCAATAAACGTGTCAAATTAATCCCTGAAGCGATGCTTTAGGAGTGATTGGAAACTGAGCGGAATGAGTGATGGAAGCCCCATGAGATGAATCAGGTTTATATTAGGTTAGCATTACTCCTCTTTATTGTTTTATTTTTAAATCACAAGGTGTTACTTTCACAATAAATCATGGTTCCAGCCCCGTGCAAGTGATTATAGTGTGTTCAGTCCCTAGGTCACCTCGTGTTAAATATATTTTTACATTTTCTCTGAGTGTTTCCTGCACTATCAGGCTTTAGGTCCAGTTATATTTTTCAGATATTACAGTTAACAACTCTCTGCACCGACTGTAAAGTTTTAGGTTTGACAGATTAGTTTGATAGTATAAGCAGCACCCTTGGCCTCCATCCACAGTAGCCTCTAGTCCAGCCAGTGTCGAGCTGCCAATATGTGATGTAGCGCTGGGGCAGAGCCGGCAGCATATTGGGCTCTTTCCATGAATGTCAAGCACTGCATTAAATAAAACAGGATAGGCCAACAAGTCTGTGCCACAGCCAGGAAGAGATGAACACCACGATCTATCACTGTCATCACATACTATTGTTATAGGAACTTAATTAATCAACCTGTAGGAGGATGGCATGCTTGGTAACGCCCAAATGGGGGGGGGCTCGATTCGTTCTTAGGTGGCAGTGAGATTAAAATGCCTCTTGAAATCATCCTGAGTAAAGCAGAAGTCTAAACACATAAAATAGATGGAGTGGGCTTTTCTTTAAATCAACAGGCAGGATCCACGTGTTAAAACAAAATGAAAATGTAGTTGGTGAGTCAGTCAGAAAGCTTGGGATGGGAACTGAAAGTTGAATGATCACTGTGGGGGAAAGCATGGGGAAACAGGCTTTATAGCAGTGCAGAAATCAAGCATATGGAGCCCCAACGTGCTGCAATATAAAGAATAGCACTGATGTCTAGGTCATTTTTATAAACAACTATTTATTTTTTCTAAAAGGCCCTTCTGAACAAAACCTGATGTCTAGATGTAAAGATTATGACTTAGAATCAAAGCCATTAAACACTGTTGTAGGTCCGGAGGCCATAAGAGGACCATACAAAAGATTGGTGAGTGATTAAATATTTGCTATGCCTCAGTTAATTAAAAACCTAAACATCATTGTCAAATGTCCTTTTTTACTCTGCTTTTACAGAAGCCTCCAGGCTATATTCCTCTTCCTCTTCTTAATTTCTTCTTTTTCTACTTCCCAGTCTTTATCATCTTCCTCCTGACACCAAGCAGACACAATGTATCTCCAGAGCTAACAACCCCCCCCTGACAGTGCTAACAGCATGTAACACACAAACACACACTCAGGAGAGAAGAGGATTATGACCGCGGGGACTTTCCTGTCCCTCCCAGCTATTAGCCAGACAAGGTAAGCTGACAGTAGCGGGATCCCGGAGAGCCGGAATTGGTAACCACACAAGTAACCCTGAGTCCAGTGCCAACGATGCACATAACCAGATTAACGTGGACAAGAATAGAGGCCAATACAGGGTTACCACCTTCTCAAGCAGGGAAGTGAGTGTTTTGTTGAATGGGTCCATTGAGGACACAGTCACAGGTAATGAAGCACCGGGCATTAAGAGAGTGTGGGATATTTTTGGCCCCAAAACAAACAAATAGAGACGAAGCAGGTACGGGGGCAGCATGCATTATGTGCATACACAAAACACACACGTAACCCGTTGCCAAATGTGACAGCCTGACCAAATCAGACAATATTGACATTTCTAGGATTAGGCCTTGGAAAAAATAATGAATTAATGCATGAGGTTTTATTTCCAAACACATGTTTTCTCTGGACTTTCGGTCATTTGCAGACGCAGCTCACCCAGGATGAATATTTGGACGGATGGAACTAAATCAACACGGATGGAAGGAAAGCCCAAAAACATACTGCTGCTGTTTAAGGGCAAAATTAAGGGGTTGTCTTTTTATAAATGAGAACTTTGAGTGAAGTTCCATTACATCAGCGTTTCAAGAAGTTATTTCTGTGTCATGGCCTATAAACCAAGGCTTAACTTGAGAAAGTTTGAACCTTTAATCATTAAATCATGCAATCTTACGGCCAGGAAAAATCCAGAAATATTTTTGACCCTATACTAGAAGCTGGAAAATGCTTTGCACGTCTGAACTGTCAGAAATGTTCTATCACCGCCCTGCAGACATGCAGCAAATGCCCAGTGGATCGTAGCAGCCAGCTAGATGGCTTCAAAGCTTCTTAACACAAAGACTCATTGTTGCTGATGAAAGCTTAAAAATTGTTTGAGATATGCAAATGAATCTATAGCCTACATTTCTTTAGACAGCTTGGGTGTTTGAATTATTAAGAAGGCGACATATCTTCATGTTAATTATTTATCTTTGTGGAAAAAAATCATCATGCTGTCATAAGCTCAGCTATTATTACAAAACTACCACCACACCATGTTCAATATCATCATCTTCAACCACATCATTCACAATGTTGCTGTTATCAAAAGGCTACCTTCACAATCATCATCATCATCTTATAACAACATCATCATCATTAAAACCACTGCCACATGCTACCATAAGGAATTTTTACTGGAAGCATTTTCATCTTAATGTTCCTCAACATCATCATGCTGCCTTTATAAGAAGTGGATGTGATCACTATGATGTAATCCATCGCTAAGTGGACTACAGATTTGGCATTTCTGCTGTTGCCATTTCGTTTTTTTCGAACCAGGAGTGACGTAAGAGACGATCAAAATATTAGTGTAAGCACTGTGAAAGGTTTAAAGCTTAAAGCTGAAAACTAGGACAACAAACCAGAAATCTTGTCAGTAGCCCCACCCTGAAGCATATCCTGTTTAATCTTGTATTCCCTAAAAGGGGATCATACATTACATGTTGCATTGATGAAGATTTGAAACTAACAAGTGACACAGCAAAATGTTTGATCAATCAAGCAATATGTAGGGTCATTTTCTCATAGACTTCTATAGAATCTGACTTATTCTAGTAAGCAGGGAAGTCGCCCCCTGCTGGCCATTAGAAAAATGCACATTCCTTAAATGTGATTCATGGTAATTGTAAAAAATTAACAGATGCTTCAATGTAATTGTCTGACAAAAATAAATAAAGAGAGAAATGAAGGCACTTTTGCTTGCGTTCAGCTAGCAATCATCATTATCATCAACACCAATATCAATTCATCAATAAAACCATACTTGTTTATATTTCTTATATTATTACTTTGTTTATAATATAACAATAGTGATTTCAGATGAAAAACTGATTATGAGACAAAAGTACAACTATTTAAGACGAATGCAAAAACGAAGAGAATGTCATAAAACCATTAAAATAGAGATCAACCAATCGTCAGCAGCAGTGCCATCATCGTCACAGTACGAATAATGTCTTAAAAAAGCATTATGTAATCATTCCTACCTCTATAGAGCTCTTATTTGAATCAAATAATCCAATTGACTGCATTTCAATTGTCATCATCATCATGCTCTCTCACCGTTCAAATGCCTTCATCAACATCCCATTCTCAGTGCATCTATGTGCTGCCCTCGCCTATCTCCTCTTGCACCCTGGCTGACCCATGTACTCAGTCCCTTTAGACCCGGATACGTCCACTATAACCTGACCTTAATCTCATCATGCTCCCTCCCCGGCCACCGGCACCGCAGCCCCGGTCCAAGGGGTGAAAGCCCTGTAGCTTCACTGTCACTCACCCTTCTTCTAGTGCGGAGAGGAAACTGCGCTGTGGGGTGAATTGGAGCGGTACTGGATGCGTCTCGCGGACAGGGACAGGGGGCTCAGCTCAGTGAGACCCCGGTCACGCATTGCTGTCCGGTACATTCCTCTCCCTCCCTTTTCTATTAGATCACTTTCCTTTTCGCTCATCTCCCCCTTCACTTGATCTCGTACCGACAGGTTTTGCGCTCCTTATTTACGCACGCATGCACCGATCTCTTCAATTAACGGGCTTCACATACGGCGTGTGTGGACACTTACCGACTGCCTCCTGTCACACAAACGGCTCACATATGACATCAAAGCAATCAGAATGCACGCACAATGAATAAGAATAATACACACGTGGTTGAGTCTTCGGTTCTCTGGAGAGAAGCCCGGGTCGGGATCATTCATTCACTCATCCCTCTATCTGTGCATCCTTCCCTCCGTCCCTCTTCAGCAGCTGAGTAAAAGCTAATTGCTGTGAAACAGCAGCGATGCGAAAGAGAATCAGCAGACTAATGCACTATAATCCCCCCCGCGCCCTCCCAGAGTATCGCTCAGATAGAGAGGAGAAGATAGAGACATGAAGAGAGAGGACGAGGAGAGAGAGAGATAGCCAGCGTCTCTATCTTTCGCTTCTCTCAGCTCGTCTATCTCTCTGTCTCTCTTTCCTCTCTCCTATCTCTCTCTCTCTCTCTCTCTCTCTCTCTCTCTCTCTCTCTCTCTCTCTCTCTCCTCTTTAGGGTAAGGCCTAACTGTCAAAAGCGGCCTCACATTATTTATTTGGTGGATCAAGTTTGATTTATTTTCTTACTCAAAAAAGGAACCCAACAAACTTATGCCGTACAATTGACAAGAGCTGCTGTTCCTGTGTTTGAGTAATCGTTTCATACACATTTAGATTAAATGCATGTAAAAAAAGTTGGAAAGGAGTGAAATTATGACTTGTGAGAGAGACCTTGGCTTAAAGTATGTAGTTTGGATGGGAGTGTATTTATTGTCTACAGAGGAAGAGGAAAAGAAGGATAACCTCCGATGAGATTAGACAGGGGTGTGAGGGGATGAGAGATGGATGAGGGAGAGAAGGGCAGTGAGAATAATGGAAAAGTGGAAAACAAAAGAAAAATAAATAATGGGAGAAATGAAAAGATGAAGGCCAAAAGAGGAGAAGGGAGAAAAAGGAGGGAGACAGCGGAAGCAGTGGGTTGTGTGAAAATGGGAAGAGGAGAGCAGCTGGAGTCAATGTAAATAATGAGAGAGAAAAGAGGAGTACTTTTACATGATCCATCTTTTGGACACAGTTGATCAGAGTTCTGTCTCAGCGTGAAGCATGGCCTCTACACCGCAAGCTAATTCACACCCCGAGGGACACATCACACACACACACACACACACACACACACACAAGCATGCACACACTGACACTGAACAATTACAGCCAAACTCTTACATTCACTGAGAGAACATACACACGTCTATACACATTCCAGCTAAATGCATAACTGTGAGGATTCTGTGAATGGTCTTGCATTTTATATTAAAGCACATTATTCATTTATGAATAACATGGTGGGCGGTCCACCGTTGTCACATGACAGAAACAAAATGGATCAAGCCAAAGGTAAAGAAATGCAGGTTTTTTTCATAATGACACTTATAAGACAATCAACGGCTGTTTTCCGAAGAAGAAAAATGGACTATAAGTGGACGTAAATTGACTGTGCAGGATTGCCCAATTACGTCACAGGCTGTTAGGTGTGTCAAGAAGAGTTATTTCTCAATACTGAACTGAATTACAGAACTGATGTACCTGTAGTCACTTAGAAAGAGAAACATAGAAACAATAGCAAATGTACCCTTTAGTCTCTGGTTTTGTTATCGTCAGGAAATCCCATGGAAAGTCCAAAAGCTTTAAGTAAGTTTGTACCCTGTTTAAGGCTCATAATAAACTACCGTACCCACAGTCATGAAGGTGGGTGTGGTTTTGGACAACAATAGAGCTGTGTAGTAAAGAGGATTAAGCTACAGTTGGTCATGCTAAGAATAGACTGACAATACTTCCACAGAGGGAGGAAGTCAAGGAGGGTGGGTCAACAAAACGTTAACCATTAACAAAACAGGAGCTGATGCTGGTTAACCGTTTCATACTGAAAGTCAGCATTGGCCAGATACGTTTCCCTTTCCTAGACCAAATTATAACATCCATCAAGGACTTTTGTTTAAAGTTCCCCGATGTTCATGTAACTTGGTGGCAGTTTGTTACATGGACCAACAAATAAATCATCAGAAGAAAACAGGAGTGGATCAGCATCACAGGCTGGATACACAAATGATCTTTTACTTTCCTTAACATTGCGAGATATGTACTTGTCAAAAGTCTACAATCTCCGAGGGCTTTCATTAATATTTAAACCATTAAAACAAGGACCCCCAACCGAACATATTGAGTTTCTCGACTAGGTTTTTTGTTGTTTAATTTAACTAATCCATAACGATTGCGGCATTAGATCAACAACCTAATCTGTTGTTGTTGTTTTTATTGAACAAAATGGTACAAAATGCTAAGAAAAAAGCTTTCACTTTAACAAATGTTTCTCCAGAGATTTATGACACTTAGATAGAAAAAGTTCCAGCAATGTTTTCCCACAGTAACATACAGGCTTCAATTACAATAGTTTAATTTATCTTGCCAAAGAAAACAATGACGAAAACATCACCAAAAATATTTTTCTTCTAAAATAAAAAAATACTGTATCGGGAACTCCATTTTTCATTTTAACATTCAATTCCTCAATTCATTGATTAGCTGCTAGAAAATTAACCACTGAGATAGCTCGTATCATTCAAATGGAAATGCCAATTTCTGACCGCTGCAGGGTCAGAATCCCATTGATTGAAGGTAAAGGTTATACATCACAGAAACAAGAGTCTAACACCCACACTGCAGACAAAAGGCAATCAAAACACAACTAATGAATTCAATGTGAGAACAAGCTAAATAAATAATTATAGATCGAGTTTTACGTCACTGTACCAGAATCCTGTTCCATGTATTGAGATTACTGGGAATGCGATCCCACCGCTGCTGTATTCCCTCCTCCCTGCACAACATCAAAGCATCTCAGATTCAGCGCCTAGTAACCCTCCCCCATCATCTCGTAGTGCTTCTGCCTGCCTCACTACTACACTGCAAATCAAACCACAATGATAACGACAGAGAAAGCTACATTTTTTCCCAGTTTCTATGGCAATGAGAGAATAATCGGATCCCTCCGTCTTATTTCTGTAATATAGCAGAATACCATGAAGTGTGAACAGTTTCTGCCCGGAGGTTACGTTCTGTTTTCCATGAAATATTAAGTTGCTTCTCTAACTTGATATAAAACTGTGACACAATGGGTACAGTCGTCTTCGTCATACAACAAGATGATTTATGAAATCTAAATGTGGTTATTATTTATCTGATCGCAACCTAATAGTGGAATACATTATGTACATACAATAGGCAATCGGTATACTAGAATGTCGCTCAGGTCCAAGACCTTTCTTTGGCAAATGAGAAAAGCCCTCTCCTATACGAACTACTCATGTTTTTAATTTTCCTTTACCAATTCCTTTGTCAGGAGAAATAATGAGAATTGTCCCATGTTTTACACAGATTACTTCAGAAATACCACATTTAATTAGCCAAGGTCACACCCATTTGCAGGTGATGCCTATTACTTGGTGCCAAGATGACAGCCGGCTCCCTGGGGTCCATTGACCCCTCAAATCCAAATGAATAATTAAGTTACATCGGCCCCAGTGTAAAAACTAAAAAGGTAGCAAACTAACATTTCCTTTAGTACCAAGGTGACACCTGTAAAAACTCTTCTTAAGAGCGTATCTTTCAAGCTGGTTTTGGACTGACTCCCTGGTCTCTTTCATGTATTACAGACTCTTTTGGCAGACAAAAAGACTAGTTGGCACAGCACAAAAGCCAGTTAAAAAGTAGGCTAGGTTTCTTCACACTGATTTGGCCCCTGTTGATGTTCCCTACAACAATCCCCTTTGTACTCGATACAAGCTGGTCTACACTGGCTGCATTCATTGTACCTAACAGTAAGCACCAATAACACACAATTCCTTTCATCTTGTATTCAGAAATGCAACATGTGTTTAATTTTATGGTAGGAGGATTATTTGATATATGACAGGGGCAACCAACTGTACCAGCAGAGAATTGCGGATGTACTGTCCCCTCTCATGTCTGTTTTGTAAATACGAAGCTAACAGCTAGTTAGCTTAGCATGAACGCTTTGAAAAACAGTTAGCTTGGCTTTGTTCATAGGTAACATAAACCAACATAAACCAACTTCTAGATTTTACATTCTTTGTTTAAAGTGACAATAGACAGGTTATTTGCTCAATCTTATCATTATGTAGTGAATATTGATTGCACAGTGAACTGGCTGTACAATAATGAAGCAATCAGCGTCTACTTTGGTCCCATTCAAGCATTTCCTATGTTATTCTATCCGCCAACGCGTATGAGCCCTTGGGAAAGTGAAGACATTTACGGGATAGTGCTCGAGTTGACTTTATCCTCAGTAGAAAAACAAAATGTCAAACAGTTCTTCATAGTCAAGATTAACCAAACCCTTTCTGACCTTGTTGACGGTTGACGGTGGACCAATTTCACAACCAGTGAAAAAAAGAATTGACTTCTCATTTCACTTTCACTTCTTGGAATAGCATAGCTTTCCTGAGAAGATCACAAGGTCTATAGACAAAATTCAACCACTAATACTATCACCGACTGATATTATTTTGTAGCTAGAAAGGAGCAACTGTGATTAGAGAAACCATCTTTGGTAAATAAAGGTCAAAACCCCAAATCTCATTTCAGAATCCTCTCGTGTGCTCAGGAACACAGCTCAAATATTGGCCATGAAGACTACTAATGAAGGCATTCTGCTCCATCTCTAATCTTACAGCATTGTTGGCTGCTGATTATTACCAAGTCGTCTCGCACTCATTGTGTCAGGCCAAGGCAGCAATTGTAAGTCATGCTGAGTATGGTCCATAGGGGAGCTGTAAAACACAACTAAATGATGATGAGGAGGATTGCAAGCAAATGAGCCTTGATCATTTGAAAGGGTAAAGATGAGCGCCGCCACTACAATACACCGTATCTCTCTCACACCAGCTGAAATATGCACGATAATACATTCTTTCCTTCTTCCATAAAGTCATGTTCAGGCTAATTAAAACCACACATGGATTCAGAATCACTGATACATACATGGTCGAATTCCCTCTCCTTGATGGTTTTATTTCTGTCCACACAAGGTTAATAAGGCTTTAGCAGACATACAAGTGCATTTGTCGCTTTGGCAACTTGCCGTTAGGCCACCATCAATCACAACAAATGTCGATGGCTAAGTGCTTAAATGGGGCCGATTGTTATGGGCATAAACACACACACGCTGTGTTCTCACAATTGCAACATCTATCCGTTTAAATAAAAGACATACCTTTTAAGCAGATGCATGCATTTAAACTGTCATGGTCTGATACTGTATTACACTCAAACACACATACAAAAGATTCAGACGAGGTGGGGAAACCTCCATCAGCCTGCTGGGTTATTGACCAGCATTGAAATGGAGCCGCATATCAATCAGGAGGCTGAAACCAATCAGATCTATCAAACGCAGCATCCCAGCATGTTGCCTGCTTGATCTTATTGAAATCCCATATAAATGCACCCTGAATGACGGATGTATGATGCCGATGTTACCAAAGGTGGCACTAAGCTGTCATTAGAAACTAAAAGCCAACAGAAAAACGAGAAGTGATTTACTTTAATTGTTAAGACGCAATTTATGACGTACATCTCCACCAATAATGAAATGTTTTTCTTGTCTGAGATTCTTATGTCCGTTGTTGCAGTTGTGTAATTGTTCAGTAAACATTCATAAAGGAGAAGTAGCTGCCAATGAAACACATCTTAGGGAACAGCTACCATGAGAACTTGCTGCAGGTTTGCAACTACAATTATTGTGTTTTATCACAAGTATATTTTTCTTTTTGTTGCAATAATAGATGCTAAGAAGCTATAGGTCAGGTTGAACACTGGGCATCTTTGAAACTCCACTGAAAAAAAGCTCAAATCAAACGTATTGTGTGTACTTCATCATCTACACGCCGCTTCAACTTGTAAGCAAACACAAACAATTGGTATTAATGTTGTAACTTGTGTGCACACATACTTTACAACACATCAATATTGCCCTTAACTTTGTCTCGGCTCATTCACAAACAGAAAAACACACGCAAATTCAGGTGCAAAAAAATGTGTATTCAAATGCACCTCTATACAATCTTTCTTCCTGTGTCTCACACACACTCAAGCAGTTCAAAATAACCTGAGGTGTTGCAAGGGAAATGGTACCAAAGTGCTATTCATCACTTCTGTCTCCTCTGTCTCCTCTGTCTCTTCTACTCACAAGCAATACTGACCTTTCCCTATGATTCATACGACTGCAAACACAGACCACTAATACACTAACACACACAAGTGTACTTCCACACACATGTTGCATTTTAACACACGTATTGTGTTAACTTTCAACTTGGGGCTTTTATGCTTTTCCATTTAGTAAAACTGAGATGTTTCCCTCTTTGCAGAAATGTGTAGTTGATGGGATGTGGAACCGCCTGCAGCGGGGACTGGACCCACAAGACTTTACATGAATGATATAATGGGCTTCAAGTAGCAGAAGAAAAATACTTTGGGTAATTGGCAAATGTATTCCCATTCCTTTCCTTGTAATGATGGCCATCAATCACAGCCGTTATTTTATTATTTTGTAAGCAGATTTGTATTGTTATGATAATTACAGTTACTTATCCCCTTGCTGTTTTGCTGACTGGGACTTGCTGGAGTCAGGAGTCAGTGTACGTTCTCATTAGTGTCACCCGGTTTGTTGATATAATTGTGCTGCTCCTTCAACAGTGCTTTACAGCACTTTTCTAACTTTACAGTTATTAGGGCAAAAGCTAAAGTTGTACAAAATGAGACTGTATGGGGAAAACATCAGGGGTAGAAGTCAGTTTTGTATTTAAATAAAATAACACCAACATTTTAAAAGTGAAACTCCTTCAATCATTCTAAAGTATAGTATAGTAAAGTATACAAGAATGTTGAAGAAATTGTAACTAATCAGTATATAAATGGGATCTTCAGTCCTGACATTATTATTATAATAATAATAATAATAATAATGGGTTTCATTTATAAAGCACTTCATATTTGACTTCAAATCCCGAAGTGCTAGAAACTAAACAATTATATATTGTTACACAGCTTAGTTGGATTCTGATTGGTCAATTTGGACATTACATAGGTTGTTAATACTCGATAACACACTGCTGCTAAGCTATATAATGACAGTTGCACCAGGTGCAGATTTGTACGTGTTATAAAGTCTGATTTGTATTATAAGATAAGATAGAGCTTTATTGTCTCCCTTAGGAGAAATTTGTCTTGGGCATCGAGATAATAAACATAAAACATTCAGGTCAATCAGTCATAGATACAGAGCAGTGATCACATATCACATGGCAAAGAAACAAATAAGAAATATAACAGGTATTGCACATATCCCTATTGCACATATTGCACATATTGTACATATCCCTATTGCATTCATACATAATCAAATATTGCACTTTTCCCTATTGTATTTATACATAAATCAAATATTGCACCTTCCCTACTGTATTCATACACAAATCAATATTGCACTTTCCCTATTGCACCTATGCATAGTGTCCGTCAGATTGCACATATCGCTATTGTGTCCATACCTATTTACACATAATGCACTTCCCCTATTTAACCTTCTCGTTTGCACAAACTACTCTGTAAACATTGCATCTCCCAACAACACAACACAGCATAATCACAATTGTTTCTGACTGTTCAGCAGCTTGATTGACAGTGGAACAAAGGAAAACTTATACCTGTTCAATTTACAGTTTGGTAATCTATACCTTCTGCCCGACTCGGGCAGCAACTCAAACTCTCTATACAGGATGTGTTTGGGGTCGCATGTGATTTTACGGCCTTGCTTTCTCACCATCTCCTGAAGAGAGGATGGTGGAAGCATGCCAATTATTTTTCCAGCCCTTTTTATCAAGCTCTGGAGTTGTGATTTAGATTTAACTGACAAGTTACCAAACCAACAGCGGATACAAGCGGCCGAGATGGGTTTTCTCCGCAGGGTGGCTGGTGTCTCCCTTAGGGATAAGGTGAGAAGTTCGGTCATCAGGGAGGGACTCGGAGTTGAGCCGCTCCTCCTTCGCGTCGAAAGGAGCCAGTTGAGGTGGTTTCGGGCACCTAGTTAGGATGCCACCTGGGCGCCTCCCTAGGGAGGTGTTCCAGGCACGTCCAGCTGGGAAGAGACCAAGGGGTAGACCTAGGACCAGGTGGAGGGATTATATCTCTTCGCTGGCCTGGGAGCGCCTTGGGATCCCCCAGTCAGAGCTGGTTGATGTCGCCAGGGAAAAGAAAGTTTGGGGCTCTCTGCTGGAAACTGCTACCCCCGCGACCCGACCACGGATAAGCGGGAGAAGATGGATGGATGGATGGATGGAAGTTACCAAACCATGTTGTGATGCCATAACGAATAATAGACTCAATTGCTGCCCCGTAGAACATTAACATGATGCATGTATCCACTCCATGAACCCTGAGCCTACGCAGAAAATGCAGGCGCTGGCTTATCTTTGAGCATACCTGATCCACCTGATGGGCCCAGCCTAACTGAGCATCAAAATAAATCCCCAACTATTTAAAATGTGAAACCTGCCTATGATTATTGATATGGTGCAGCTGGCTGAAAAAGAGGTTATTGTATGCATTTTTGTAATCAGTTGGGTGGTTTTATTTACTGTAAAACAATGCATTGTATTTTACACTGAACAAAAATATAAACGCAACACTTTTGTTTTTGCTCCCATTTTTCATGAGATGAACTCAAAGATCTAAAACATTTTCTATTTACACAAAATAACCATTTCTCTCAAATATTGTTCACAAATCTGAAAGAATCTGTGATAGTGAGCACTTCTCCTTTGCCGAGATAATCCATCCCACCTCACAGGTGTGGCATATCAAGATGCTGATTAGACAGCATGATTATTGCACAGGTGTGCCTTAGAATGGCCACAATAAAAGGCCACTCTGAAACGTGCAGTTTTGCTTTATTGGGGGTGTCTGGGGGGGTCCGAAAACCAGGCAGTATGGTGGTGGTGGGGTTATGGTATGGGCAGGCATATGTAATGGACGACGAACACAGGCCACTCGATTCACAACATTACCCTAACCCTAACCCTAACCCTACCCCTCACACCAGATACTGCCTGGTTTTCGGACCCCCCCAGACCCCCCCAATAAAGCAAAACTGCACGTTTCAGAGTGGCCTTTTATTGTGGCCAGCCTAAGGCACACCTGTGCAATAATCATGCTGTCTAATCAGCATCTTGATATGCCACACCTGTGAGGTGGGATGGATTATCTCGGCAAAGGAGAAGTGCTCACTATCACAGATTTTTGCAGATTTTTGAACAATATTTGAGATAAATGGTTATTTTGTGTATATAGAAAATGTTTTAGATCTTTGAGTTCATCTCATAAAAAATGGGAGCAAAAACAAAAGTGTTGCGTTTATATTTTTGTTCAGTGTATATACTCAAACATCTTAATCTGAAAATAACCAGTAACTAAATTGTTCATACATTACATAACTACTAGTTGTGTGTATGTTGACTCTGGATTTTAAAGTCATTTAATAAATGAAGTGGTGTAAAGCAATAGGTCCCTCTGAAATGTAGAGCAGTATAAGTTAAAACGTAGCATAAAAATACAAATCAAAAAGACTTAAGGAAAGTACAAATACCTTCAGAATTGTGAGACACTCCAAAACTGGTAATCACCCAAGATTATATGATTCTGCGACTCCAAACACATTGTGTAATGGAAAGCTTTTATCACATTTTGATGTTAAGCTTGTTCTGGTTTTAGGGCAAAATATGAAGACTTTGTTACCAACTGACTGAATCCAACAAGCAGCTTGTCTCTATAACAATACATCAATTAAACAGGGGCCATGACGCCACCAGCAAGCAAGCACGACATGAACTAGTTCAGTCAGCAACCCAGATACACAATGGGGGAGGTAAAGATGGGGGAGAGAGAAGGGGGAGACAGAGATTAAGACGTGAGGTAGAGATGGAGAGAGCTTGAGGGGGGGAGATTTGAGAGAAGGGGAAAAAGGTAAAAAAACGAAAGGCACGGATGGACCAAAAGTGACGGAAGGCACAAAAGGCAGGGAAATGGAAGAGGAGACACAATGGTAGAATAAAAAGGGGAAAACGCTGGGAGTCTGAGTGGGTGAAATGAGAAAGATGGGGCAGAGGATTAAGGCAATGGGGGAAGACGGATCTGCAGATACCGTGTTTTCTCATCTTGTTTTGTACCACGCTGCGCCTCTCCATCCAATTTCCTGCCTCCCTGTCAAAGCAAATCAAATCTTTAAGGAGGATGGATTACCTAGACTTCTGGTGATGATGGAAAGATAAACGGAGGCTTGGAGTGGCACCTAACCTAATAATTGCTAAGCTACAATGTCTGGGAGTAGCAGTTTGACAGGCCTCCTAAGTGGACTTTAAATATATCAAAAATAAAATTCCACAGGAAAGCCAGGGTTTTCTTTTTTTAAACTACACAGTTCAGTCAAACATTGTTGACTCTACATATTCCGGTCTTTTTTTCAATTATAGATTTGAAATAACAATACAATTCATAAAGTCTGGCAATATAATTTCAAACATTTTAAGAAAATACTCAAATATGTGCTTATTTTCTGCTGCTGCTTTTTTTCCTTGTTGCTTTTGGTATTCCTTCATAACAAGAATGTCCTTTAATTCTGTCATGTCTAAAGTAACTTGAGAATTGATTTTTTCTTGCAAATGTTAGCTAATGTTTAACTTTTGTAATACATAAAGAAATGTAATACCTAGAAGACAAAATAATCAATTACTTCAAGCAGTATTAAAGAGGTTTGTATATACGTTCTTTTAAATGTTATCCTTTTAGGATAACATTTAAAAGAACGTATATACAAACCTCCTTTTAGGATAACATTTAAAAGAACGTATATACAAACCTCCTTTTAGGATAACATTTAAAAGAACGTATATACAAACCTCCTTTTAGGATAACATTTAAAAGAACGTATATACAAACCTCCTTTTAGGATAACATTTAAAAGAACGTATATACAAACCTCCTTTTAGGATAACATTTAAAAGAACGTATATACAAACCTCCTTTTAGGATAACATTTAAAAGAACGTATATACAAACCTCCTTTTAGGATAACATTTAAAAGAACGTATATACAAACCTCCTTTTAGGATAACATTTAAAAGAACGTATATACAAACCTCCTTTTAGGATAACATTTAAAAGAACGTATATACAAACCTCCTTTTAGGATAACATTTAAAAGAACGTATATACAAACCTCCTTTTAGGATAACATTTAAAAGAACGTATATACAAACCTCTTTAATACTGCTTGAAGTAATTGATTATTTTGTCTTCTAATTTGCACCTCACTATGTGGACAAAAGACTAATACGGAGACTCTGCCATGATAATTAAGTGTAGCATGAAAAATGTTTTGCTTCAGGCAGACCTCAATGGTGGAATACATAAACCAATCAGCCAACAAAAGCTAAATTAATTGCATTCAATTAAAGCAGCATAGTGATAATGCTTACTTAATGATCTATTATTAAGTTGCAGCAAACAGTGAATAATTAAAACACTGAGCTTGTGCACGTCTATATGCCAGGACGCAATGGATTGAATGTGAATGATTTGCAGAACAGGACGTCGCTTATCATGATTTTATTTCCACAGCCTGAGCCATTCAAAGACTACATCTACTCATTAACTATTATTAGAAAACATAATGACAGTGTGCACCTAACAGATTTCATATGGAATACATATGTTTCTGAGCAGCATGTATACATATACATTAACTCTCTGAGCACACGTACCACTCACACCACATGAAAACAGCCCAACCATAATTGATGATATTAGAGGGTTGAGAAGGGCTGGATGAGAGTGTGGGTGGCTTTCACGTTGACAAGATAGAGAGCAGGCGTGGGTAGGAGTGAGTGTGTGTGTCCACTAAAGTCAAGGCAGGGGTTAATTACAGTGTTTAACCTGGTTTTTAAACTTTAGCCAAGCCAGGACTGGGAAGACTTTTACTAAAGTCCCATTTACGCATGCAGTCTAACCCTACTGTATCATATCATGCAAAGGAACATGTGTCAACAGTATCATGAACTTATCTTCAGTCAAATCTGTACTGCTGATTTCCCCCAGACCTAGACGCATTTAAGGGGAAAATGCTGATAAAAGACTAGCCTGTAAATGCCATAACATTGCAGGGACAAGCACATATGCGACAGATGAGCTTAACACCATTTATGCTCGTTTTGATCTCTTCAACAAAGAGTCTGCTGTCAGTCTGCCCCGCCTCCAGAGGACCTGTAACTGTCAGTATACAAAGTGGATGTGAGAGGACTCTTTCTAAAAGTGAAGACGGGCACTGACATCAAGTCGATTCTATACCTAAAAAGTCTTCTGGTTCTACAAAACAACAGCCACCCTGGATCTACACCATTCTGCATACAGTACAAAGCAAACAGATCATTAAAAGATACCTTCTACATTGCCCTAGCACCTCTGAAAAATAACAACACTTACATTAGAATGGGGTTTGTGCAGCATTCAACACAATCTCCCTCATGAAACTGATTAGCAACTTTAGCCCCTTAGGCTTGAGTATCACACGACTATATACCCACGACTGCTGCCATCAACATGAAGAGAACTCAGTTTCCGGATGGAATCACCATGATTTGGCGGCTTACATACAATGATGAGAAAATATGCGAGTGATGTGCTTTCTTTCCAAAATCATACATTTCCATAAATGTCAAACCGTTCTTTTCAAGTTTGGAGATATTTGGGTGACAACAGCTTCTTGAAACAAAACCTTTTTTGCACAGGGGAGGGGAAAGTTCCCTCAACACTATGACAGTTTTCTCACTTGTCAAAAGAAAAGAAAGATTTCAGCAACGGTCCTCCATCAAATGCTGAAGAGGACATTTTTTGTATTTTTATCTACCTAAGAAAAAGTAAGCAAACCGTTTTCAGCCCAAAACTTTAGTTTATAAGAAGAGCTGGGTTATAAGATTGGAAGGCTGCACCAAGGGTGGGGTGGATGAAATTAGAAAGCTGCCTTATGCCGCCCTTGTGATCACAGTCTGTGACTTAGTTATATAGCGAGGGAGCGGCTCATAGATAATGAGCATGTACTGAAAGAAACGATGAAAGTGCTCCGGTTGGTAGCGAAGGCTGGAAGAGTGATGTAGGTTCGGTTTGCTTTTTCAGCTCTTCTTTACACTTTTGCCATTCCTCTGATATCCGTCTCACAGACTCTTCCTCAGTCTTCCAAAGGTCGGCCTTAATTCTCTCTTTGCACTCTTAAGACACATCTCTTATGTCATGGTCTGCCTTTGATCCTACATCTGTTGCTTTCTCAATAACTGTGTCCCTTCTTCCTTCATTTTTAAGTGCACACTGTCAGTATTTCTGGTGTGCTTCTAATCTTTTTCTCAGGGATTGGGAAACCCACTTCTTTGACACCATCTTTCTTCTTCTCTCTAAGCTTTCCCACTTCAAATAATTCAAAAACCTGCTCTGCATCCTGCTCAGCTCCCACATAGACTGAACTGGAGTCTGCAGAGAGGGGGAAATGTTTCAAAGGACGGTGAGTGAAGCTGCGGCGGCGGCAGACAGACAGACAGTGCCCTGGCATTAAATTGGAAGGAACATTTGGTAGCCGCTTGGAAACGCTGCTGCTCTCAAACAGCCACACACACACACTGAGTGGTGGTTTAGAGACCGTGTGGGAGTGCGTACGCCTCCGTGTCCCAAAATAATCACCAGATGAGGGGAAGGGAGGCAGGGCGAGGCTGGTACAGGAAGATATAAATGGATGCTAATTGTAAGGTTCCTTAAGATTACACTGCAAACTTAAACACACTGTCTGTGTACGTGTGTGAAAATCATCCAGCATGTACAGGACAGTCTTTCTCACTCACACACTCTAATGGATAGTAGTGTTATGATGACTCTCAAATTGTATAAATGTAGTACAACATGGCTTTACACTAGCACACACAGATTAAGATTGTAATAACTGTATGGTCTCTCATACAGCACCGGAATCCAACCAACCAAAAGAAAACTGAGCTTCCATGTATTATTTCTACAATCCCTCTAAAAATAGTTCAAAAGAGGCAAGTCTTAACTGTAGCTTTCCAGAGCTGCACCATCCTTACACCAAAAGCTGACTCTGCCTGTTTGTCTAAGCTTAGAAACTCACATTAGTTCTGTTTGGATACACTGAATTAGAAGAAGCTGCATCGCATCGCCTCAAATCCCATCACAGTTTCGACAAAAATAGTTTGCTCCTCCTACTCAAGTGTCACTTACTGACTTGGCAAAATACACTAATTTTCTTTCTAATCCCAGGAGAGGCTCTTAATGCAAGAGAGGGGAGAGAGAAGGATGATGTCGAGGAGGAATGGAGAAAGCTCTAGATATAAATGGTAGATAATTACATAGTCGACTCTCTCGCATTGATGTGAGGAAAGTGCAAGAGAGCAAAGTAGAGAGGCAATCAGTGGTGGATGCACAGATACACACCCCTATATACAGTACTGTAATGATTTTGTAGAAACAATAAAAGACATGTTTTTAAATAAGAAAGACTCAGTTAAAAGCATCACTTCTGCAATGCCAGCTTTTCAGGAAATAAGAACCACTCTATGTTCCTGTTGACGGAGATTTCATATTGCAATTTTAATGGAAAACCCCCATACTGACATCAAGAAAAATACACATGTTGCAAAACACGTTATTGCAAAATCAGAAAACTAGACATGGGATTATTCTCTATGTTCACAGGAAACCACACAACCTGTGACAGATGATGTAGCAGTGAGACCAAAGAGGAACACAGCTCAGCAACACCAGTAAAAATGAGTTTATGGGCCTGAATCGCCATCTGCTGCCCATACCAGGCATGACAACAAACTCTATCCTCTCCTCGTCCCACATTTATCAGTAAGAGAGAATAGGAAAAAAAGAGTGTAAATGTCTAACACGTCATACACAAATAAAAATCACTTTAAAGAATGATTATTTCCTAATGTTCAGTAAGACACAATCTGCGTGTTTACACGTGCATGCCCGCCCAACCCTCTGCTTATCAGCTTCAACATCTGACAAAAGCAAACCTCTTATAACTGTTGTGTAACATGGGACTGCCCTCCATGTCTATGTCATATTAATTAACCTTTACCCTGCAGTCTCTGAATTCCTTTAGGAGAGAAAGTAATGAGTGTCTTTAGGAAGAATGAAACTCGTTTTATATCAGCAGGCAACATGGACCAAGCCTATTCAGGTATTTCCATATTTCTGGTCTGTCAGTCAGTCAGTATGTATGTTAAGTGTTTATCTGTTTTTTATAGATGTTCTCTTTTCTAAACATGATAGAGAGAATGGATATAATGGAGAATGATACTCAACTTTACCGCTAACAGAGACAATAAGTATTTATTCTGCCATGTAATATAATAAAGCCTTGATACAATGAATTAGTGCACAAATACAATTTAGAAATGCCTGTTGTTTACTTCAGTATTCATTGTATGCTTTCTTTTACTTCTACAAAACTTCATTGTCATTTGAAAGCTAAATAGAGTAGTAACCTTGGCTTTTAAGATTTTACATTCAAAACAGATAATCTGTCAATTAAATATGATCCAATTGTATGTATTAAACCCGTGTTTTGCAAACCTTTTGGTCTGAGTTACCACATTACATAACTGCAACATAACCACCCAACAGTAGGCTATATAGGCCTAAGTATAGGCCTAAATAAGTATAATCCCCACCTAGACCAGCTACACAATTAAAAGGCTGCTACTTACACAATAACCAGCTACAATATTAAAAGGCTGCTTGCACATTAACACATTAGTAGTAATATTCCAATAATACAGTTAATAACAAAATGCCTCTTAAAAGGGACTATTCTGCTGCATATAAAAGATAAGTAAGGACTTTAACTTGTAATGGAGTTGTATACAACTGTAGTATTACTTTTAGTAGTATAAGGTCTGAATCCACCAATGATTCAAATAGAAAAAGATGGATACAAGTACAAATGCCAATACTTCTGTGCATTTTAAATCATGCTGTGCCTCTAATCTGAGCATTACGGTACCCGGTGAGACAAACAAAGCACCAGCCCAGTTCCTAGCTCGCAACAGTGACGTCATCGCGCAGCGGCGGTACAATGACGCTCGGCGATTGGGTGAGCGAGGAGCTAAAGAGTATTGTACATTAAAAAGACAAGACGCCGATAACAAAAACAACAGCTGCGGCCGCATGAGGCCAGCTAAGGACACACTCGCACTTTTCGGGCACCCGCTAAAATGATTTCGGGTAAGGAAACCTATTAATACTGCTTTTTAACGAACTAATGTAGCTCCGGAGCAGCTTCCGCCCTGTAGTAAGTTTCTTTTGTCCTCTTCAGTCAACAACAACAAAAAAGCGAGTCAGCGTGTTGACCGGAGAGGAATGTGTGCTGGCTTCTTTTAAAAACAGTGTAACAACGGGTGATTTAGGATATCAAATATTGGTCCGTGTTGCCAAAACGGGTCTGTTATCTCACTGTGAATACCTTTGGACTGTCTTATGCCAGGGAAGCGTAACATATATGCTGCTGGGTGTGTTAGGCAGCATCAGCCATACAATGGATGATGCCATTTTAAAATGCTCGAATAATTAGCTTAGTAAAACGAAAGCACACTTGCTATATGGACACATTTTTGTAGCCATGCTCTTCTTTATAATAGATATGTACTGTATAGGAACACATTTAGCTTTACATTAGAATGGACATTTATATGTATTGTTATCTCATACAGGTCAAGTGCAGGGCAACACTGATATTAGCCAGCTGTGGTTTAATAACAATGAAATGTACTCACAATAATATGTGCACAGCATGTACATCTACTTATGACTATTTCATTGTCTGCCATATGTAGTAATTCATTCATGTTTACCTCTTTCCAATTTGTGGGAATCTTACTTCTCTAGATGTGACGATGGCTGCACACTTTAATATTTCTGACAGTGAGTCAGATTCATCAGAGGGGGCCGAGGAAGGAGAACATATCCAACCGTCCCCTGTGCAGGGGCAGCAGCTTCCTCAACGACACTCCGTCACCCTTCCTGAGCTCAGATTGACAGGTAGGAAAACGCAAGGAATTGTGTGAGAAATGGGAATGAAATAAACAGTGCTTTAAAAACTGGAAAAACACCAAGTAATGTTTGAGCATCCTTTACCACAAACTGATCCAGGTGGGACCCAAAAGTGTATTTCTGCTCCAGTTAACAGTATGTGCAATACCATGCTCAACGCTACTTTATAATTAAAGATCCACAAGTATTCCAACTTCTATTCAGTTTTGTGATCAAAAAGAAAGCACCGCTCTTTTTAGTTTTCTGCAACAGTCCTGCCATTTGTTAGCTTTGTTTTGTAGGCCTCATTACACAACAAATATTATACATTTATAGTTATGTACTTGGTGACATTAGGTGAGATTGCATTTTGGGTTGAAATGTAAGCATTTCAAATGTAAATCCCCCTAGTTTGACATTGTTGAACATGTTTTTTCAGCCCAGTGGTAACTAATGATTTATTTTCATTCATTCTCATATAAGCCCTCATGCTCCTGTGATCATTACTAACTCCTCTCACCTTTGTTTCTTTAAAGGGACCGGGCGAACCAGGCTCAACTCAGAGTCCCACGCCTACACTGTCTCCAGAGACGAGGAGCTCCAGGCTCGGGGGGAAGACGAAGTCGGCACGCCCACGGAGGGTGCTCCATTCAGGGGACGGTCCAAGTCAGCTCCCCCTGCTCTGTGGGCAGCCAAGAAATACGGCCGGCAGCTCCGGAGGATGAGCGACGAGTTCGACAGCATGCTGGACAAAGGGGTGAGAACGAGGGGTCAGAGGGTGGAAGTCCATCTTCAGTTGTATCTGAAAATGTGGGGAATAACGGCTAAAAAAAGTAGTTTTTAACATTTCAAAGGATTGACTAAATCTATGTTATTCATTTTGTTGACAAATGTTCCAACAGTTTTCAAACTCAGAGAAAATGTGATGTTTAATTAAGGTAACGGCGTGTTTTATTTGGCCGCCAGTAATGGTTTCTTATCCTTTTAGAACATGCGTCAGCACGTTGAGGTTGTAATACATTCATTTACTTATATCCAATTTGAAGCCACATTTTTATGATCTACTTTTTAGATCCTAGATGTTTTTAACTGTATATCAAATCCAGTTTAAAGATTGGCTCAGCAAGCGTTCAAAACGCCTTAACGGTTACAGGGGGAAAACACTGCCTTTAACATGAATCTGCTTTTTTTGTTTGTTATTAATTGCAAAAACGGCCATGATCCCACTCTACTTCAGGGCATCAATTGTTATTTTTTGATTGAGATCCCCCCCTAGATAATATCACATAATGTCACGTGTCTTAAACATTGTCTCTATTTTGCGCAGGAAATGAAAAAGGTGAGAAGTCCCGGGCCGGCCAAACAGATGCCACACTCGAAAACCTGGTGGAGCTACCTCTTCAGTCACCAGGAGATGGAGGGAGAGAACAACCACCATGAGAGCCACACTCACCGCAACGAATAAGCACCAGGAGAGAAAATTAAGAGGGACTTGAGGTTCAAGGAATGAGAAGAAAGCAATGGGGAAGCCAGGAGAACAATCGTGATGAGAACAAAAAGACCTGCTCTGACCAAGTGTCCCATCCTAGTCATGTCATTTTTATACGTCATTGGTAACTACATTTAGATAAATCTTTTTGCATTTGTGTTGGTTTTGATGTTAACTATATAGCTGGGCAGCGCACTGTGAAATGGTAAGAGTCAGTCAGGCATGATGGACTGGTGGCTATCTGAACCCCATAGAATGGATAAAAAGACGGGCCAAGGGAGGAGAGAAGAGCTCTTGAAAACATAAAGAAAGTCCAGCATTAAGTGGATTTGAGCGGTGACTACTCAGTTTAAAAGGTGCTAACCACTTCAGTTGTCTCTCCCATCAACACTATGCAATATACTGTGGATGGAGAGGTATAAATGCACTGGAAACAAAACACCCAAGGCCACCTTGAATGCTGTTAGAATTTCCTTCCTCATCTTCTTGAGGAAATGTGTTACTTATGCTTGTTTTGCTTCGAATGTTAGTTCGTGGAGACCACTGTAATTGTGTGCCAAAATAACCTGCAGGTAACAGAGGATGGAGGATCAAATGGGAAGGATTTTTTAGAGTATTCAGCTCAGGCCTTTATCTAACTTCCTTTACTACTACCTGCAAGCTAGTACAATTTAAACAACTGTACGTACTTGACTATCATTAACTGCTTTATATCTGAAATTTATCAAAAGAAGAACAATCTTGTACAAGGACAATCTCTAACAGAAAATACTATCTTTTGTAAGACTTCAGGTTTAGATTATATCTGAAGAAAATGATATTACTATAAAATAAAAAAAGCACAAACCAATGTGAATTTATCTTTTCAAAGCCTTTGATGAGCAAACAAAATAAGACCTTGTAACTTTAATGTGTAAATATTTTGTTAATATTTTATCAAATTGCAGGGGTGCTGGAGGGGTTGCTTTAGCCAGATTTGTATTTATCGAGTTCCTATTTTACAAGGTTACCATGCTATTTAATAAGGTTGGCCAACCTAGGAATAGGCAGTGTACAATCCATGGCTGTTGCGATAAATGTAATTGCATATTTAAATATTTGGGCGGGGATATATTAACTGCTATACAAGAAGCCTACACACAAGCCTTTGGCCTCGGTTTAATCAGCAACGAGTGCATAAAGGAGGTGGATTTAGAGTAAAATCACATTTCAAACACTGGTGGAAGGGATTTAAACTTGTCTTTATAAAACTATCTGTTCAGGAAAATCAGTTTCCTGTGCTTTTAAGATTATAAAACAATGAGTTACATGCAGGTTGGTCACTCTTTATCTGCATTAGGATCTGAATAAAATGGATCTTAATGTATGAAGCCTTAAGTCTAAGTGCTGATCTAGATTTGCTTTTTATGCGTTATATTCTGGCTTATATATTAACTAAGATCGGGACTTCTACATGGATTGGCTATTTGTGAATTGTTTATCAATGTGATTATTGAAAATGGTAATAGGTTTGTTCTTCTTGTGTCTAACTCTCTTCCTCTTGACTGGTAGGGTTGAGTTGTGAAGTGTTGCAGGCTGAGGGGGCTGCATCTGTATCGTCTTTTAAACTAAAAAAACCTTTATAGCTTTTCTTAAACGGGAAACTTTTTTTTAATCAGAGATTTTTTAGACAATCTGAAAAAGGGGCCATTGTTTTTTGAGATTCAATCAAGTTTACTATATGTTTTGGTAAAGCTCCCAACTCAATGAATACAGTTAGACTAGGCTGTTACATTTTAGCTACATTAAAGTGACTCCATTATTTGATATCCCATTTCATAAACAGATCAATAGGGAAATGAGGAACGGGTGTTTACATAAATAGTGTTTCCACTCCTAGTAGACCTGTACTTTGACACAAGAACAACAGTAAATCAGCTGATAAAGAGTTTGTACACGGTGTTCAGAGCTTAGGGTCAGATATGAATTTAAAAGAAAATCATATTGTCAACATGAATGCCTTGAACATGCTGGAACTGTGGTGTACCTGTGCATTATCAGCCATGTGTTTACCCGATTACCGCCTTAACTTTTACGGTCACTGTCACCTTTACGCTCAAGAAAAAGTCAACTGTGATAAAAATATAAAATGTCGATTGATGGAATTCACATTGTGGTTTTGACTGTTAAACATTAGTAGCAGTGAACACACCCCAGAGGAGAGACCTGCCTGGGAACCTGGAGTTTTGCAACCATCCTTGGTATTACTTGAATCTGGATATGTGTGTGGGGAGAAAATAGAATTTGAATATTCCCTCTTTTTTTGGAAATTCCTTTTCCTTTTTTTAATATCTTTTGCAAATTTTCTCTACAGCTGTGAAACTTCTTGTATATGCGGTCTTGAATAAAGAATTTTAGAGTCGTTTAAAAATGAGTCGCTGTGTAATTCTTGAAAGTTCTCTAGTACAAAGGACACTGAAATCATATTTCTTTCAATGCAAAAATGTTCATTAACAATTCAAATGCAAAGCTAGAACACAAACAAACGGAATAATACTTTGAAGTCTAAACCAGTCAGTTTACTAGTTATAAAAGGCGGCACATATGTCAACATTTTGTTGTTGTTGAAAGGTTCAGTGTTTCATGGATGATTGGTCATGATAAACAGTATACATTATTGGAAACATGTGTCCCAAATGTTACTTGAGCTCTTAGATATTTCAGTAAGTACATTTACTAAATCCTTAATACATCAGCCCAGCACATTTGATCCATTTCTAATTTCCCATTTGTTCTGGTTGTGGTATCCTGTAATTGCCAGTAAAAACGAAAGAACAGCATTTAGGACGCTTAATATGAGCCCATGTGTGGTTTATCAAACCACCTGTGATGCGTCCCGGCAGAACTTGTGCCCACAGTCCAAAGCTGACAGTCTGTCCATGTCTGTGTCACTCAGTGTGAAGTCAAAAAGCCTGGCATTGTCCTTTATTCTGTCTGGATTTGAGGACTTTGGCAGCACTGGGACACCCTGCTGCACAGCCCAGCGCAACAGGACCTGCAGGGGAACAACAGACCTAAAGGTTTCCAAATAATGTCTAGACGGGAGGCTGCCACAAAAATATGTTCATTGAGAGGTATTTTATTTGTTTGTATGCGTGTGCGTTACCTGTGCAGGCGTGCGTTCACAGTTCTTTGCCACCTCCAGCACCACAGGGTCAGTGACCAGATCTCCTTTCCCTAAGGAGGAGTATGCTTGAAAACACACTCCATATTCCTCACACACTTTCCTCAGCTCTGTCTGGCAGAACTTTGGGTGAAACTCTACCTGAAGAAACAATTAAAAACACAGTGTGCATCAGCTCTTAAAAGACTATTATACATGTGATCCATCCTCCTCCTCTATCAGTGTCCTACCTGCAGCAAAGCAGGAGGGATCTTGCAGCTCTGTATCAGTTCCCTCATGTGTGCTGGTGTGTAGTTGGACACTCCGATGGCCTTCAGCTTCCCCTGGACATGCAGCTCCTCCAGAGCGGCCCAACTCTCAGCTCTGTTACCTGCAATTAAATATTCATTAGGATCTTATCATCCGTGTAACTCAAGTACAACTAAACTGTAGAGGAGCGAGAAGAGATTGAATCTTAACTCTTAATTAGTAAAAAGCATTACATTATCAAATATTGCTACACATGGCTAAAGTTATTCAGTGTCTCTTATTACAGTATATGTAATTATTTTAGTAATGCATGTAGCTATAAAATGCATTTCTCTCTCAAATGTAAAAGCTAAATTAATTGTAAGGTAATTTAATCTTAAAATGGATAGTTAGGTAGAGGTGTATTTGTTGAAATTGTCTAAATGATTAGCTTCCTCTTGCCCATAAACTAATGTTGTCTACTTTTGTGAGGGTGTACCTTAACATCCCAAGTAAATACTGTCAAAAAAGTACCCTTTGAAGAAAATTAACTTTAGATGATGTGGTGCGGACCTTTACAGTCTTTTTTGCTGAACACATTTATTGCCACTGTCCTGCTTTCGTCCACTAAAATGAAATCTGTTTTGCCGTCTACCGTCTTAAGCAGCATGAATATGAATTCTTTACCAGAGTTGCATGGGTCAGTTATCTCTAGATCCTGTGTTCCAGGCCAGTGGATCAGGTAGAGGTCAATGTAACCCATGTCCAGATCAGACAGGCTGTGGAGGGCTCCTTCCATGGCTCGCTCACCCTGATCCTTGGAGCCCAGCTTACTGCAGGGAGAAAGAGAGAAGTTAAGTATTGTACGCTGTGCCTTTGAGAGTCATCAGTGCCTCAATATGGTTTCTTAGAGAAAATAAGGTTATGAGGAAACCGTACAGTGTAGGCGTATATTTGTCATTTTACCTAGCATCAATTTGATTATATTCCAGCTGTATTCAACACACAAGTTAAAAAAAAAAAATGCAATACATTTAGCTACTATTGTACTTCATAGATCCCTTATTTACTGACATAATGTGCTCTTTTGGAAAGGACATGTGCCTAAACATCACCTGGTTATGAACACATCCTCTCTGGTTAAGCCATGTTTGGGCAGGAGCTGCTTAAGCGCTCGGCCCAGTTCAGCTTCATTCAGGTATACGGCTGCACTGTCAAAAGCCCGATAACCAGCAAGCAGCGCTGCATCCACAGCCCGGGAGACATCTTCAGGAGACACCAACTTGTAGGTCCCAAAACCCAGGAGGGGCATCTGAACCCCGGTTTTTAGGAGGACAGAATGTGAAGAGGAAGACATCTGATCTGAAGGCAGTTCTGCTTTTCTGTATCCTGTTGGTTTACCCAAAACTGTGAAAGAAAGAGACAGGGATTTTTCTTGTTGAGACAGTAGTTTGATTTTATACATCGACCTTTAGCAACAGTTTCATTCATTACAGAGGAAGGTCCGAGGGTTTTAATGTGGAATGTTTTAAAGAGGGATAAGGCATGTAGGGATGAATTATGTGTTGCTTCTTGTTGTATGGTCCTATATTGTTTAAGTTTGTGTCAGGTATTGTTCCGTCTGTATTTTTTTGTTGAGTTTTGTGTATTTAATCTATCCATCTATTATTAAGTGTGTATTCTGTACCATCATTTGTGAATGTGTTGTTGAGTTTTATGCATTTTAATAGGCCAATATATGGACAGGCTTTACACATATGCATGATAACAAATGCTGTTGTGTGGCATTGCTTTATGCTACATACCTGTCCCTATACAAAAGATACAGTGTTCATGCAATATCAGGACACAAGGATGTAACAGTGCAACTAGGAGTGCAATGTGGCTGTGGCAGTAAGTGACTGTATATGCAAATACAATGCTATCTGGTAGTACAGTTTCTCATAACAGATCATGTAAACGTGGTTAATGATCTACATTGAAACAGAACATGACAAAGTACAGACTAAATGAGCAGAGCCATGCCATATAGAGGGGTCACAGGAAAAACGGTCTCCCTTTAAAGCAGGGCTGTGCTCTCTCTGCACCTTAACAGAGCTACACTTTCACACCAAATGTGAAAAATAAAAAAGCGTTAGGTAATTCTTATTGTATTTTAAGAGTTGCTAGCTTACAGCAATCTTTAAGTTTCCGTCTGCCATTATAACTGAAGGACAGTGAGGGATATTTACATGTTATTTTTGGTTGTTTGTTACTTTTGCTGTTTTAAACGTCACAGAATTACGAACATAACCGCAATTATGTTAATATTGGCAGTGTGACGGCTATTATGACGCAGTATTCATAAAAACGAAGAAACCGTTACATTACCGTAGTACAGTGTAAACCGCGATTAAATGCCATATTTACAGACAATATTTTCATCTCACCTTTTCAGCTGAATACTTTCGAAGAAGAGCAGCAGAATTTGTGAGAGACCATGCAAGGAAATCTCGCCTTATTTCTAATTTTAGCCGTTACACAGAGGAGTGTTTACAAGTACTTCTTCCTGCTACACGTGAGAGCTGACAACCATGTGACAGTTAGGACGCTGCTGATTGGTTGAAGACAATCAGAAGAAGCAGAGCCGTATTAGAAACCGGAAGGCGGGAATGGGACACCTTTTTTTTTTTTTTAAAGAACACAATCAAGTTAGTATCTTGTATATTGAAGAATAATAATATGCACTGTACACATTTATATTTCAAATTGAAGACATTTAATAAACACAATGTTTCTGTTTTTTAATTATTTTATTCTGACTTTGCATATGAATTAAAGTGTGAGGCACCAAAGAATATAGAAATAGTCTTAACATGATGACACGGTTTTGCTCTACATGCAGCACATTTAGGCCTAAAAGGCTTTGCATGTTTCATGGCATATGGGTGACAATTAAAAGGACCACTTATAAGTAAATGTTTTCTAAAAGGTTTCCTGAACTCTCAGAAGCGTAGTACATATATTTGCCAAATTTCTGAATACATCAGTCCAGTGCATTTATTACGTAACTGAGTTGTCCATATCCAACCTCTCACCTTTACCACCACTTCGTCTTTGCAGTCAGAGCTAAAGAACAGCCAAATTAAAGAGGCATTGTGAATATGTGGTCTTTCAAACCACTTCTGATGGATCCCAGCAATATTTGTGTTCACAGTCCAAAGCTGAAAGTCTGTCCATGTCTGTGTCACTCAGTGTGAAGTCAAAAAGCCTGGCATTGTCCTTTATTCTGTCTGGATTTGAGGACTTTGGCAGCACTGGGACACCCTGTTGCACAGCCCAGCGCAACAGGACCTGCAGGGGAACAACAGACGTCAGCGTTTGTACAAAAATACTGTTAGTCAAGAGGCTCTTAGTGTGTGTTTACCTGTGCAGGTGTGCGTTCACAGTTCTTTGACACCTCCAGCACCACAGGGTCAGTGACCAGCTCTCCTTTCCCTAAGGAGGAGTACGCTTGGAAACACACTTCATACTCCTCACACACTTTCCTCAGCTCTGTCTGGCAAAGCCTTGGGTGAAACTCTACCTGAAGAAACAACAAAAAAAAGAAAATGTGTGAATTGTCTCTTTAAAAAAAAACTATTATACATGTGATCCATCCTCCTCCTCTATCAGTGTCCTACCTGCAGCAAAGCAGGAGGGATCTTGCAGCTCTGTATCAGTTCCCTCATGTGTGCTGGTGTGTAGTTGGACACTCCGATGGCCTTCAGCTTCCCCTGGGACATGCAGCTCCTCCAGAGCGGCCCAACTCTCAGCTCTGTTACCTGCAATTAAATATTCATTAGGATCTTATGAAAGATAAGATTCAAGATGTCAGTTTATCTCCCTCTTCCATAATGTAGCTGTACTTGGATAACACTGACCATTAGTGAAGCAATTGTTTATAAAACATTTGATTCATGGGTAACTAGGATTTTGAACAGAGAATATGTTTACACTGATGTTACAACTTCTATTTAAGTTTAAGATATGAGTACTTCTTTCACCACTGAACACATGCATACGCAGTTATGATTTAAATTACATTTTTGTACCCGAGGGAAAACTTTGACTTTATCCGGATTCTTTACCTGGGTTGCGTTGGTCAGTCACTACACGACCCTGTGTGCCAGGCCAGTGGATCAGGTAGAGGTCAATGTAGCCCAGGTCCAGCTGAGCCAGGCTGTGGAGGGCTCCTTCCATCGCTCCCTCCCCCTGATCCTTCGGGCCCAGTTTACTGCAGGGAGAAAGATCACATGATCAGGGTTATATACAGCAAACGATTTAGTTTCGAATCAGTAATCAAATATTCCAGCTGCATTCTATATGTATGTTTTAAATGAGTTATGGGCCAACCCATGTATATCACCTTGTTATGAACACATCCTCTCTGGTTAAGCCATGTTTGGGAAGGAGCTCCTTCAGCACTCGGCCCAGGTCAGCTTCATTTCGGTAGACGGCTGCACTGTCAAAAGACCGATAACCTGCCGCCAGCGCTGCATCCACAGCCTGATAGACATCTTCAGGACCCACCAACTTGTAGGTCCCCAGACCCAGGAGGGGCATCTGAACCCCAGTATTTAGGAGCACGGAAGGTGAAGAAGAGGAAGACATCTGATTGTTCTTTTTGGCACCCTGTTAGGACAGTTTGTCTACAACAGACATACATAGAAAATATTGATTTACTTCAATGAAAAATCAGTAACTGTAAATACAATTTTATAATGTTCCATGCCCTACAGCTTTCTGTGTATTACTGAAAGGCATTCCCACCATAAACAGGGAAAGGACCCTGGAGTCCCTTGCCCTTGCAATATAATACCATATTAAGGGAACTGGGTAGGAATGCCACTAAATAATGATTAAAGATTATAATCTCACCTTTTAAGTCTTTTCCCTTCAATTAAAAGAGGTGAATAAGAAGGCAATAGCATGTCGCGTTTCACGTTTTAAAAAGTCAGAAGTTCATAAAGGCAAACGTGAAATTACTTCTAATATTTACAACTACTCCTTCCTGCTATGCGTGGTCACATGACAGACATGTGATCTTTGAGGCGGTGTTCTCCATCACTCGTTTGGCTCGTTTGAGATGAGCGAGAACGACGGAGACCTGCGCAATTGCGACCGCCGTCTTGCTAGTGCTTTGCATGAAGGTTAGTAAATATTGTCCTACTTGCTCACTTGCTCTCTGGAGGCTCGACTGCATGAGACGTTGAAATCTCGCGGGACAAAGACGCCGGCAGCCTTGACAGGCGAGCTTTTTGAGACCTCCCCCAGTTTCAATCGGCTATATTCGTCTACTTTCGAGGCGAGCCGCAGCTCATCTCAAACAAGCCTAGTGACTCCTGCTCTACCGCTGGTGATTGGAAGAAAATCTAGCTTATCAAAGTAGGCCTAACGATCCAAAGGCGGGAACTCACTTCTTCCAGCGAATCATGGGGCGAGGAGTGTTTGATTGACGGTCATGGTTTTAACCGTTGGCGTGCTGGTGGAGGGGGAGGTACATTGCTGCTAGACGACCTACCAACTTCATGCCCATCGTTTCTCTAGACATTACGGTAATTTCAATAGAGCGCGAATGAGAAAAACAATATTTTTGACAGTTATTTCATATACTAAGTAAGGAAATGTTATCACCATAAATATTTAATTATAAATGTGTGCAAGCTAGTTAGCTAAATCAATTTAACATTTCCGGTTATGTTGAACTGTATGTTGGTTGCCCTCTGAACCAAAAGTCCATCAATAAATAAATGAATAGCTTGTTTTTGTGATTTTGTTTTCCAAACCATGTCAGGTCAGTCATGCCACTGCAGGCCTTCTCCTCCACTTTTGCTGAAACTCGATTCTTCAGAGCTGGTAGTTTTATCTACAAGATCAAGATAAGAGGAGGCTGCAGCTTCAGGCAAGGCACACCATGTCCTTTACATCTTCACAGCCCTGCCTTATTTCTTGATATATTTTCTTCCCTTCTCCTGTTCTCTTTGTTGAAAAGAGCGAGACAAGTCAGCAGATACATCCCAAGACAGCCCAGTACTGTCTTGCTGTTTTACTCAGGGCTTAGCCTAAAGGGGAGCAAAGAGAAAAAGGGACTATTGTGACATAATAAAGAAGGAACCAGTCCAAAACCAGGCCAGCTGCGATTACTATGCTAGTAATAACATGGTCTAAAGTAGCTGTTAGTTACTGGTCGCACATCTTGGTGATTATCATTCAAATAGTGATAAGCGTACCTAAAAAAAAAGAGAGAAGGCTCTTAGAGCAACTAAAGACAAGAATTATTGTCCTTCTTTCTTGAAATCAGAGAAAAACAACACAGGCCCCTAAGACAAACAACAGTAAGACTATTCATGGTATCCACTCTTATCTCCTTCCCTACCTCCTTTCCTTTTTCCCCTCGAGATTCAATCCTGCAAAGCATTGCAAAATGTTCCTAAATCTTAAAAGCAGTTGGGGAGATGGCTGAGCTTCAGGCAACAGAGGAAACATTGATCTTTTCTCTCCATTTTAACTTGTTTTCTTCTAACACTACTGCCTGTAATGGCTGCTGTTACACATCCTGATGTGTGTCTTTTGTTTCATCTGTGAAAAGAGGAGAAAAAGTGGATCAAAGGCCCCACGGGATCTGTCTGCTTTGATTCAGGGATAAAGCCTCAGAATAAAAGTCCTAACTGATCCTGAAATGCCTTAAGGCTGCAGAAGCTTTTCAGAAAAAAAAATGTAAAAAGCATATTGTGATGTATTCATTTTTCATCAGGGGAGAAGAGGTCATGGGAGGAAACTGCTTCAATCAGGAACTGGAGGTAATTATGGGTACTGCAGGTACTGCACAGCACTCACATGTGTTTTGTTCACACTATTCTTAAATTAAATGTCTACATTCACACTTAACTGACCCCTTCTTGTTCACAGTTTGCTTTTTCCTTTCTAACTCCCTCTCTTACTTTCTCTTTTTAGGAAATTATCAGAACGGTTCTTGGCAACCTGGACAGTCTCCAACCCTTCTTTAGTGCCCACTTCAATATCTTCCCCTGTATCCTTTGACATATCTTATTCATGAACAGTATTTATTTTTCAGTCAGCTTTCTACCCATCCCATTGCTGTGTATCTCTCTACCACACTTCCAGCCTGTCACCTTTAAACATGGGCACGCGCTCACACAATTTTCACCAAAATGACTTCTACTTGTTGCAGTAACAAAATAAATCCAGAGCATGACACAACTAAAGTTCAGTCTTGAGATCACCATCATTCATTTTGATGCTTTAGCAAATTGCACGGTAGCATATTTGTTCATTATACTTTACTAAACACAGATCAAGGAATAAATCTCCTGAAGCATATTCACTGGATATTACCTGTATTTTGTTAACCGTGAGTACCAGATCAAAAGCGGTGGGAAGGGGCGCGTCAGGTGGTGCCCAAACACGGTGACAGGAAGCTGGCAGCCTACCCCTACTGCCTGACCCTCTACCTGGAGAAAAACATGCAGCATGGTGAGGGCTGGGAATTCATAAAGGGGGAACGAATAAATGTTATTTGCTCAAAGACATGGGCTTCTGTTTTTAACTGATTGGCCTGCTGATGTCGCTGTGTGATGAAGAACAGACATAGGTCTTAGTACAGAACAGTACACAAACAGACACAACATACAGTACTATCAGACGCTTTGATGGCTCACATTCAATGTGTTGCAGAGGAAGCAAAGCAAGCAGAGGAGAAGCTGAGCTCAGTGAGTAACACAAAACATAGATGAAATGTAGGGTTCATGTTTTACTATCAAACCGTCTTTGTATCGAGTAAAAGGTGTAACTGCTGCATGTTTTCTAGGAGAAAGACGCTGCTGTTTCTGAGCCCCGGTCAAAGCGCTGTAGAAGATGTTCACCACTAGAGGGGGCCATACTAAAGGACTTAAACCAGGATTTTGAGACTATAAGCAAGGCTTCTGCGGTCGGGTGAGTGTTTGCAGTAACCTGAAGCTACATTTACTCTCACATTTAACCTCACAGGGAACCACGACTAAGTGTTTAGAAGAGCAAATAAATGTATGCATTGACTGAAAACCTACCCTGTGGTTGCAAAGAGGGTCACATATGGGCTCCTTATGAACTTTATGAGTTTAAGATTTGTTTCTGAATATGTATTGTCTATATTTGACCAAAATCTAATACTAACAGTAGTCGTACGCACCCGAATATACACTTACATTTCGCAATGTGGCGATAGAAAGAAGAGTTTTTATCTATTCTGCCCTGCTTCACACACACACACACTAACACAGAAACACACACACACACACACACACACACTAACACAGAAACACACACACACACTAACACAGAAACACACACACACACTAACACAGAAACACACACACACACTAACACAGAAACACACACGCACACTAACACAGAAACACACACACTAACACAGAAACACACACACACACTAACACAGAAACACACACACACACTAACACAGAAACACACACACTAACACAGAAACACACACACTAACACAGAAACACACACACACTAACACAGAAACACACACACACTAACACAGAAACACACACACACTAACACAGAAACACACACACACACTAACACAAAACACACACACACTAACACAGAAACACACACACACTAACAGAAACACACACACACACTAACACAGAAACACACACACACACTAACACAGAAACACACACACACACTAACACAGAAACACACACACACTAACAGAAAACACACACACACTAACACAAACACACACACTAACAAAACACACACACACTAACACAAAAAACACACACACTAACACAGAAACACACACACACACACAGAAAACACACACACTAACACAGAAACACACGCACACTAACACAGAAACACACACTAACACAGAAACACACACACTAACACAAAAACACACACACTAACACAGAAACACACGCACACTAACACAGAAACACACACACACACACAGAAACACACACTAACACAGAAACACACGCACACTAACACAGAAACACACACTAACACAGAAACACACACACACTACCAGAAAACACACACTAACACAAACACACACTAACACAGAAACACACAACTAACACAGAACACACACTACACCAAAACACACGCACACTAACCAGAAACACACACACTAACACAGAACACACACACACACACACACAGAAACACACACTAACACATAACACACACACTAACACAGAAACACACACACTAACACAGAAACACACACACTAACACAGAAACACACACTAACACAGAAACACACACACTAACACAGAAACACACACACTAACACAGAAACACACACACACACTAACACAGAAACACACACACTACACAGAAACACACACACACACACTACCACAGAAACACACACACACACACACACACACACACAGAACACACACACACACTAACACAGAGAAACACAACAACACACTAACACAGAAACACCACACACACCACTAACACTAGAAACACACAACACTAACACACAGAAACACACACACCTACACAGAAAAACACCACACTAACACAGAAACACAAACCACCTAACACAGAAAAACACACGACTAAACATAGACGAACACTCACCACTAACACAGAGAACCACATCACACTAACACCGAGGAAACACACCACTCCTAACACAGAAACACACACACACACACACTAACACAGAAACACACACACACTAACACAGAACACACACACAGACCACACTAACACAGAAAACAACCCACACTAACACAGAAACACACCACACTAACACAGAAATCAACCACACTACACACACACAGAAACACACACACACACTAAACACACTAAACACTACATCACACTAACACAGAACACAACCACTAACACAGAAACACACCACACTAAACCACAGAAACCGACACACACTAACACAGAACACACGCACACTAACACAGATAAGCACACAGCACCACTAACACAGAACACACACACTAACACAGAAACACACACACACACACAGAAACACACACTAACACAGAAACACACACACTAACACACTTACACTAACACAGAAACACACACACACTAACACAAAACACACACACACTAACACAGAAACACACACTAACACAGAAACACACACACACACTAACACAGAAACACACACACACTAACACAGAAACACACTAACACAGAAACACACACACACTAACACAAAAACACACACTAACACACACAACACACACACACTAACACACGAACACACACACACTAACACAGAAACACACACACACTAACACGAGGAACAACACACACACTAACACAAACCCCACACTAACACAGACACACTCCACTAACACATACACACACCACACTAACACCGACACACACAACTAACACAGAAACACACACACACTAACACAGAAACACACACTACACATAAACACACACACACTAACAAACACACACACTAACACATAAACACACACCTCACATCAAACTCATCACTTAACACATAAACACACAACAACACACACTAGCTAACACAAAAACACACACACACTAACACAGAACACACACTATCCACGACAGAAACACACGCACACTAAGCACAGAAACCACACACTACCACAGAAACAAAAACACAACACTAACACATGAAACACACGCACACTAACTACAGAAACACACCACAAACAAGCAGAAACACACACTAACACAGAAACACAGAAACACACACACACACACACACACAGAAACACACACTAACACAGAAACACACGCACACTAACACAGAAACACACACACACAGACACACAGAAACACACACACACAGAAACACAGAAACACACACATCAACACACAGAAACACACACACACAGAAACACACACACACACACACAGCCCAGAAACACAACACTAACACAGAAACACACACACTAACAACACCGAAACACCACACCACAACACCACAGAAACACACACTAACACAGAAACACACACACACGCTCCAGTGATTCGTGCAGTTACAGACAAGAGGCGAACGGGCGCCACCTCAATCACACTGACAGTTAGATCAGTGGGGCGCAAATGATGATTTTAGAAGCACACACACACAATAACTAGTTTGTGTTAGACTTATATAAACAGAATTGTCTCTTCTTGAAGAACACACACTCAGATGCACAAACTGTGTAAACATCCTGCAAGCAGCAGAGCCTCAGGCATCATTACCAGCTCACAGGAAATCAAACTCTCATTGCATTATATTCACCACGCAGACCATTACACTTACATGTCCTTACAAAGGTGCTACACAAATACAACACACACTTGTATTCTCACAGTGATGCCCTGGAGAGACGGATGGTTTGTTTTCCTGTTAAACCTGCTGGAAAAAGGGAACAGAGAAGAATGAGTTTGAAAATGACTCAGTGAGCAGTCAGACTTGTCAACAAGGGCCATCAAACAGAGAAGTGTTGGTGTTGGCTGCGTAATCCGCCATTTGATCCAACATCATCTAACTGAAGGTGTTTGGAGGCCGTGCACTACGAGGCACGAGACCCACCAATTCACTACTTACTGAAGATGAGCTTTTTTAAACCTTGCAAAGTGGAGCCCCGTTGTTCATTGACAAAAAAACAGATTATTTTCCAGATTTATTTCTTGTAAATGTATTTATTGTTTTTTCTTTGATTTCTCTGGAATTTACGGGATAATATTTAAGTGTCTTTCTGGTATATCTGTGACTTTTTAAATGTATCGTTATCACTTACATCTGAGAGAATATCCTCTCTTTTTTCCATGAAGTTATGACTTTAATACTATCAAGTTTCTTCTCAGAATATAACCCCCCCTCCCACAAATCTGTTACAAACCTGCTTTAGCCTACAATAGGCTTTTGTTTAAAAGATAGGCATGGGCATTATTATTGTTCAAAGCTCCTATTCCTATAAAATATCTGTATTCTTCTATAACATAAATTGTGTAAATCATATTTAAATGATGTTTTATATGAAATGCCACCTGAATTTGACTGTACAGTATCTAGTTTATTCTTTATTTAAAAGTAGAAAGCTTAGTTCCTCATGTATTTTAACTTATAGTTTTTTGATGTCCAACTCTCAGCATGCTCCCTCTGGATCGTCCACATACACTCAGAGATGCAAAAGAAGATGCAGGATGCTTTGATGAGGTGATTTTTTAATTACATCTACAAAAAGGTCCACATCAAATCTAACTGCTTCACTGATTCGACACTTTCCTAAATGTCAAATGAAGTCATTTCATCCCACAGTTGTTCTAAATAAATTGAATAACACATTTCCTTCTAATTTTAGCCTTTCGTTTCCTCTCTACCACATCTACTGTATAAACACACTCTTGGAGCATCTCTGTCTGTATTGTAGCCCCAAGCTAACATTTGTGCAGACAGGTAGCATAACAAGTGTGATCAAGGTGAATAAAAGCATTACATCAGGGCCCAGAGTGTGTGTTTCTGGGTAATTGTGCTCCCTCCTCATCTCATCTCATCCTGGTTTCTTTTACCCCTGTCCACTCTTTTTCCCCTCACATTTGTTCCAAGTGGAAAAAAGGATTTAAACTAATCGTGTTGAGCTTTAAAAAAGGATTACGCTTGAACAATGAAGGCGGTCATTAAGTTCATGGCACAAACCCACTCATGAGAAGTGTCAAAAGACCAAGAGACAATATTCTGGTTATCAAAAGTACATTCTTAAGCTCATAAAGAAGTCCAATTGACCGTTAACTGAGCCCCACCACTCAGATGTACTGTTTGTATGCTAAAGCCTGATTTTAACCTCTGTCTCTAGCTGAGTTTTTTATATTTTTGGCCAGAAACTGCATTCTTGAAATTCTGAAATGGCAGATAAACATTATTTTGTAAAAGACAAGAATCCAAACTCTATTTCTGGATTATTGCTCGTACCACAGACGCAGGTATACTGCTTAAACTTATAGATAACTCTAGATCTGCATTAGATACATTTGCAAAGCTAATCTGGGACAAGTCCTTTTTGGTGGGAGGTGTGAGCAAAAGGTGAAATAAAATACATTTGACTACTATAACTGTAAAATACATTTGATATTCTGTCCTTTTATTCTCTCCCTAGAGAAAGGACGCACCACAGCAGAAACCAGGTGTCACAGTGAAAGGAAGTGGGACTCCAGGTGAAGTGCATTCTGGGACAATAGAGCCCATGGAAGACGATGAGGAAGAAGTAGATGAAGAGTCTGACCCTGGGACCCCTGAGAGGCCAGGCTTTCTGAGTCGACTAGCCAGGTCTGTATGAAGCCCCTGAGCAGCCATACTAACAAACAGGGATTTGTTAGCACGCTAAGAACAACATCATATCAGAGAATTGGCAAACAGTAAGCGCAAGACTCAGACCTTCTTCAGAGAGGAGGTGATGTCGCTGTTTGTAGATATGATTGACTTCACAGGAGAAACAAGAGCTAATTGTTGCTGCACATCTAAAAGAAGAAGGTTGACAGATTCAAATGGATCGGGGAAATCCAGCTATTATAAGCACAGAGATGACAATATTCCTGGTTGTGTTGAGACAGGCGGAGATGACCTGAGGCGCTCAGAGAAGCAGCTCCGCTCTGACACAGCATGCCAAACACATGGAGTCTTTTCCTGCTAATAATGATATGCAGTAGCCATTAATCACAGTGCGTTAACGTTATCTGTCTCCCTCTCTGTAGCCATGTCTTCCCCTTCTCCCTGCTCTTTGGAGACCCCTGAGGGCCACGGCACGGAGACAGGAGCTGATGGGGAATGAAGCGGAAACTCGCCGGGGTTTGTTTAGTTCAAGTTCTGCACAGAGAACTCAGGATTTGTTTTTTCAGGAACATTTTAATCGGCCTGTTTGTCTCCCTGTATCCTCTTTGAATAATCTGTTATATAAGGGTCATTATTAATCATTCCTATTGTTCAGACTTATGTAAGATTTTCTAATTTATTTATATATCTTAAGTATATTTTAATAAAACTAGTTCTTTATGAGAGTTTTCTGTTGCAGCTTCTTATCGATTAACTTTCATGAACTCCGACCCCCCTCCAAATCTAACAAAAGAGCAGCATGTCTTTTATTTCTTAAGTTCTGTTAGATTTAAATTGCCTTCATGATCTGCGGCCTCATTTGCATCTGATCTCTTTTTTCTTTGCCTACTGTTACGTTCCCTCCAAAGCTAGGGCTACGAAGGGAAGTAACAACACCAAACAATAACCGGCCGAGAGGAAACTGATCTCTGAAGCCATAAGCAGGTCTTTTCATTAACGCAAAGAAAAAGGGCTCACCAGCCAACTTGCAAAACAAATCTAGATAAAAAAATATATACTGGAGACATGGACACCACGCTGCACACATCCAGCCAGGGGAGAAGGGGAGAGCGACTGCAACCTTCCTCCTGTCCTATATGGAGGCCCTGATTGGAGATTGGGAGCACCTGGGGAGAGGCTGCACCTGGGGAGAGGCTGCACCTGGGGAGAGGCTGCACCTGGGGAAATCAGAGGGAGAGAGAAAGACACCCACACAAAAGCACCAACTGCGGCACGTAACACCTACACACTGCTTTAATGATGTTTTATGTTAAGCAAGAGTTTGTTATGAATAATGTACCAGTTTAATTCATCTAACTTATCTTTCATAGGAGTGCGTTGGGTGTTTAATTCACGTTAGCACATTCCACATTCCCGCTTATTTCCACTCTCGTGTGTGTGTGTGTGTGTGTGTGTGTGTGTGTGTGTGTGTGTGTGTGTGTGTGTGTGTGTGTGTGTGTGTGTGTGTGTGTGTGTGTGTGTGTGTGTGTGTGTGTGTGTGTGTGTGTGTGTGTGTGTGTGTGTGTGTGTGTGAGCCCTTGTCTCATCTTATACAATCTGGCAATCATTTCCTATTATTCACGAGTGTGTGCGTGCGTGTGTGCGTGCGTGTGTGTGTGTGGGTAAATGGGTCAACTGGACTCGAACATCATCTCAGAAACAGGAAAACTTTGCCTAATCCTCTCCTGACATTGTCATAGAGCCCAAAATAACACACACATAATCTTACACTAACGTCTACTTACACACTTTGACCACACACAATATCCTGTCAGACATAATGATACATATAAAATAACACACACTCACACATCATACACTGCAGCACAGACACACACATGCATCATATACTTTCACACACACACGCTGAGATTAGAATAACTGGGCAGAAGTGGAAGCGGACACATTAATGATATTATAGTTATTCAAGACGCCACGGTTTCCACGGCAGCCGAGAGCGACGGGGCCACTCAGCGATACAAACATCAGTCACCCCGCTGACTCACACTGGAGAAATGTGTGTGTGTGTGTGTGTGTGCGCATCTCAGCGACAAGAGACTCCAGTTTAACAAAGTCCATTCACATCTAATTCTCTCCTGATGAGGTGCTGTGGGCCACTCAGATTTAGAGTCTCTCTCTCTCTCCCTCTCTCTCTCTCTCTCTCTCTCTCTCTGGTTGGCATGGAATCAGAAGAAACACACTGCAGCTCACAGTCAACACACTAATAGTTGAGTGTGTGTACATACGTGTGTGTAGGTGGGGGGTTTAGGTGATGATGTCACACATTCCGTTTTCCATTGACATAACGGTGTTTGGGAATGATTTGGGATGGAGGGGCCATAAGATGATAATTGTGTTTTCCTTAGAAAAGTGTGTATGTGTGAGGATGTGAGTCAGTGTGAAGCGCTGGGAGCCAAAGCATCACCATCTACACTAAATCATTAACGGACAAAATGGTATTTAGTAACATTTGTGTCCATGTTGTTCATTTGGTTAACTAAAAATGAGACAAAACGATGGTGAGACGGCACATAAACATCATTGGACACGAACTGGTGACATAAACATGTGTTATTGATGACGCAAGAAGACTAAAATGCAGTTTGGACATAACATCTTTACCAAAAACAGGGTGAGAATAATTGAATATGATAAAAAAACTAATAAGGATATTTCACACAAGACTATGACTAAATTAAAAACAAGAAGCTGACAAACTTTATTTTGTAATGTATTGTAAAAGGAAGGTTTTAAGAATAGGGCTGGAGTTATTCTGTATTATTCTAGTGTCAAATAAAAAAATATGTTAGTCTATATCCCTATACTATCTGTGGCAGTTGGCCTACAGCAATTATGTTCTACTAATATCATATATCTAAACATATATATTTACAAAGAAAAAAGATATGGCTTCATTTAAAAGAAAAAAAGAAGGCTAATTATCTATTACAGCTAGTGATTGTAGTGTTTTAGGAAACAAACGCCAGTACAATTTGGATTAGTTTTTCAGCTGAACATTAATACACATTTGATAGTCGAGTGAGTTTATACAGCAGCAGTGTGTATTTTAGATTGAATATAAATATGAGTGTGTGTGTTTTTATGGTTCATTTAATGGAAGAAATTCATGTTTGTGTTTTAATTTTGTTGATAATACGTCTTTGTAGGTAAATGTCTTTAAGTTGGATTGAATTTTGGTTGTGTTTTGTGAAAAATTCTGCCAGCACATTAAACCAACATTCATTTAAAGCAGATATACTCAAATTAAGATTTCCCTTGGTTCTAGTGTGGTGTGATTATTCTCATTATTGGAATGTACAACAAGTGTGTTTCTTTTGAGACTGTTCATGTGTTAGGACTTAAATGTAGATCATGTTCTTTGCCATGAGTAAAACACTCAAAAAGAATCAATCAGATCCTTTTGTTTCCTGGATGAATGACATATTAACGGTCCGTTTCTCTTGGAACTGTTTGGAGAGTTGTTTAAAGGTCATAACAAACGTCTACAGTTTGTATTTCTGGAAGAATCGCCTCCAGCTGTCCCGAGTCTGATTCACAATACAAGACAGATGTGGAGCTCTTGCTAAAACTAAAAACATACAATAAAACAACTATTATTACTGCAATATAATAAACTGCATCTGGGAACCAACCAAAGGATTACGCTGAAAGAAAATGTGACGCGGCAGTGACTGTGATTTTGGTCTTTGACTTCTTAAATCAATTCTCCTCGCAGTAAATCAAAATCTGTCAAATATATTATTATATTTATGGCCCAATATCAGTGGGTGTCGTATCTCCGTGGGCGTTATAGACCCACACTGGCAACAATTCCCAACCCAGCCCAAATTCTCCAGGGAGACGTGGAAAAACTCATTGAAAAACCAAAGACGTAACCTTGGGAGATTCAGATCCTTTGCTCTTCCAGTAAGTATTACATCTGTTTCCTCACCCTGAAAGCCACTTTAACCACAAGGGCACAAAAGACACTCATTTTGGGACATTTTAATGTCATATGTGGTCCGATTGGAACGTTAGTGACCTTTGTGACATGTCACCGAAGTGTCCAGAAACTGCCCAACAAATAATCTAAGTTTAATAAAGGAATAACCCGCTGTAGTTTGGACAGCGCGGTTGCTAAGCTGGCTCCCTCCTCCACATTTGACCCATCATGTGCCACACAGAGTTGACCCAAAGCAACAATATCTTGTGACCCGACTCTGCCCTTCCTCCTGCAGCCACAAATGGAAAACCCAGGCAGTGTGTGTGTGTGTGTGAGGTCTCCCACCCACTTTATTTATTAGCATCAATCAGGCCGAGAAGATAATTGTTTGTGTGATTTTGCATAGCCTGTGCGTAGCCTGTGCGTAGCCTGTGCATGTGTGTGTGTGGTAAAGCTGTGTGTGTTCTCACTATTGTGGTGGTGCGTTGATGGAAAACCTATCTAGTTTTCCTCTGTGTCACAGCCGCGGTCCCCCTAAAGGTTGAAATCAGAGGGGGAGGGTGCAGGGACAGAGAGAAAAACGCTTACACACACCAAGAGGAAGACGTTAAAGAAAAGAAGGCAATTTTAATCATTTTTTGTAATCATCTCACTTTTTTCGTGCAGGTTGAGAGAGAGGGACTTGCAGAAAAGAAGGGAAAACATTAACACACTGTCAGCTCTAATTGTGGGTGTGTCCAGAGCTATAAGTGCCTTCACTCTTACCTGTGGTACTTATATCCCTGCATGAGGCGAGCAGACACACACACCTGTCAGTCGACTCACCTGCACTCCAGAAGCTAAACTCTGCTCCACATCTCCAGGTAAGAAACACTGAGCTGCTTTTTACACCTGGAATGAAATTGAATGCATCATGTTGGTGGAATAGACCTTTAAATCATCTGTTTCTGTCTTGACATAGTTGCTTTCTTATAGTTTGTAATCTTTTTTTGTTATTTGAATTGAACATGGAAGGGGGGTCCATTCTTATTCTGCAGAACTCTTCCCTGTAAGTTAATAATAATAACAGTTCTACTGCATTCATGCACATTTTTATATTGCCCAAGTAAAGCTTATTTAATTATTTTTAAAATTAGCATAAGTTTTGTTGTGTTTAGAGGGTTTTATTACGAAACTACTGACTACTCAGCTGTCTTCTACTGTCATGACAATAGGTGTTTTTGTAAAACCCAGTATTGTTTTTATCTAGATGCTAGACTATAAAGATATTTTGTAAAGACAATGGATTATACTGTGTGTCTCCTTTTAGTCTGTGCTATTACTAGACAGTATTCTTCGTGACCATTTTAACTTAGCAGAGAACATGCATGCAGATTGTTCTTACTTAAAGAAATAAAACTGTATTGAACTACATCCTATTGGCATTATTCAGTGTCCAGTTTATATAGAAGGGGTTTCAGGTACTTGACTCCACTCATGTAACTTCATCTACAGTATATATCAGCTATTTATAGTATTCAAAATAAAAATGTCACCTGCAGCTTTTGGGTCTGCACCTTATGAACTGAGGTGTTCAAATACTGTAATGTACATTGAAGAGAATTAAAAAGCCATATTTCTCCTTTAACTTTCCTAATATCTGTAATATTCAATCTAGGTCCTTGTAGCATTTTGCTGCCTTTACAGTTCTGAAGGGCGTTTTAGGAAAGCTTAAGGAAGAGTTTTTCTGTCTACTTTGTGTCATTCATTCCTTCTATTCACACCTTTAAAATGATCTTTAAAGGCAGCACTGAGAACACGATTTTGACAATGTTTTTGGTAGTGTGTTTACAATATCTTTAAGGATCTAAGAGTATTAATTATTTGGGCTGTTTTGGTGATCTTGGTCTATATTACAACCCACTTTCCTCAAAGACAAACCTACCCTTCAGGCGTGGAAACCCCACATAAGAGGAAAAAGCGGAGCATTTCCCCTGCCTCTCCAGCTGACACGGGGTTAATGAGCCCACACACACAGTCCTGACCCGTTAATTTGCCCGTACCACCGGCGTTAATGGCGTCCCCAGGGGTCCTTCCACCATCACCACGGAGGCAATTCCTCCCGTCGGTGGGAAGTGGGGCTGGAAAGAGCTGCCATTTTAGAGGGCAAGGGTCAGGATCACCAAATTCTCAGGAAAACATGACTTTATTGTTTACACACGTGTTGGAGTGAGTGTGTGTGTGTGTGTGTGTGTGTGTGTGTGTGTGTGTGTGTGTGTGTGTGTGTGTGTGTGTGTGTGTGTGTGTGTGTGTGTGTGTGTGTGTGTGTGTGTGTGTGTGTGTGTGTGTGTGTGTGTGTGTGTGTGTGTGTGTGTGTGTGTGTGTGTGAGCATATATGCACACATACATGTTCCCATTCATGTTTATGTGGGTTAACAGGGAAAAGACTGATGCCTTACCCTATTTTTATAGAAAGCTTTGTATCGTGATTGTGCTACCGCTGCCGTGTGTGCAGCTATGTGTACGTTTGCACGAGTCGGTGTGAGCTGTGTACGTATACGTGTGTCAGCAGGTAGCTGTGAAGTGAGGCTGACACAAAAGATGAAGACTGTATTGTTTTTATTCACATTAGCTGTGACACACCGGCAGGCAGACGAGCAGGTGGGAAATCACCCTGGTAGATAAGGGAGGGGGCTCTGGGCTTTTATTTGAGGGGAAAGTTCAGCAGGAGAAGATCACCTCAGGTTGAGGGAACTCAGAGTTTGAGAAAGCTGCCGCTCCTTTAGTTTATTCAACTCATTAAACAGGATTAACTAAACTCACAATTTTAACTAAAGTGAAAAATGATTTGTGTGTCCACAGCATGATTCAGATTCGCTCCTAAGTCCTACCTTTTCCCATGCTACAGTTTCATTTCATTTAACTGGTGTTCTTGTTCAGTTTGTTTGTAGTAAAAGTCTAAAGAGGATCAACTCTTGCTGAGATTGGAAACAATTATTTTGTTTTGCTTAAAAACTTCTTAAAGACCATTAAATGTCAGATTTTCTATAAATAAGGTCTTACCGTACATACTTTGCTTTTTTGTTTGGGTCCTCCAGGCTGCCGTCCAGATGTCGCTGTGCACAACTTCACATTTCTGCATGCTGGTCCTTCCAGTGATGTCACTGCTGCTGTTCTTCTCTCCCATTGGTTGGAGCTACGATGGCCTCACCCCAGGGTGTCACCTACATCGTAAGTAACCCACTGCACTTCAAGCCAAAACCGCATACATTCATTTGTACATTTTCCTTGAGTTTTTTTGTAACTCCAACTCTGCGGCTTATACCAGCTTATTGCAATAAATATAACAGTGTTGTTATATTACTTACAGTCCCACACACGTACACAGTGCTTGATTCCCTCCACCCTTTCTCCTCTCGCAGCCTTCAACGTGACCATCCGCAGTGACCGCCGCGGCACGTGTAAAGGCACCCACCTGGTCTACGCCTGTGTGGGCTACTGTGAGTCCAGCGCCTTCCCCTCCAGATACTCAGTGCTGGTGGCCTCCAACTTCACCCACAACATCACCTCCGCCTCACGATGCTGCACCATCAGCAAGGACGCTAAGGTAAAAAACTACGTTCCAAAACAAAACAAAGGCAATGTCAGTAACTCTACATTTTGGCAAATGTTTCATGTCTGGCTTTTCCCACCTCAGGTCAAAGTTCGTCTGGACTGCCCTCGAGGTCGTCACCATGAAGAAATAGAGATCCTGACCGCAAAGGCGTGTCGATGCGACATGTGTCGCAAGTCCAGCTACTGAGACATCAAGACAATATGCTGCAATGTACCACAGGACCAAAAACTAATTTAGTCAGTTAAGCCGTACAAACTTAAAAATGATTGAAATACAGGTGTTTCAGGGATAAACCATCATTTTCCTATCTCTACTCTAAATATTTTTGAATGTTGAAGAAAATGCCCTTTAAACTATTTAAGTGAAAAATAATCAACTAAATTACTCTCAGTATTAATTTCCTTCATTCGTGTTCTCAAAGAATAAAAAGAAGGTGGATGGAACATAGCCAAAAGATGAAGGGTCTATGCAGATCTCCCATGTCATCAAAAATGTTTGACTACATTTAAGTATAGGCAGAGTAACCCCTGCTCACGATTATTCCCCAAGAACATTAAGATTTAAATGAGGAATTCACATTTTGAAAAGTCTAAAAGATTTATGTGAGTGTGTGTTTGCGTGTTTTTGTGTGATGTGTACAATGTGATGGAAGGGAGGTTTTTCAAGAAAACTTGATTTATGCACATTTGTGCTTTAAAGGCGATATAAACCAACAGCTTTACATTACAGTTAAGACAGTCAATCCATCTGCATAAAGGTTATACAAACAAATAGTTTCACCCATTGCATAACCACTAAACACAGACCAAAGAGACCAAAGAATGTACACATTTATTTATATTTATGAATTTGAAACTAAAGGACATTTTGTAAATAATATGTATTAATGAAACTAAAGAATGTTGGAAATGTCAATTTAATGAAAATAATGCACTGTATAGTTTGCAATGAAATTGTATTTCAATAAATGTCTATTCTGCAACAGTAAAGTCATTATTGTGGACATTAGATTTTTCTTCTAACTTTCACACATTTTTCCATAAATGAATGAGACATCACATTGACTTGCATTCATTCCCTGGTGACTAACCCTTACCTTAATCATGGCAACTTCATGGTCCCCAACCTTGACCCTGTCCTTAAGCCAAGTCTTGGGCCTCACATTAAAGGTTGCTTTGTGGAGACTTGGATTTTGTCCCCACAATGGAGGAGAGTCCCCACAATGACAGTGGTCCCCATTTGACCCCTATCCCAGTTTGTGTGTACAATGTATTTGTGTCTGTTTCAGTTTTAAGTACACACATTAACATAGAAATATGTGAGTACAATATCAAATTAAATCATTGAAAAAATTGAAAAAGTATTTCAATCCATTTCTAAGGTGCAACTGTTAAGTAATTATTGTGGACATTTGATTTTCATTCTCACTTTACACACACATATGCACTTGTTTACATCATCTAATGAGACATAAAGACTTTTTGATGTTAAACACGACCAAAACTGAAGTTATTGTACTTGGCCCGAAGAATCTACGAAACAAATTATCTAAAGATATACTAACTATGGATGGCATTAATTTGGCCTCCAGTGAGACTGTAAGGAATCTTGGTGTTATATTTGATCAGGATTTATCCTTTAACGCCCACATAAAATCAATTTCAAGGACCGCCTACTTCCATCTACGTAACATTGCAAAAATCAGGCATATCTTGCCTCAAAACGATGCAGAGAAACTAGTCCATGTATTTGTTACATCAAGGCTGGATTATTGTAACTCTTTATTATCAGGGTGTACCAAGAAGTCAGTCAAGTCGCTTCAGCTGATTCAAAATGCTGCAGCTCGTGTACTAACCAGAGTTAGGAAAAGGGACCACATTACTCCTGTTCTGGCTGCCTTACACTGACTCCCTATAGAACACAGGATAGAATTTAAAATTCTTCTTCTCGCCTACAAAGCCCTTAATGGGCAGGCACCATCTTACCTTAAAGAACTCATTATACCCTACTGTCCTACTAGGGCATTGCGTTCCAAGAATGCAGGGTTGTTGGTTGTTCCTAGAGTCTCTAAAAGTACAATGGGAGCCAGAGCCTTTTCTTATCAAGCTCCACATTTGTGGAATCAGCTTCCAGTTTGTGTTCGGGCGGCAGACACCCTATCTGTTTTTAAGAGTGCGCTTAAGACCTTCCTTTTTGATAAAGCTTATAGTTAGGGCTGATTAGATTCAGCCCCTAGTTTTGCTGATATAGGCTTAGTTTGTCGGGGGACATCTTACTTCTTCCTTCTCTCTGTCTATACCTGTGTACTCTCATGTTCCGATTAACCCAGCTTCCCCAAATGTCTTTCTTTTTGGTGTCTGTATACGCCGGGATCCGGAGTCATGGATGATCCTGCGCTCCTCTGTCCTGGATCGCGAGCCCTGGATCTTGAGTCGTGGCTGTGGTCCTAGATCATAGGTCCTGGATGGATATCCTCGTGGATTCATCTTCCTATTATACACACATGCATTTCCAAACATTTGGACTACCTATGTTGCAAATGTATTATCTTTTCAATTTACACACGGCATCTATTGCACGTCTGTCCGTCCTGGGAGAGGGATCCCTCCTCTGTTGCTCTCCCTGAGGTTTCTCCCATGTTCCCTTTAAACTGTGGGTTTTCTTCGGAAGTTTTTCCTTGTACGATGTGAGGGTCTAAGGACAGAGGGTGTCGTATTGTCATACTGATATTTTGTACAAACTGTAAAGTCCACTGAGACAAATGTAACATTTGTGATATTGGGCTATATAAATAAACATTGATTGATTGATTGATTGACATAAATTAGTTCCCTGGTTTTGATTAAACAATATCAATTTAAATAATGAAGATATTGAAAGATATTGCCTTAAAACTTATTTTTTTACTTTTATTTAACATCATAGTGTATTTAGGGGATTAGGGGATCAACATTATTTCGAATAGACTCGAAGATTTCCATACATGTAACAGAAAATGTAGTTTCCCCCAAATATTCCCGCCCTTCTCCATCCCCGTTAATACATTATTTTTAACCTCCAATTTTGCTATCAAAATAAAAAAAACTGATATTTTGAGATATAATGCTTTCTCTGGTATTTTCATCTTTCTTAAATACAGACATATAATCGTAAACACACATCGTATACAGAAAGACACACTTTTAGGTGTCAAGAATCACACTTTTTACAATGTCTTATTTTCATGATTTTATTCAGGTTCATTCATTTGAGTAAAACTGATGATAACATGGTTAGCTGACGCAGCATCCTGCCCCTCAGAAGGTCTCACACTCTGCGTCCTGCATGGAGCAGATGGCGCAGTGGCAGTGCAGAGCCATGGGGTAATGGTAGAGTGGGGAGACGTTGGGCTGGCACCCCGGCAGGCGGGCCGTCATCTGGCGGGTCCGATTGTACGTACACACTCGGTGGTGACGGTGGATGTAGGGAGGATCCAGTATAGGTTTCTACAGGGTTCACACACACAGGTGGCTACTTTGCTCTCCATCAACTGTTTTACAAGACATTACTTTCCCATGCACTAATAATGTCAGTAAATGCAACATGTTTCTGAGATGTCAACCAAATCCGACCAACAGATTAAAAAGGCGAGGCTAGAGATACATGTGCAAAGGAAAGACCACATCATTGGACAAACACTCCTACTTTAAAGATCACAAAAGACTTGGATATAAACAGGTTTTGAGATATGGGTGAATTTCTTTGGATGGGATTTATGATAATTTGAGTATGCACAGCTGCATGTAAACAGGGATATTAATGGAATATTACATTCCAATAGCCATGTTAACAGCTTTTAGGAATATTATCTTTTTCAGTATAATCTTTGAATCCTTTTGTGCGTGTATACATAATGACTGGAGTTAAGATTTCTTGTCATCAGGAGCCTCCCTCTGCTGAGGAGGAAAATGAAATGCTGTTGAATGTCCTGGAAAAGTCAGTCAACTTACATCATGATTTTAAACTCTAATATTGACCTTTGCCATGTGACTGAGTCAGCTCTGTTGTTGCTGATTCAGAGCTCTTTCTCCTCTAATGACTTTGAATCGGACTGAGTTCCCCTAAGATCGTTTTTTAAATTAGCTCAGAGGTTACATTTGAATCCCTGCAAAAGAGAACAAGTTCATAAAAGGTTCAGTACCCTCCTTAACTGCTCGGAGGGATTTTAATACTTCTTACGACAATGACATATGGGTCATAGACGAGAATTAGTCATGGGCCTTCTTATGGTTTGGGTTGAGTCATTCGATTTCTTAAGATTCCAGTATGCTATTTCAACAATAGCAGCGGAAAAAGACTTTTGTTCTCTCACTTTTTATGTGTGTGCGTGTGTGTGCGTGTATGCGTGTGTGTGTGTGTGTGTAAATGTTACCTCCCAGGTTTGACAGCGCCCCCAGCAGGCATCTGTGGTGATACGCAGCCCCTTGCAGCCCGGCTTCTGGGCCATGAACGAGAACTCTCTCACGGCGCAACCTCGGAAGCCATGAAGAGGTGTCGTCACGGCAACGCACACCTCTGATGCCACGGCAACAACGAGGACGAGGAAAAAGACGGACAGTGGATGGAGATACATGCTGGGGATGATGAATGGAGAAAGAAACAATTACAAAAAAAACAAAGTAACTTTATTATATATCAATATTTTTGCCCAGCTACAGGTGACGTCATGCACCAGTTCAAGGTATGACATGTATGTTGTCATATTAACAGACTAAAATATTCAGTTTGGCCTCTTAAATGAAAAAATAATGAATTGCTGGACGTGTTACTGCCAATATTTTACATCTATAAAGAAAGATGATCCACAAATCTGAATTTCAGAGCAATGTTTTGACATTCAGTATGACGCTCAACTCCCTCTAGTGTTTATTATGCTAACTGTAGTCAATGGTACTAGTGACCTATACTAAAAATGTAATTCCCATTTTTATCCAAACTAAAAATAGAGTAAAACATTTCTAATTATACTACAAATGACAAATCGGGAGTGTAGTTACTTAACACATAAAAAGTTGTTTTATTTTCTTGTTTCAATCATTTCTTTAATACTGGAGACATCTGCTTAATTACTCTTCAAGCAAACCACTTAAAGTGCGCTGTAAACCGACTGGAATCAACTCAACTCAGCCAGACTGCCCAACTTGAATGAAGAAATATTACACTGAAATAAAAATACTTTCTGCATGATGTGGATACTTTTATAGGCAATGAGACACCCCACTGTGAGTACAATGACTCCACATAGGCTACGAAAAGTGCACTGTGTAACATAGCCTGGTAACATCATTATGTACACTTTCTGTCCTTTCAGCAGTTTTTGAGAATCTTGAATGAATTATTAAAACATGAATGAACCCCTACATTACTTATTGAATGAAGAAAAAAACACTTCTCACCTTTTCAGCTGGAGATCTTGCAGAGATTGGAGCTGCTGGACTGCGGTGTCTCTGTCCGGACAACAAGCAGTGAATGGAACCAATCTGTCCTTGTTGTTGTTTTTAGAAGGCCATTAGGGCGGACGGACACTCTGACATCATAGCAATTACAATGAAATACCATTAGAGACCCCAAGCCAGAAATAATGGAGACTCCCTGGAAAATCCTGATGCTTGTCTATGTTTTCTTAACCTCAGCCTGTATCTCTCTGTGTGACTGTGAGCAGTTCCAACTTTGGGCTACGCTCAGTGATGTGAGGACTTTCAGAACTCAACCTGACACTTACTGTGACAAAGGATTGGTGACATGGGTACATAGGACGGGACTTTTTAAACTCTTACCGGGTGATTTCAAACTTTTGACACTAATTAGACCAAAAGGCTAGGACTTTAAAAACTCCTGTCAACTCCAAAGTTAAGGGTTTGAACCAGATAATATGAACTAATTGTCTCCACTTCTGTCACATGGACATCTTCTCAAAGTTGCATACAATACAATTTTGCATGTGTAAGCCCCATAAAAAAAAAAAAATATATACTTCAGATGACTTTGCAAACCATCTTGCTTTAGACTTTTGGGCATGTTTTTCTGCAGTTAGACAGCCATTGACTTCCATTCACTCTTCCATATGTTAGGTAGCTCTTCATGCAACAGCTATTTGGCAGATTTGATGTTAACTGTGGCACAAATAAGTTATTTGAAATAACACAACTCAACTAAGTTTAAAGTCTACTAATAGATTCTGACTCAAAATGGAAATCAATGGTCTCCTGGAAAACTGTCAAAAGTTTTACAGATATTCAGCTTATAAAGTTGGTAAGATTCGTACATTAGTCAACAGTTGATTATTATATATACATTAGCAACCTCTCCTTTTAGCTCTGTTTTGGTCTCCACCCACTCCGGAGGGAAATATATGGCTATTAAGCTATTCCAGTAGCTAAGTGCTAACTGTACCTCTTGTTTGATGCTAGGTTATAAAAACATGCTAAAAGAGGCAAACAAAAGTTATTGCACATTGTACCTGTTGATCAAAGCATACATTTAAGGAAGTGGAATTCATATTATCCAATAGCAATTCATGAATGTTATTTAAGAGACAAAGAGGTGACACAAAAAACAGCAGACTCCCAGTGTGTTTTCTCAAAGTGAAGTTTCATTTTTAGCACAGTTTTTTTTCTCCATTCTACACCCCCCTGTAATGTTACGTACAGTAGTAAGCCTCTCTACATTCAACCCCCCCACCGCTTTGTTGGTCCCCAAAATATACATCTTCTTCTGCATCGTCTTAATCATCTTCTCTAAGGTTTTTCTTCAACACAACAAACACAGACCATTGGGCAGACAGTGCAAATCTAGAAATTCAGTGAAGTTGCTACGTAATGCAGTTGTAGGTTTCGGTAACATTATATTCTCATTCTGTTACTGTTGCTCTGACTTATTGCCATTCTATCGTGTCTAACTCTACGTCTTTTCTCTCCTCTGTCTTTCTCCTCCTGTTTTTTTTTTTTAATCTACAGTATATCAGCTGCTTTAATTGAATCCGTTCACACCTCCCCTTTGATTTAAAACTTTTGTTTCAATTTGGCCTCAGAGGGGATATGTGACAGAGAATGAAACCAGCGTCCGATGTCTGTGCGGCGATACCCGAGCTCTCTTCTCATACTTTCCATTTCTGGAGCGGTTCTAGAATTTACGGCAGGTTTCTAGAAGTACAGTAGGAATATGACTGTTGTTTGATATGAGTGAGGATTGTAGAAGAGCGGGAGCGTGGGGTTCCGTTTTCCCCGTGTCAGCTGACCGACTGACAATAACAATCAAGAGGGTTTGTGAGGAAGCTAGCCAAAACTAAAATCATAAAGTAAGCTGAGTTTTATGACAGTGAGGTCAAGTTTTGTCTCTTTTCAGTTGTGTTTTTTGCCTGAATCAAAACAACGTTTGAAATCCTACAAAAGGGGGCCTTGGTGATGTTTGCAGGTGCAGGCTGCTGTTTCACCTAATGCATGTTCTGAAAGCCATGGAACAAGTCATGTGCAGAGACAGGACAGAAATAGGCTTATGTCAACGGTTCCTAAGTTTTGGGTCCTTCAATAAATCGTTTAATTTTGGGATGTTCCTTAAATTAAAGCTAATTTGAAATGTTGAAGTTGAGCACTCAATTGGAACAAACACTTGATTTGTATTTTGCCCAAGACTTATGAATTGTAATAAGGGAGACCTCTCAAGGCTTCTGAAAAAAACATGAACAAAAAAAACACTCTTTGGTTGATCTCTGTCCACAAACAGGCCGAGGAGTTTTGTTTGTGTGAATGGGTCACAAGCCAGATGGTTGGGAACAAATAGTACATGTGAATTAATGATAATGAATTGATGATTTAGTGTCAAATTACTGAATCCAAGTTCACCAAATTAACTTTCATGCACACATTTGAAAATATGGCTGCCAAATGTGTTAGACTTGAAATGATATCCAAAGCAGCAGTTTTAACATTTGAAAGCAATAATATATATTTTTTTTCAACAAAGCAATGGAAGAATAGGTGATTGCAGCCTGAAAGGAACACAGTTGGCCAAACTCAGACTTAAAGTGTTCAGAAAAAACCAGGAAAATTGCTTTAAATGCTAAATCAGTCGTGCACAGCTCAATAAAACTTGCCAAGTGGATTTCAAAACCTTGTTGACTCAGGCATGATTGGATGTGAGTTAAAAAAAAAAAACTGCTGGTTCGAAGGGTTTTTGAATGTTTGGTTACGAAGCAGCCGACAGGTAGCTCTGCGTCTCAAGCGTCAAAAAAACAATCAATCGATTTGTTTCACGATACATTCAGATTCAAACCCTGTCCCTCAGGAAGGAGAGAAGGAGAGAGAGAGAAAAAGAGAGAACAGTTTTTCTCTCGTTCTCGATCGCTCTGTCTACGCTCGTCTCCTGCTCACTGATTCACTCACCGGACACACACACACACACACACACACACACACACACACACACTCACTCACACACACACACAACCTGACCATCATCTTCAAAATGGTTACATTTCCTGATCAAATTGAAAATAAATAGCATCAGTATCAGAATTCCACAAAAATGAACAAGATCATACAAAAACAAAGAGAAAAAAACAACGTAATTACAAAGCAAAGATTCTTTAAATAAATGTACACAGAAAGTACCTTTAAGACAATGTGAATATCAAGGACGCAACAGGAGTAAAAACAAGAGTGGGGGGTAAACATTTGAGAGTGACACCCACTTCCTGTTTAACCCCCTAAAAAACACAGATTATCCTGAAAGAATGAAAATATTGCTAAAATATTTTTTTTTCAGTTTTTTTCCCCTTTCTATTCACCACGTCACTTTTTCATCATGATCAGACAAGAATAAACTGATTCTTCTCGGTTCACACCAAGTCGCCACCTAGCAGCGTCAGGTCTCTGCCTAAAGGAACAGACGCTCCGGCTCCGACATCAAACTGGATGTGTGTTTTTCTTTTTAGTCTGAAACACTTGTGGTGCGCTTCATTTGTACCCCGGTAACCTCTGTGTGGGGTCGGGTTTGCTATTTTGCATGGATACATTTTTGGTTAGAAATTGGTTGGTTAAAAACTTCAACTTTGCGATAAGTATGGAAGCAAATTAGTACATTGTAAACAAAAAAAGACAATTGTGTGCTGCAAATTTAAAATAAAAATTCCCCTGTGGAGTTTTGTTGTTTTTATTAAGCGGGCCTGTTATGTTTCTATTGCGCACAAGGGGCAATGTGATTCCCATCATGCTACCAGTTTCATGCTATTCCATTGTTTGTGTGCGAAAATGTGCAAAGAAATTTAGCAGTGTGCTGCTAAATAAGGGAAGAAGAAAAATGCTAGCAGGTAAACATGGATGTAAACAATTAAAGAGTTAAAATATCTAAAAATCAAGTGTTTTATGAGGAGGTCATCACAATTTGTATATGTGTTTTGTTGAGCAACACTAGATTTAAAAACAACTTTGTTTACAAGAAAGCTCCACTCGGCAGCCTAATGCAAAATTATCTCTAAATATGGAATGTTTTTGGATTTGTTACGAGATACCCCTTTTAAATTAAGCCCGCCGCACCACAAACATCCCGATTTTCAAAGTAAAAGAAAAACAGCCACCACCAGTCCAGTTCATCCCCCTACTCTTTAAGGTCTGTTAAAGGGGAACTCGGCTGAATTCCAGCACTCACCATGATGGCCGCGTACAGCTAACGTGTGAACCCAGAATTCCAGCCGGCCTTCCCCTCTATGGTATCTGCTACACTAGTGTTTCTCCCATAATACACTACAGAAATATCCAGAGACATATGTATATATATAAAAACATTATCATCATCATCATCATCATCAGTAGTACTTAGAGTAGAGTAGAGTAGTAGTAGTAGAGTAACAAGTAAGAAGAAGGAACAGTATTGTACTTTATATCATCATCATCTTCATCAGAGACTTTAGGCCCGACCAACCCGGCAGAACCAGCTGTGTGTGTGTGTGTGTGTGTGTGTGTGTGTGTGTGTGTGTGTGTGTGTGTGTGTGTGTGTGTGTGTGTGTGTGTTTGGGGGTGTGTGTGTGTGTGTGTTTTGGGGGTGTGTGGAACAAAAACTGGATGAAATAATTTAATGCATGTTTTTTGTTTGATACATTTTCTCTCTGCTCTGTCTACTCATATTTACAGTAAATATGTACCTGCGACTATGTGTGTGTTTCTGTGAGTTTCTGGTCTGTGCAGCAACAGTTTCGGGACATTTGTGTGAAATTGCTTCCTTTGTTTTATTGATGTATTGTGCTGTCCACGCATGAAATAAGCATCTCTGAGCAAAAGATAAATACGCGGCCACAGTACAGACTCGGTTGGTTAAATATCAAGACAAGTTAGACACGTTAAACTTGGTAAGTGTTGCACCAAAAGAGAAATTTCATCTCTTATTTTGAGGCTGATTTTAAGCAGGCCAGCTACCAATGTTTGGATACTGACCTGCAGTTAGGAACCAGCCGCTGATTAAAATGACAGTCTGCACTTTTGGGCAATATTCATCTTCTGATCTGCGACATGATGTGTGCACAGCAAAAAGTGAACCACTTTCACACAACTCTGTCAGAAAAGAAAGGTGCAGCCTTTACCTCGGATCACTGAGCTTGTGCGCTTTTTCACAAAAAGCCACGCCCTCCATGATACAAGATAAAAAGAGCTGTGGATTTGTTTTGTACCTTTTCTCTCCCAACACTTTTCACCATCAACCTTGTGTTGTCTCCCTGTCCCCTAACCCCGTGCTATCCATTCTCCGTGGAGCAGCACCTAGGTGGCGCTCTCCCCGGCTCCAGAGGAAGAGGAGGCCCCGCTGGGCTTGGGCTCGGGCTGGTCGGAGTGAGCCGTCTGCGGGGACGAGGGGCTCGGCGGGTCCCCTCTCTCGCCTCGCTCCTGGAGGTTGCGCTGGTTCCTGGCGGCCTCGGAGAGCATCTGCATCCGGCGGTCCTGGTGCTCCTCCAGACCCCGCCAGAGATCGGCCCGCTCCCGCTCCCTCTTCATCTCTCTGGAGAGGCAGGGGAGGAGAAGAGGAAAGGAAAAGGATGAAGAGAAAGAAAAGGTGGAGAAGCCGCATATCTGAAACCCCTGAAGATGTGTTGCTCTGTGTTGGAGAAACCTTCACACTTTCCTCTTAAATGTCCTTTATTGTAATTGTACTATACAGACCACCTACTGCAAAGTCTACGTGCACTTAATTTCAATCTTAAAAAACATGTGGAAAAAATATCAAAATGTCCTCCAACTTTTCTGTATCTGGTTTTCACAAATAAGGCAGACATACAGTATATAATCTAATAACAACCATGTCAGATAATAATCTCATTTTAGTTGCAAGAAAGTTGCAAGGAAATAAAGACTGTAAGCAATTGATGAATACATGGGAACTTAAAAAAGTAAGTTAAGTTATTTAAATGAAGCATGTTTCAATATACTTAAGTAATTCCCCAGGAGCAAAATAAAAAGCGCTGGCTGAATAACATCCTTTAAATGAAGACAATAGATGCAGCCTTGAGAAAATCTATTGAAACAGCTTTGGCAATTGATGGGTTAATGTATAAGGGTCTTATAAAAAGTGCAATTTAGGTAGAAGTCTGTTAAATATAGGAAAAGTGAATACAAATGGTATCTGCACAGCTTGATTACAAAAGACATTTCAATAAATAACCTTTACAGCTGTTAGTAAGCGTATTCATTTTACATGTTTTAAATAGAACCAGGCTAAAGGTATCTTGTGCCCGTCTCTATGCTGCAGTTAACCAGGCCATGACACCGACTCCGCGCTGAACTCACACACTTCAATAGAACCCATTATATTCCCTTTAAAACCCAGTGATGAATGAGTGGAATCATGATGTGATTCATGTTGAAAAGATGACCTAAGTGATAAATACTTACGCTGTGAAATATAATGTGATGGATAATGGAAGAAATACCATTTAAAACATGACTCAGGACCTCTGATCTTCCTGTCGTTGTCACTGTACTATCCAGTGACACACGCGCACGCGCACACACACACACACACACACACACACACACACACACACACACACACACACACACACACTCACTTCTGTTTCTCCCACTTTGTAGGAGGCAGTGAGGTCATCAAACAACTTGCTGTTCATCTCCATGAAGGTCTTCAGCACGTTGTAGATCAGAGACACGATGGTCCTGAAAAAAGAAGACATCATGATGAATCTCAGCCCCATTGCATTATGGGTCAGGAGTTAGAGGTTTGCAAGTGTGAGATTTACCGAGAGGCCAACATGTGTTTCGTGGAATACGACCTGGGCATCACTCATATATGTCCCTTGTAGTTTATCAGCTCTGATGCTAACGTTTTTAGCATGTACTTAATACGTATGATGGGAGGATTGTACATATGTGTCACTGCTGGAAAGTTAGTGTTGCTAAGTGATCTTCTTACATAATAGGAGTGGCGCAGTGAGACACTACGGGAAAACATTTTTTATCACGGTCAATTATGAGGTTTTTGGCTATTTTGCTTCAATAACATGTTTTCTCTCAGAAAGAAGACATCCAAAATGCAAATGTGAAATTGAAAATGAGTCAACAATCAACCGGGAAAGTTTCATGGTGATATCTATTAGACTTGTGAATTATAGAATACATCCTTTTAAAAGCAGTTTTCTCAAAATACTTTTTTTCTTATGTTCCAAGCCAGAAATCTCTTCTTCAGTGGCTCTTACTTTTCCTATATTAATCTGCACTCTGATGGTTCTTATATTAGGGTTTGTTTATATATCGTTCAGAGACTGATTTTAAGAACCTTTTTGTTCTTTAAGAAAAGCCGAAACCTGTATTTTTGTATAGCTTGACAGTTGTTTCTGATTTATGGAGGGATACAAAGAGATATCTTATACACAAATTGCCCCTAATTTAAAATAAAAACAACATCAATTATGAGTTGTGCGAGTGTGTATTTGTGCATATGTGTGTGTTTGTCCATATGTGTGTGTGTGTGTGTGTGTGTGTGTGTGTGTGTGTGTGTGTATGTGTGTGTGTGTGTGTGTGTGTGTGTGTGTGTGTGTGTGTGTGTGTGTGTGTGTGTGTGAGACTGACTGGTTCCAGTGCTCCTTGGAGACTCTGTACAGCGTGGCGAACACCAGCGGCAGGATGACTTGACAGTTCTCCTCGATCAGACTGAGGATGTACTCGTTGTTCCAGAAGTAAAGAGCCCGCTCCGCTACCTGAAACACACACACACACGCACTTCCATTTAGCAAAGAGGTAACAGGATTATTTCCATCAGACAAGTGTTAGTGCCCACAGTTTGTAAAGTTGTACGATCTTGAGTGGATTGTTTTTTTCTAAAAGTGATATAATACAATTTATTTGCAATTTGCAATTTTCAGGGTTATTACTCCCAAAACAGTTTCATTCTTGAACTGTATTCCAAATGTTTATCGTAAACTGTGTAGCCAATATACAACACCAAACACACAGAAATGTCCAGATTAAAACCATATTGTTTTAATCCTACAGTCCTTACAGAATGGAATCACAAGTTCTATTATATCAGGCTTTAGATCTAGAGCTCTAGCTTCAAAGTGACCCTTTCTACTGTTGTCCCCCAAATTACTATGGGTGTGTGTGTGTGTGTGTGTGTGTGTGTGTGTGTGTGTGTGTGTGTGTGTGTGTGTGTGTGTGTGTGTGTGTTGTGTGTGTGTGTGTGTGTGTGTGTGTGTGTGTGTGTGTGTGTGTGTGTTTGTGTGTGTACCTGGAAGTGAGGGCTGGAGATGCAGGCGGCGATCTGCCTGAAGAGCGGCTCCTGGACCCGGATGAACTGAGAGGGCTCGATTACATCCAGGATCTCCTCAATCTCCCCCAGGAACATCACCTGAACACACACACATTGGTATCATCAATACATAAAGGACAGAGAGTCTGCATCTTTTTATCATTTCCCTTCTCACCTCTTTCTGCGTGCACGTTTTTGGCCAGTACTTGAGCAGCCCTCTGATGATCTGCAGAGAAAATATGAAGCACATTAATAAGAATAAACACGGCAGCCTTTATCTCAGCAGGGGGTCTGGCTGGCGTCCATCTGTGCCGTTAACTCAGATTCAGACTCTGGCTGGGCCATTAACAAATATGTTATAAACGTTGTTCTTTTTACTGTATTGGTTGTTGCCAAATGAAGATTTGTTTTGGTTATAGCAAAGACATTGGTGAACTAGTAACAGGACTAACACTGATTATGATGTTTGATGGTCATGTGACTTCAGTTTATTACTACTTGAGTCTTACTTCATAGTTTTGTCAATCACTTATATCATTTATTTAACTGTTTTTGGGTAAAAAATGCGAACGTTTTTTAATTTTTAAACTACTTTGACCAACTTGGGGAAGGACGATCAGCATTTTTGTTTACAGCCATCAAGCACTGGAATACTCTTCCAGTTGAACTTAAAACCTGTACTGATTTTAACTCGTTTTCCTATGGTGCAAAACAAATGATATTAAGCAACCAGTCATGCCAACATGAATTACACTGTAATCTGAGTTTTTTTTATTTGAACTGTATTGTCATACTATATATTAGATATTTAAGTGTATTTGAAGTGTACTAAGTATTATGTTCGTAACCTGAATTTAAATCAGGCTTTGTAATTATTTGAGTGACCGAGATCATGTAAGTGTATTTCAAGTGTACTATGTATTAATTTATTGAGCTGTACTTAAATCAGGTTTTAAAATTGTTTGACGGATAGAGATCATGCAATGTTATTATTTGTTTATTGATTGTTATGAACCTGCCTGAGGACCACAGAAGGAAATGAGCTATTAGCTATAATCTGGCATATTGCATCTCTTCTCTTTGCTGAGATTAATGTTTTTGTATGCATGGTCCTTCTATAAATAAATACAAAGAAGAAAAAAAAAAAAGTCAAGTTTATTTATATGTCATATCTCAACACAATTCAAAGTGCTTTACAAAAAAAGTAAAGGCATTAAGATATAGTGCAACACAAACAACATTTCAATTGATCATTACAAAGCCAAGAGATTAAAATTAAATTAAAAACAAGTTAAAATAGAATAAGACTGGAATAAAATACAAGAATAGAAGTTACGGTGCAGGGTAAGACATCTGATTTATTCTAAAGCAGTGGCAGTGAGAGTTCATTAAAGGCAGTGTTTATAGATCTTCTGGCACAACAATGACATATTATCACCGAATAATGTTGACGTGGCAAACAGGAACCAACTTACTTCACACATCGTGCAGACGCAGAGTTACACTAGCAGTCATTAGGAGTCATGTTTCTGGCTACCTGGAGAACCCAAGTCCAGTATTCATTCTCCTTATAGCTCTGTTTTGGTCTCCTCCAACTCCTTAAGGAAATATCTGGTTCATGGCATGTACAACCATTGACTATGTTTTGGGAAATTCCCCATTAGAGAGCCAGCTGATTGAAGGCTTATTCACTTTGACCAGGAATCAGACGTCACTTCTTTTTTCTACTTTTTGTCCAGCACCATAGAGCACCTTTATTACACTTGTTTGAACGTGAAAGGACCCGGGGCCTTTCCTTTTGGTAAAGATATGGTTGATAGAAAGGATGGGCAAAACTTGAAAACCAATATGCTTTAAATGTAACGAGAAAGTGTAAAACACAGTCTTACGTATTCAGTCACTGTAGCATCTTTCTCCATAAACTGCACCACACAGTAGGCCAGCTGTAAGGAAAGAGGAGATGTGGTTAGAACACACACTATATCTTAATGCCTTTACTTTTTGTGTGTGTGTACATACATACACACACACATATACATACAGTATACACAAACATATACACACACACACACTAAAACACAGTCACATTCCCTGAAGCTGTCAAGGAGACAATGGGGATCTTAGCACTTATCCCTCAGGATTACACCCGGCTAAAGATCGGAAAGGCAAGTTTTCCAATGGGAGATGTGTGTCACGAGTGTGTGTGCGTGTGTGTGTGTGTGTGTGTGTGTGTGTGTGTGTGTGTGTGTGTGTGTGTGTGTGTGTGTGTGTGTGTGTGTGTGTGTGTGTGTGTGTGTGTGTGTGTGTGTGTGTGTGTGTGAGCCCTTGTCTCATCTTATACGATCTGGCAATCATTTCCTATTATTCACGAGTGTGTGCGTGCGTACATGCGTGCGTGTGTGTGTTTTGCGGTTGCCCCCTCCACCCAGGCCTGTTGCCGTGGCGAGTGGGCACCGTGGCGACGGAGTCTGTGTGTGCGTATGTTTACTTCGGAAGGAGTGATGTCACACACACACAAAGTCCCTTAAGGGCAATGTGAGATAGAGGTTAGACCTCCTGTCTCTGCCTCTCTGTCTCTGTCCTATTTTTACCTTTGCCTTTTTCAACTTATTACTCTACTGGTACATTTTACGACTTTCAGATCAATATGTTCATGTCATCAATACAAAACTATGCTGGATTGTCCAATTGTAAAGTTGCACAGTAGAGGATGTGTACCGTCAGATTATTAATGTTTGGTTTTTATTTAATTTTTGTTGTAACCGTCCATAGCTTTCACCTTTTCCTTACTCTGTCTAATCCCTTTTCTTTCTTGTTCTATCGCTCCATCCCTAACTTTCCTGTCCCTAACTCACAACACAACAGAAGCAGAGGATAAGAGGAAGCAAAGGCAACAAAATAAAGGGGATCGGAGAAAGGAGGGATGTTAAGTTTGACAGAAAAGCAGGAAAAAGAGAAGAATTAAAGTACTGATCGGTCAAACTATTTAGAGTCTTAGTGAGACTTTAAAGAAGCCTCTTGGGGTGAATATGTTGGATTCTGTTGTCAGGCTTGTCATTGTGTGTATAGGAGGCCGTTATTAGGCTAAGGATTATGGAGGTTTTAATCTTTTTAAAGCTTATATTATATTCATATTTAATTATTTATATGTCAAGGTCACAGGTCAGATAAGGGTCTATTTTTAGGGGTGAATTCATTCTAGAGATGTTGTCTTCTTGTCTGCATATTTCCCATGACTTGCACATAAAAAAGTTGACTTTTCAATCTTTTAACACTACTTAAATGACTCTGATATAAACACACATTAGCATGATCTGTGAATCATGTAACAAATTGGAAATTATATTCTCCTCACTTTTTACTATCACTGCAGAAACAAAGATAAAGTGTCTTTTCTTTACATGTTTCAGCCATCAAGGAAATACTGTTGTTTTTTTTGCATTAAAAACATATATATCAGCTCCACTTTCAAATAAACAGTCTTTTATGTGCTTAAAATATTAAAGCACTGCATTTGCTTTTTGCCATTTGGAAGCATGATGCGTAACCATGGTAATGCTTCACATTATAGCTGTTACTACAATCCAGTGACCTGAATAAAAATGAGAAAAGGCTACGGGAAGGATGATTCAAAGTGTCTGAAAACCCTAAAGATGAATCAAAGGTGCTGCTGTGATCTAATATCTTGATATTAATATCCAGAAGTGGGTCACTCATGCAGAGCCACGCCTACCGAGCACAAACTGCTGTCCGCCATCACTGTATCCCCCGTGACCCTGTCAAACTGTGTGTTTGAGTGTGTGAATAATGTATGTGTGTGAACCACAGAGAGAGACGGGGAGGAGAAATGTAGGGCACGGTGATGCTGAGCCTCAGAATACACACACATCATCTGATACGTGTGGCAGGAACAAAATGCACACACCAAAAACTGGCTGCCAAATATTATAATAACCCAAACACACATTCACGTACAGAAACACACCGAAGGCCAACGCACTGAGTGTAATTCAAAGGTGAGTCTCTGCAGCATTATCTGCGACCCAACTCTGCCTCCTAGTGGCACGTCAGAGACATTGCAGGAAGGAGACATATTCTTGTATGATTGATTTGTTAGTTGCTAACTCCTCTTAATAGTAGAAAAGTCTGAAAATAAAATACAAATCAGTTAGATTTTATGACAGTAGGGGGGGTAAGTTCTCTATAATCTTCAGTAATGCATGCCTAAGTTCGGAGAAGAACTGCCCATTTTGGGTTTAATTTCATAGTTTTGTAGTTTCAGTGGCAAACATAAAACATTCATCAAAGTTTTGTTGTTCTTTGCCTAAAAATCTAAAATCATTAGAACCTAACCTTAATGTGAACCCTTGAAAGACATATAATACACATCGAAGAAATATTACGACAAATATTTACAAACTAAGACAATTAAATACTGGAATTATGCATGGGAATGTCCCTGACCTGTGCGTGGAAGATGGAAAGGGACTTTGCCGTGTGTAGCGGGATGAGAACCCGGACCAGGAACTGCTTGTGTTCGGCCTTCAGGGGCAAGGCGAAGCCGTTTATGATGCTGCAGGAGGAAAAGGGACAGGTAAATACAGTATAAATACTTCCACTTTGTGGCATTTTAACTCTTTTAAAAATCATGTTTGCTTTCTTACTTAAGAAGGTTATACTTTTGGTATGTTAACTTTATGGACAGTAGTTAAATGGATATGTATTTACCAAAAAGCATTGCATTAAACTCCTTAACCTATATACTTCGATGAATGTATTAATGTACAGGCCTACAGGGCCAACTACAAAATGTCCCTCAAAAAGACATACATCAACCAAGAAGAGATTCAAAATGTCTACGAAGAAACATAAAAAGACTATAAAGAGATACAAACAGACTCATGATGACTATGAAAAATCGCATGACGACCACAAAGAGACAACAAAGACACATGACGACCACAAAGAGACAACAAAGACACATGACGACCACAAAGAGACAACAAAGACACATGACGACCACAAAGAGACAACAAAGACACCAAACAGCTACAAACAAAGCAAAATGACTGCAAAGAGACAAAAAGAGACTCAAAGCAAGTGTCTCCTAGCACTTGCTTTGAGTCTCTAAAAAAAGTGGCGCAGAGCAAGTGCTAAGACACACAAACGACTACAAAAGGGGCAAAGCAACTACAGACCAATACAAAAATGCAAAAACTATTATAAACACAAAACAACAACAGCTGAAAGAAACACAAAGAGCCTCATAACAACTATGAAGAGACAAACAATTACTACAGAAATAGGGGAAAAAGACTAATACTATATAAAAGAGACACATTATTTAACTATAGAGTCTGTGTATGTTGCTTCTATGTAGGAGCGTTGGCGGGGCCTTTCTGCACATACTGTATGTGCCCAGGGGCCGACTGCCTCACAATCCTTTCATGTTCTGTGTGCAAATGTGTGTGTGTGTTGGAGTCTATTCTTGTACTGTGTCCATTTCCAAGTGACTGGACAAATGTGTGGTCTGTGGCCACCGCTGCACTGATTGTCATAGGTGTAGTTTAGCCTGCGGGGGGAAGGGGGGGGACTAAACCTGCAGTGTGACTCTTATTTACCTGTCTGTCTGTCTTGCCTTCATTTTCTATTAGCATCTTTGTCTAAAAGAAGATTTCTTCAATAATATCTCCCTCCTGCTGTTCCTCTGATCTTTCCCTCAGCCTCCTCTTCTCTTCTTCCTCTCCGTCTCTCTCTCTCTCTTTTACTTCCTGTACAACGCATCCTCCCTCAGCCATCCCTCTCTCCCTCTCTCCGTGTGTGGGAGGAGCTATAAATACCTCTGTTACCACCAACATGAATACGAACCTCTCTCTCTCCTCTCCTGCTCTCCTCTTCTGACTCACTCATCCTCTCTCCCTCCCCCCCAACCCTCCCTCCATTTTCTCACCTTGGATTCATCCTCTTCTCTACCTCCCCCTCTTTTCTCTACATTAACCCACATTCTGAAACTTCATTCATATTTCATCTCACTTTTTTGGTCAGGTGAAATGGTAGCCCAGATTTTGTATGAATTTAGTGTAATGTTAAGTATTAGCTCTTTCAGACAAATCCTTCCCATCACCCTAAATATTTTCAATCCAAAAAATATTTTAATTCTCTTACTTTTTTCTATGCTAAACTACGGAGCCCTGGAGGGTTCATAGAGAGAAAAATAAATAAAACGTGGCCACGTTTTACTTTCTCGTGCGCACGCTTTAGTAACTCGTGCGCACGAGTTACTAAAGCGTGCGCACGAGTTACTAAAGCGTGCGCACGAGTTAATAAAGCATGGCCTCGTTTTGTGTGTGTGTGTGTGTGTGTGTGTGTGTGTGGGGGGGGGGCATTTGTTTATGATAGTATCGTTCGTTCCGGTGCACTCCGGCAGGACTATAGCACATCGAGATTAAGATTAAACACATTTCTTTCACTTGGGAATACACTTAACTATGGGGAACCAGATTTGTTTAAAGTACTGTTCGTGGTAATTTGAAAACAAATGCCGGTGGTGTCGGATACACACGAACACGCACACAGAGCGGAGCTGAGCACACACACACACACATCATGCGCCCCGGTGACAGGACATCTCCTTCATAAAGCGAGGGGGAATACTCTGGTAGTTCGATGTGTGTATAGGTGTGTGTGGTTAAACGTAGCAGCCTCGATCTCTATTCAGCGGTTCTAATGAAGGGAAACGCAGTGAAGTAAACAGTAAAAGGCACAGCTCTTTGCAGCTGGTGCTGCTCTTCTCAGATTCTGCTGAGTTACACGTTACTGCCTCCAGTGCCCTGTACGACGAAGCCAGTTCAACAGACCCTGGACCTGAATATGTTCGATTTACCCGGCTTAACTGACCCTAACAAACGCGATGTCGATAAGCGGTCCTACGAAGCTGGTTATCAACTCAGTAAATCAACCAGGGTTTCTCTGTCCGGCTGAGAGCGCGTTCACGTGAAAGGGACGGGGTTAGCAACATTTGACCAATCACAAACATGGAGACGCGTGCTGACAGCGCAGCATCATACTTCATGAATGAATAGTGTAAATAGCCAATCCTGCTTCGTAGTACAGGCCACTGGTGCCGCTGAGATTTCATAAAGTGAAGGAGGTTTTCCTTCTATAAAACAGCTGTGGGCAGCAGATACTGTGAGTCACGGACAGGAATCCCTCAATTTAAATAAAACGAGGCCACGCTTTATTAACTCGTGCGCACACTTTAGTAACTCGTGCGCACGAGAAATTAATTAATATTTAGCACTGATTTGTTTGTTTGTTTTTGATTTATCAGCTTCCATCCTCTTATGTTAATTCTGTCTTCGTCAATCTCTTGTGTCTAAACTTCTATCAACTTGTCTGTTTATGTATGTCAATTTAAAACTAATTGCTAATATCTCTGCCTCAAACTTGCTCTGAAGCAAGTCTACATTGTATATGGGACAGATTCATTCATACTGTATGTATGTATGCATTTGGTTCCTTCCACAAAGGAATTAACAACCCTCTCCTGTTATGTGCGTTAGCATCACAGAGCCAATTCCAGGGGACAAAAAAACAGCCCTGGAATCTCACCCAGACCAGCCCACGTGAATTGTCAACGAGGGGTGCTAGTGACTAGGACTGTCAACGCTATCGGCGCAACTTCAATGATGCCGTTTAAAAACATAGACAATTAAGGGCGGTCTCAGCCGTCAGCGAACCGAGCCGGCCGTCAACGGCTCTTGACGACAGGTCGTTCTGTGATTCTCCAGATTCTACAGATGCCCAGTCCGCCCCTGGCCACTTCGCACATCGCCAGCCAACTAGCCTAGGGTGACCAGACGTCCCCGTTTTCCGGGGACAGTCCCCGTTTGTATTGGCCTGTCCCCGGTTGAAACTGTCCCCGGAAATGTCCCCGTTTTTTACACATAGCAAGGTGAAATGAAACTTTTCATGTCAGGAAACATTGGGTGTTTACCCAATGTTTCCTGACATGAAAAGTTTTATTTAAGACTGTGGTCAAGCCAGCCCGCACGGAAAACACAGTCAAGCCAGCCCGCACGTTGTATTGCGGTACGCGAATATCCTATGCATTACAGTAGAGTAAAAACTGCATTCAAAAGCGCAAAAAACACACCAAACATATTAATATATACTGGAGCTTAAGTTAAGAAATATGTACTATATAATGTGATCAATAATAATTTAAAACAAACTACATATAGCTACCACATTATAACTGAGTGAATGTAAAATGTAAGTATACAGTTATGAAGACATATTTCTGACATTTCCACTGGGTGACTCATTTCAATTGATGTTGACACCATCTCACAACACTCCTAAAATAACATTACTTTCTGAAACACAATTTAAAATGTATGCTGTTTAAAATCTCAAATTAGATCTATTGTCCATCTATATTTTGATTATTATTTAATGGAAACTGTCCATAATCAACGAGTCATTCAAAGTCAATCAAATACTTATTTCACTTCAGGGTGATAGGAGACCCCATCTAGTCAATCAGAGAAAATCAGGACAATCTGATGTAGAATTTCAAAAATAAAATACTTTTGAAATCTCATATGGGCTATCGTCCTTTTGTTTTTATACAAGAATAAATAAAAAACTGTCAAATTATCAAAGACTTATTTCACTCCAGGGTGATAGCAGGACACCCCATCTAGTCACTCAGAGAGAATCAGGACAATCTGGTGTAGAGTTTCAAAATAAAAGACCTTTAAAGTCTCATATATGAGCTATCATCCCTCTGTTTTTAGATAAGAATAAAACAAAAACTATCCAGTTTCAAAGACTTATTTCACTTCAGGGTGATAGCAGGACAACCCATCTAATCACTCAGAGAGAATCTGGACAATCTGATGTACAGTTTAAAAATAAAAGACCTTTGAAGTCTCATATATGATCTATTGTCCTTCTGTTTGTATCCAACAGTTCAAATGTTCGAATTACATTGAACCAGAATTGTCCCCCTTTTTTCTTTAACAGTGAAGAAAATTGGATATGTTAATGATATATTGACCGCAAAACTCAAAATGTCCCCGGTTTTAATTTTGAAAATCTGGTCACCTTAAACTAGCCTGCTGTAAGGTAGTTTAACATTTTACCCAGCATTCAAATAAAAAGCTATCTTGTTATCAGAGTTAAGATTGGAGAATACCACAGTTAAAGCTGAAGAATATATATTTTTCCCAGCTCAATATGAAAGAGAGTCTTTGAGGGATTTCGTGTTCTCTGCCATGTTTTTCCCTTTCTAAACACTCGAAGATAGGCCTTACCAATCTCTTACAATGTTAGTTCATATCAAGAGACACACCTGTCTTGTAAACACATGGATAACCTGTTAAAACTTTCCTCAGATAAAGACACACAACTGAGATGAGAACATTGATGTTATGGTCATGCTAACGTAGCTACCTTTGCTAGCTTCTCTTTAATGCTGAGTAATCATCCAAGCTCAGGAAAACTAGTGCAGTCTGCAGCATATCTGCTTTGATAGTGTTCAATAATAAAATAATGTGACCTTGAAAGGAAAGCAGAAACAGAAAGAGAAGGTATCCTCTCATGTATTTCAACCCAGTCTCACGGCATTTCGTGTTCACCAACACGAATTTTAATCTATTGATTCGTGTTCACCAACACAATTTTCCCCTTTTTTTCGTGTTGCACAGCACGATTTTAAAAGCAATGTATTTCTACTGGTAATGTGTTTCGTGCCTGCAGCACGTCTTTTTCTCCGGTCGGGTCGTGGAAGACCGGAAGCTGTGTGGTTCATAAAAACATGTTCTTACTCAATATCAAGCCACAATTATTGCTTTTATTTTAAATCGTATAAATTCGGACTTTTGTTGCCGTCTGTGAGGAAAATAAATGGGGCTCAGAGCCTCAGAATACTGAAATCTGTATTTTTATATATTTTTTTCCTTCTAATTTGTTATTCTTTTCAAAATAACACACTGTTATTTACTCACCAATAACACACAATTATCCTTGCTTTTATTTATTGGTTTAATTCCATAATCTCGGGCTTTTTTGGCGTCCGTCAGGAACTGAATTTCAAAATAAAAATAACCGGAAACAGACGTAGGCCTATAAGGGACATTTCGAGCATCATTGCGATTGTCAACATTTCTGAGTTTAGGATGGCCGAAGACACTACACTACCCATAATCCCCAGCTATCGTTTAGGACTACAGTCCCCGTAAGGTTACGCAGAGCGTCAAACAGCTGTGTGAAATGGAACGAAACCACGCCAGACTATCCAAAACTGAAATCGAACGCCCCCCCAGAACTACACATGCTGGCTATTGTGTTTCGCAAAATGTTCTATGGGACGTCTCTACTGAACGTTTTCGTTTTCCCCACAATTAGAAGTTGCCAGTATTAAACACATTGGTGTTATCAAATGTAAAACATATAATTAATAAATGGGTGAAAATCGCTTGTGTCCATAATGCGCAGCATTAATACCCACATGACAGCTCATTGTTACTTTGTAATTCTACTCCACTACAATTCAGAGGTTAACCTGGTATTTTTACTCCACTGCATTTATTTGAGTTACTTTGCAGATTCTGATTAATTATGTGAAATATAAACAACCCTTAAATCAGACTTTAGTGACACCTGAGTAAAATTCAGGTAAGGTGATTGTCAAGTGCCAACAATCAGGAGAGATATTTGATAGTTGGTGCTTGAGAAGACTAAACATGCATCTGCAATTGACATGAATGGAAACGAGTAATAAAGTATATTCATTACTCGTTATTCTCTACTAATAGTTCATTAAAAACTGTATATAATTGCTATTTTGCACATCCCTTTCAAGATTTTCAAAGGTTTATTGACATATCATATACACAACTACGGTGTAGTTATGCAATGAATGAAAAACTTGGGTCACAGGTTCCTCAACAGTGCATTACAAGACATCTATCAGTATGTGTGTACCTCCACCATTAAACTGTCATATTCTGCACATTTCTTATTCTATCTACATACATAAGAGTATAATTCATATGTATAATATCAGTTAAAATAAGTGCTTCAACATAGTTAACATTGCAGGAAAGCAATATATTAGACGTTAAGTACTTTGCCAGGCTTAATATTTATCTGTAGATAGATACCCCCAACGTTTTTTTCTTATTTAAAAGAAGACCTTAATCTGTTATTTAATGTTTAAATAAAGGTTAATTCGTTTTTCTGTTTTGCACCTCCTCCTATTAATATCTTTGTACATCCTGCACTAAACTGTTTTATTGTAGAGATCACTTATAGTATCTTCTTGATTTTTTATATTCTATATTTCTATATTTCTACTTTCCCCCTATGAAAGTATGTACTCTTAATATTTTTTTAATCAAATATAACACATAAAAACAAGAATTCAATAACGTGCTTTAACCACTAGGAGGTGCACACAAGGTACACACAGCCATAATAACTTTGCATTATTAGTGTAGGACACTTATGTTTTCGTACAACATCTGAAGATGTGTAGTTTTATGCATGCTTTCACATAATTTTACAGCATATTGCTATACTATTTCAGACTCAGTATTTACATTCTTACATTCAAAGAAAATCAGTATCTTTAAGTCCTTTTATATCAGCTGTGCACCGTTATGGTGTAAATATAACCTATCTATGAATTAGATCAAATGTAAAAGTCAGCCGAATTAGTGTTGATACTGCAAGGAGACATATTGTGTGAAGAGAAATTGAAGATGTTGTTTAATTGTTGATATATTTATGATCCACGTCAAGTATTCAGTTTCGGCGGCATTTCTTCAGTTTTTCCAAAGGTCTTCTCATCAGGGCTCTATAAATACGGCAGATCTGTAATATACAATGCAGCCGAACCGTGTATTACAATGCCGTTATGTGATGACTTTCAAAGAGAAAAGCAAGCACACTCGGAATTAAGTATTATTTTATTCTTTTAAAATGTTTTCCGGATTTCATATCATATAAACACCAAATCCCAGCATGCATTGCGGCTAAAACATCCAATCAGCGAGCTTAAAACCATAGCTGAGGATCTTGGGTAATCGCTCGAAATGCCTAAGTCTGTTTCCGGTTATTTTTATTTTGAAATTCAGTTCCTGACGGATGCCAAAAAAGCCAGAGATTATGGAATTAAACCAATAAATAAAAGCAAAGATAATTGTGTGTTATTGGTGAGTAAATAACAGTGTGTTATTTTGAAAAGAATAACAAATTAGAAGGAAAAAAAGATTTAAAAAATACAGATTTCAGTATCCTGAGGCTCACGAATCAATAGATTAAAAATCGTGTTGGTGAACACGAAATGCCATGAGACTGGGTTGTGTATTTATCTCAACAAGGCCACATGCTACGTACCAACCCAGTCTCACGGCATTTCGAAATACATTGAATCTATTGATTCGTGTTCACCAACACGATTTTCCCATTTTTTTCGTGTCACACAGAACGATTTTAAAAGCAATGTATTTCTATTGGTAGAATGTTTCGTGCCTGCACCACTTATTTTTGTTCGGTCGGGTCTTGGAAGACCGGAAGCTGTGTGATTCATAAAAACATTTTCTTACTCAATATCAAGGCACGATTATTGTTTTTATTTTGAATCGTATAATGTCGGACCTTTTTTGCCGTCTGTGAGGAAAATAAATGGGGCTCAGAGCCTCAGAATACTGAAATCTGTATTTTTTTTATCTTTTCCTTCTAATTTGTTATTATTTACATCGTTTTTAAAATCGTTCTGTGTGGCACGAAAGAAAATGGGGAAGTCGTGTTGGTTAACACGAATCAATAGATTACATTTCGTGACTATAACACGAAATGCCGTGAGACTGGGTTGCACGTACCTAGCCAGCTAAATACTGTGGCTATGTTGTGATGCTAAAGACCTTTTGCTAAGCTAGCCATGCAAAGACTTTAGTTTAGTAACGCACAGACATGGATGAGCAAAACAAACATTATAGTATCACAGATTTAGTTTGTTTTCATTCTCCATATTCTCCCTCCCATTTCTTTATCTTTATTACTGTGTCTCCCATCGATTTGCTTACGAACACAGGCAGAGAGTGGGACATGTTGTTTATTAGCCCCTTGCTCTCTCATTTCTATCTTTCTCATATTTCTGTTACTGGCTCTAGAGACAAAGCAATACACCACACAAACCTCTGAGTCAGTTCCATGTATGTATTTAACCTCCCTTCCTTCCTGCCACCCCCCAGATTTACTAATTCCCCCCTGCCTTACAACTAATTTCTCAATCTGTCAAGCTCTAAACACATAGTTGTTTTTACCTGATAAGAAAGAAGCAACTAAGACGATAAATCAAAAAAGAAATGCTTATTGCTTATTGTGTTGAGCTGTTGCAGCCATTTTTCGTAGTTGCTCAATTCACTGAGTTTCCAGCTGTCTCCTGAATAGGAGCAGCTGGCCAAGTAGAGTTTGTGTGTAAGAGTGTGTGTGTTTGTTCACACTCAAATCAAAATGCATTCATTAAGCAATGATATACTACAGAGTATACTTTCCTCCATAGCAGCAGCTCTAAAATGTGTGTGTGTGATTATGGTTACGAACCTGCCGAGGATTTCCAGAAGCTCCGCGACTCCGTTGAAGTGCTCAGTTTCATATATGAACCTAAAAAACAAAACACACATGTCTTGTTGATCTAGGAACCATTGTAGGTCAGCAAATGTAAAAGCAACTAAAAGAAGGACTGCATTTTTCTCAACGCTTGAAACAGAGTGCTGCAGGGATCACATATGTGTGTACGTTAGCATCACCCTGGTTCCCTCCACAAAAGCCAAATTAGATTTTTCAATTGGATTTTGGATTATTGCAACAACAAAAAATGCATATTATTCCTTGTTATTCCTGCAGGGAATTGCTTTAATATCTGTATGTGCTGTGTCTGTTACTTCTGTGATGTTTAGATGAGATTAAAGTACAATAACAGTTTAGCAGAGTAATGCTTACCTGCACCCGTCAAAATGTAAAAACAATGATAGCGGAACAAGTTGACTGGGACAGAAAAAGAGCGCGTTGCAGTGCTGTGCTTGAATTATTTTGCAAAAATTGACAATTCAGGAACACTCAGTGAGATGAAACATGATTGTACATCGCAGCACTCTAGTTATTTGAGGAGATTTATGTCACAACACGATGATTCAACACTTTGGATAGATGCAGAGCGGAGATGCGTGGATTGCAAATGTGCACAGTCATGTTTATGCATGCTGCCCTGTGCCCTGTTTGTGTGCATGTTTGGCAGAATACTATTTGATTTGATCCAGAAAATACTGCATGTAGCATGTTTTGCTTCTTTAAAATGAACCGTCTTCTCTGTGTTTATTCTTATGCACCATAGACTTCATATTGTCCAGACTTTAATTACGAGCAGCTGTGTGGGAAAACTGTTAACGTCAGCCTCTTAGGTGTAGTTCTGAGTCAGCAAAAGAACTACAGAAGCCATCATCACTCGCGGCTACATATAAAAAATCCAATATAATTACTAGGATTTATTCACCTAATTAAAAAGGAGATTTACACTGTTTGTGTCGGGTTTCAATACAAAAGTATAGCACATTTCGTTTTGTAAGACAAGCAAAGAGGGTAACCAAACAATGTGTGAGGTTTTCCCTTATTTAGGATTCTGAAACACTTTAAAATGACTTGCTATAAAATCATGACGCCCCAAGCTAAAACGATGCATTACAGTGGTTATAAACGCAGCGTTTCCCCCTGCTGATGGTCTTTGTTGGCTAACGTTTGATTTATTGATGTTAAAGGGGCTATAAATAGCACTGTTACGTCCTGTGCATTGGATTGATGGTATACCTGAGGAAGATGTTGTTGATCTGTTTGCGGATGTACGCTCGGAGTCCCAGTAATTTTCCATAGACACGGTGCAGGATGGTCTTTAGGTACTCCCTCTCCCTGGGGTCCTCGCTGTCAAACAGCTCCAGCAGCTGCACACAGAGGAGATAATTACAAATACATTATAACCTTCTCCCTTCTACATCCAAATCGTGGGAACATGGTGGTATTTTTACCCACCAAAATGAATATTACAAAGTGTTTTTTACTTCATTACTAAAACAGGATTAAAGAAAAAAGATTACACGTCAAGAACTTTGGAGTCTCTTTGTCAATTTTTTTATACATGCCCCAACTTAGATAACTACATTTGAGAGCGCTCCAGCAGGGATATAAGTAGGCTCTGCGATGGCTGCCGTTTCAAAGAAGGGCTTAATTTATTTATACCTCTCCATTTATCAAGATTTTAGAAACATCCCAGAGATTTGGATTCGACAAACTGCGAGAAGAGGAGAGGATTACCTGCAGGACAAACTTCTGGTCGACGTAGCGCTTGGCCATGGAGGGCTGGAAGTCCGGGCTCTCCAGGAAACGCAGAAAGAACTCGTACACCAGCTAATGGAGGCACAAACAGCAAGAGATAAGACGTCAACTATTGTCTGCGTTTGCCTTCTGAAGGAATAGTTTGACATTTGGTGAATTATTCATTTTCTTGACGAGAGTTGGAAGAGAAGATAACAACACTCATGTCTGTAGAGAGTGGTGTCAATCTCCCCATCTCACTTTTGGCAAGAAAGCATATAAATGTTGCTCTAGGTAACATGATGACCGCTCAAAATGGCAGCAACTTCAGGAGCTTCTTTCAAAAATCTGAGTTTAGGAACTCAAACATCTTCAAAGTTGACATCAGAGAACATCATCTGCTCGCTTTGTGCTCAATTTTATACCAAAAGATCCCAACTATGCGGGAAAAGAAAGAAGACTTTGCTTCATGACGCATTTTGGACTTCACACTTTTGATTCATCTCATCCTGAAGGAGGAGAAGTGACTGTACACACCACACCCAAATGTCAAGTGAATTGAGAAAATGTGAATTTCTTCTTAGCGAGAGCTCCATTTTGTAAGTCCCGCTGATAAAACAGCTACATTTGGGCATAAGGATGTTGCATTGAACAGCAGATTGAACTGAACTGAAGAACCACAGGTACAATATGTTCAGGAAGGGCTGAATGTGGCATTAAAAGCAACACCTGGGAGATGTGTGCTTTAAGGCATTGTCCACAATCGCAAATACAGTATGTATATATAGTAGGGCCTATTTTTCAAGCAGTGACTGACACTGCATTGTGTTTCACTTTGTTTCTTTTACCTCTGCAGGAGAAAACGTATGAAAGCATGTCAATTATTCTACCACAACATGAACAATGTACCTGCAGATGCGGCCAGGAGGCTTCGAGTGTTGGTTCATCTTCCTCAGGGTCAAACTCTGGGTTCTCGCTGGGCGGGAGGGTCCGGAAGATATTTACTGAGATCTGGAAAACGAAAGAGAGGTTGAGAGGTTGAGAGGCAGATAAGAAAGAGCCAAATGACCAAATGACTTATAGCACATTCCTGTTAATGTGAGAAAATGGTGTTTCTATCAATTAGATGTAATGTCATGACTTCAGTTGACCGTCTTTGATGCTGTTCTGTGTTTGAGAGGAACTGTTTAGCGTTGCAACCTGGCTGCCAGCAGAGTCATGATTAATTCAACAAATGCATTTCCATTGGCCATTTAGTGCATAAACTATATTGCAAAAAGCAAATGCCCCAATTCAGCATTATTCTCCTGCTGCTCCTTCTCTCCATATGCTTACATTAAAACTTTGTAAGAAAAAACTGCACGAAAATATAGGCTTGTTTCAAATGATGTACATCTAGCTTGGATTTAAAAAAGTTCATAAGCACACACTTCTGAGGGATAACGACAATAAGAGTGAAATTCTACAATATTTCCATCATCTCTAACTTTCATCCTGTATGGCATTTATTCTGTTGCACTGCCTTGGGCTCTAACCTATGCACTTATTAGCATCTTCTTTTAAGGTTCCTTCCTTGTGGCCACACATTAAAGCTTTTCCCTCTTTCCTTTCATCCCATCCTCTGTCCTATCAGCATTTTCACATCCTCTGGGTATAGTGACTCCATAGCATAAGCTCTATCTTCTGCCCGCTTCACCTTCTCTCCTCAATCCCCTTTTCCCTTTCCTCCTTTCTATATCCTCTGGGACTTGCGTTGGTGTGCACACATTTTCCTCCCCTCTATCGTTCCTGTCCATCCCTCCCTCTCTCAACATCTGTGCAGCCTATTGCTGCTTAGCACCCTTTGCAAATTATCTCTCCTCACTATTCTTTTATTAAAGCCTCAGCTGGATATCACAGTGTCTCTCTTTTTCTAGGTGTCTGGGTGATGAGGATTGAAGGAACACTGTTTGTGCTCAAATGTTCTTCCTTTCATCTCTCCATCTGACAGTCCATCATGTCCACCCCTCTCCCCCTGCCATGGCCGGTTCTATGGGGGTGCTGTAACACTGTGCTTGGACCCCTCTGAGCCCCCCCTCCAAAAGAATACATCTATGATAATGCAATTTCCGATAGTGTTGCAGCCAATACTGTGCTGTAATCTGGGCCTAAGATAAAAAAAAATGTTTTTTTTCAGTAATATAATTAAATAAATTAAAACTAAATTACTAAAACAAATTCTGTTACTAAAACAAATACCGACAAATATGAAAAATGTAAATAAAAACTATGTTTGGCTACATAAATAATGTATGTAATACCTCAACTGCATTTAGGTTAATGGTAAAGTAAGCAATTAAACTAAAATTGTAACTAAGTCATTGACACAAGAATGTTATATTATATTTTTTGTGCACTTTGATTGAACTGAAAAAGTTTAAATCTTGAACAATGTCTTTGTCTCCCTTGTCCAGCATTACATGTGTCCCTCTCATTCATTAACTGGCCCCAGCTCGGTCCCCCCAGTTCAATTGGTGTAGAGTCGCCATTGCCTCCTACCATCTTTATGGCCTCGGGGTACAGAGGCTCTATGAGAACTCCTCTGCTCGTGGCCACGCTCTCCACCAGCTCGTTGAGCGCTGCCCGTTTGATCTCCTTCCCCTTCAGGTCGGCCACGCAGTCCAGGAAATCAAACAGCACGCAGCACTGCTGCAGCTTCTTACAGAACAGGTCATGTAACTCTGCCACCGGGGCGTCTGCAGGAGTGAGAAGGGAGAAAGAGAGAGAAGGAGACATGTTAGACAAATAAGTTCAATGACAAAAAGAAAAAGTCTGAGCCAAATCCGATGGCGTTCCTGAAAGGCGCGTTGTGTTTGGTAGTGAATCGTTTGACAAAGTGGGAGTGTTGGAGTACACAGCGATGTATTCTCCAGGCTACATCGTCTCTCAAAGTAATGAGGGAAAGAGCAGACTATTACTCTATAAACACATTTGTACACACCCACACACAGAGGCTTCCTCCATGCACACGCACACACACATGTCCACACACACTTCTTCCAGAGGGCTGTGTTGCATCTCAGTCTGTCGGATTCGTCCCACAGACCGGTTCGTCACAATGAAACGTCCTGCTGCCGGCCGTCTGATTAAAACCCTGTTCCTCCAAAAAACAACTCTTCTCACAGATGTAGAGAAAGTGGCTGATAGCTATGGATTCCTAAACTCATGCAATGAGTTTAAATTTGATTCCACAGGCCCAAGGGCGGGAGAATCTTTAGCAGCTAAGCATTGTGAGGCAACATGCTAAATGTAAAGAAATGAAACATTAACATAGAGTTATAGGCTTTGACAGCAGTCAAATGGGAATGCTTGGTTCTTTTTCTATGAAACCAGATGATTGATGACTCAAAAGCTAAATATAGCAGTGAAATATTCAACGTTTAAATTCCTCTATAAGTGAGATGTATGTGAGGTTTGGTCTAGCAATAATATGCTGATCTATTTTGAGATAAATCATATGAAAAGACACATGAGGTATCAAAAACGTCTCGTCTTGGCCAAGTTTCTTTTCGAGCAGAGTGTTGCAGGTGTTTAGGCTTTATATATATTCATGACACGATACATGACCCGTTTGTTATAACTGCTATAAACGTAAGAGAGGGTGAGATGGACAGATATTATAGACGGATTCATTTTGAATAAACTATGTTTGCAGCTGTGAATAATTTTACAGCTGAAATTTGTATGATACAAAACCTTGCCTTACATTATATTATAGTATATAGTAATGTGCAGTATTGTTGTGTATCGTTATATACAAACAATATTTTATTATTTGTATAAAAGGTTGAAGAATTATCATGTATAATTCAGTTAAGCAAAAGACTAATCGACTGGTCAGAAATTAATCAATAGATTGAAAATAAATAAGAAAAATGTGGAAGAATTGACTAAAACAAATAATGTATTGATTAATCAATAAAAAAAATAGTCTTTAGTTGCAGCCTTAGAGAAAAACGTCTTTGCAACCCAAAAAATGAAAGTGGTCGCAGCTACTCTGTGATGTTTTGACTACTTTTTAAGATTTAGATAGTTGTGGGACAAAGAAAAGCTCTGCCTTGGTGACTTAATTAGATTCTCTTTCAACTTAAAACACAATCTAATACAAAAGCATCCCTAACTACAAAATAATATAGAGGGAAATTACATTGACAGTGTCAACAGAAACTGATAACTCCGTGTACTGACAGTCTTCAATTAATAATCTCCCTCTGTCAGAGAGAAACAATGCAGATTCAGGCTGGGAAGCAGTCTAGACTAACTGTGCAGTTGGAATGAGGACAATCCAAGACACACACACACACACACACACACACACACACACACACACACACGCGCACACACACACACACACACACACACACACACACACACACACACACACGCACACACACACACACACAGCAGGAGCAGATTAGATTTAACCCTTCTTAACCCCAAGGTGGGAAAAAGAGGATGAGTGAGGGGGGGGCTGACTGGAGCTCCTCTAGCCCCAGACCCCCTCACCTCTTGAGAGCACACCATGACCATCTGCTCCCTCTGGCACAAAGCTGCACAACAATGGACCAGGACGGCCCTCTGCTCAGTGTCGTGGCACAAGACACACATTTCAGAGAACCAATCATATTTTTGTCAATCACATTATTCTGACTATGCCTTAAGTACTTGGATATTTGTTCAGGTTTAAAACATACCAAAACTGATTTGCTGTTTGATCAAGTCTCAGGTGTGTGATATGGAAACACCCACAACTAGTCAATGCAGTATTGTGATCCTTATGAGCATGGTCTCACTAAATGGCAAATATGAATAACCCGCCATTCTTTCACACGTTTATCATTATCTTTTCTTCTCACGTGTCATTTCACACCGTGGCAATATTAGATACTCAGAGCAAGTGCTCCTGAAGGACTGACACAGGAAAAGCATAACATGTGTAGGCATGACTCGCAAAATGTTCTAAAAAATGATGTGCTTCCAAAGAGGTCACATTTCCAGAACTTTCTGACTTTCACCTCTATGTGTTTTTGGCAACATTCTGTTCAAATCGACGACAAAAATGGTCTCCTTTAACAGCACATTCTAATTCACTTTAATATGCAGACGATTGTGTGTTGTTCGTGTATAAAGACGACGACGCCACTTGCATGCTTCTTACACATCCTTGACGTGACTTAAATAAACAACCTCTGTGACTTTTCTTTAACCTTCCTTTTTGCATCTAGTCTTGAAACCTCTGAGAGCCATTGAGCTGTACTGAGCGGGCAATTTGTTCTTGAATTGCAGCCATTTCTCAGTGACTGAACAAACGTGTGACAGACAAGTTCACACTATTTTAGAACTATTTGTCACGAAAAAACAAGTGATAACAAATATCTAAGAGGGTGAACTGCTTATTTTGACTCTGCTTTGAGAGCGGAGGACAGCCTAAACCTCTGTATTTGTGAGGTGTTGAGATACCAGCAGCCTCCTCTACCTCCATCCTTTCCTTTTTGTCCCCCACCGCTCCGTTTCCTTTCCTAATCTGCTCCCTCCTAACCTCCTCTCCTGATTTCTCACAGCTCCTCCCTGCTCTGTCCACTCCCTCCTTCTCTCAGTAGACAGACTGTGAAGGTGAAATCTAATCCATTTTTAATGGAGAGTAATTGTATGAAGATGTGCCGTGCTGGGACTGAAAAGGAAGAACAGAGCGAGGTGAAAAGATGAAGGGAAAGGAAAAGCATGCGTGTGTGTTTGGGAGGCAGAGAGTGTGATAGGAGGTGAGAATAAGAGAGGCAAGATGAAGGGAATGGAGAGACTTGGTGGGTCATGTGACAGCAACTGTGGGAGAGAGCAAAGGAAAGGAAAGTGAAAGAGAGTGGAAAGTGTTGAGGATGACAGGCACAGACAGAGACACATATTTTAGTGGCAAAGAAATGGGCTAAAACTATTTTCTAGTCTGTGTCCGCTAAACTGCCCACCAGGAATATCTTACTCTCCATAAAAAGCTTACATTTGGAATAAAAAAACAGTCAGTGCACAATGAAGCAAGCGACAAAACAAACTGAGCTAACTCTGAGTGAAGTGGATGTTAGTTGCTATGTAAGATCAACGCAGGTCACTACATTCAAAGCAGCTTTTAATACCATGTCAGTGAGAATATTAACAACATCCTCAGTGAGTGAGTCATCTGTAACTGCGCTATTTTCATGTTTCTGACAACCCAAATTGGTGTTTTGAAAGCCTAACTGTGACTTTAAAACTCCAAACATTGAGTGCCTGTAGTTACATTTCACTCCTTCATTTATTTCATCTTCATTAAACTCAAAAAGTCCCTCGAGTTCCAAACTCATATCGACAACATGGCGCACCATTACCAAAGTTACATTGCACAATTATAAAAGCATGTTAGAAGAGTCAGTACGAAAAGCAATTACGCTTTTCATTCATTTATTTTTACAAAGATTAGTGCTGATACAAAGTGCTAGCAGCTCTGTACTACTCTACTTTTAATCTGCTGCATGTGACTGTGCAGATAAAGGGTCTTTTCAAAATGCACATAGAATGACTTATCTATTAGTTTGTGTTTTTTATTCCACTTCTCAAGGATGTATAGCTCTACTTGTCTTTTTTAAAGCATTCTTAGCTGTCAGCAGAAGTCCATCTTGCATGTGGAGTCATGTTTAGCAGTAAAGCCAGATATCCTGCACATGCGATGTCATACAACGGTTTCTAAGTCAGCCCTGTAGCTGTCTAAGAAGAAGTGCAAACCTCTGGAGAGTTAACTCAATGAGAGATTCCCTCTCCACGGATGGCTGAGTGCAATGGGAGCCCTAGGTGGTAAAAAAGCAATTACAAAAAGAGAAAGTTGTAACAGTAACACAGAGTCCAACAGTCAGATTGAGACATACTGCCACAAGATAAGAATACATAGACATAGTCCAATAGCAGTAATCACATTACTCCAAATCCAACATTGTGTTTTAAGTCTAGAAAGCTACTGCATCACTTTAAACTGCAAACAGTGTATGATACAATCGGCCATTAAATAAGGAAACATTACATCTAGTGGAGTCTCATGAGAAATGATCCCCACTTGTCACAACGTCTGCCTCGGTTATGTTTATTCTGCCTCTGCTGTCATAAATGATGGAGCGCTGCAGGTATAAGTATTCCAGTTGCCTTGTCTCAAAGTCAATGGCTTTTGGAATGGCTTTTGGTTTGATGCCTGAAATAAGGTCTGTGGCAGGGCTCGACAGTAACGGTTTGCCAGGTTGCCATTGGCAACCATTCAGAAACAATTTCAACCACTTCTTGGCCTTTGGTTTCCATCAGTGGCAACCAGTTTTTCACATAAAGAAATAAGGACAGCAAACAGCTAAATGTGCACCCCAAAATAGATAAATATTTGTTGTATTAAGAGTGATATTTAATTATTGTTGTGACCAGTCGGAACCTGATACATAAGTTACACGTGCATTGGTGTGATTACGGAGCCAGAAAGCGATGCACGTTTACTCGCGTGGGCGGTGCGCCGTGTGTTTGATTTACAAAAAATGGCGAAGCAAATTAAGTTGTTTGACTGTGGGGTAAAAGGTTCAGCCAACCCGTCAACATCTCAAACGGATGATCAAAGTGATTCAACTGATAAAGCGCAAGATGACCCCGAATGAAAAGCAAAGAGGAAATGTGTAAAGTCTTGGGAGGCGAAATATATATGTACATTCTGCTACGTTGTGCATTCACTTCCGGTAAAAGTCCCTTCAAAATAAGAGTCCCGATCTTATTACTACCAAAATAAAAGTGCTAAACGAAACTTTGCCATCGGAAAATATTGGCATACAAATATAATCGCTTCTATAAAAAGGTAACACATTTTAAATATAGTTAGACATATTAAAGGTAATTTCCAGCATTAATTAATATCTAATTCTTAACTGTGAATGGTTTTCATTCATTTAACATTAGAAATGTATTAGTCTGGCCAATGACAGAACCACAATCAAGACTTCAATGCTGAAGGGCCAATGGATCTATGGTGGGGGTCAGCACAAAGGTCAAGAAAACCCACATTTGAAAGGGAGACAACGGATGACCAAGAAACTAGTGACTTGCTCAATTCATTTGTGAGGGATCTGTGAAGAACATGACAACAGCTGCATTACTGGTATTTTGTATACCAGCAATTGAGCTTGGACAAGTTTACTACCACTTAGGTTTCAAATAATTATTTTAATTACTTATTGTAAAGCATTTGAATATTATTTTGTGTCACATGTTCATTATTAAGTTGATGTATAACTATACTATCTTAATTATTTAAAATATAAGGTGACTAAAAATGGCAACCGTATTTTCAGTTTTGGAAACCAAAAGCTGATGCCTGGTTGCCAGCCTGGCAAGCACTTTTAAAAGTTAGCGTTGAGCCCTGTGTGTTTAACTCAAGCCAAAGGGATATAAATATGCTTCATAAAACAGGTCAGTAAATATGTGTTTCCGGAAAGGTGGTTGCTAACAAGTGGAGATTATACAGGTTGTAATAGCTATTCAACGCCATGTAATTAAGACTGGGAAACACTCCACTAAGTGAGTTTAAAGGCACATTACCTTGGATTGTGCGCAGTAGGAATTGTGAAATAAAGGAACCAGGATTAGGCAAACTTCCAATTAGGCCTACGTCATGACTGCAGCACTCATATGAGTTAATAGGGCATTTGTTTGGGTCTATTTTCAGTGGCGCATTTATACAAATTTAGAGCACAATCAAATATTTGCAGCAGCAGGTCGGTGGGTGTAGTAGAGTCAAAATACACAAGAGTGCGTGTGTTTCTGTTTGTTCGTATGTTACCTGCAACAGTGTGACTCATTCATGTGTTTTATTTAACTATAGATACTTCCGGTACACAGCAAATACTTAGGATGGAGTCATTGTTAGTTCTGGGATTTATTGTTAGTTCTGGGATTTGTTGACAGTAAGAAAATGAAGGCACCTCTCCATACGCATCCTTTAAATACACGGAGGAGGAAGAAAGAAAAAAAGACCTGGAACACAGCGAGGGAAAAGATGTGACGTAGAAAGGATGGTGAGCGCGAGAGGAGGGGGAGAGAGGGGTGGGTGGTGGGTGGTGGGTGGGTTTGGTGAAAAGGAGCAGCAACATATAAGAATGAGCAATGCCTACAGCTTTGAAAAACGCACACATACACACAGCTGCACAAATCTAAATATAGTGCTGCTGGAGAGAGACACAGCGAAGAGAGGAGAGGAGGAAGACGAATCTGGGAAGGAAACGGGAGGGGGGAGAGGAGAGCGGCGTGGGGGTTAAAAGATGACATCATCCCCCTGCTTCTCTCTCATCTTTCCATCACCAGGATACCTCCCTTCTTTTCCTCCCTCTCTCCTTCTTCGCCTTAGTCTACTCCACCCATCAATCTCTCCGAAGCTTCTTTTTTTTAGCAAGTGTAGCGCTAGTCTTTAAATAACAGGTATTCTATGTGTGTGTGTGTGTGTGTGTGTGTGTGTGTGTGTGTGTGTGTGTGTGTGTGTGTGTGTGTGTGTGTGTGTGTGAGGGAAAGACAGCTTCTGTTTTAGCCACCATGCAAGCCACCTCTGTCATTAGGCACACACTCAATGCACAGACACAGTGACGCAGGGAGGAAGAAAGGGGGAGGGAGGGAGGGGGGGAGAAGGGTATAGAGGCAGATGAAAAATAAAGGGAAGCGAGAGAAATGCAGGTATAAATAGAGGAAGGGAGCTGCGGATGGCGATCAGAAGCAAGGCGCCTTGCAGAGTAGAAGTCAGAGCAGTATAAATATCACCTTAAGGGGTTTAAGTGAAGCTTTAAGTCCATCTCTAAGTAATCCAACCTTCCTTATAAACCATCATAGTACAACACTTTATCCTACTTATACGCAGCCTGATTAGAAAAAAGGAAAAATGAGCAGGGATGTTATCGTGTGTAATTGACGACAACCCACTCGAGCCTCCTCAGAAGACTGAAGAGCAAACAGCAATTTACCTGCCGAGAAAGAACAGGACAAATCATGCCGCCGCTTTGAGTTACGGCCCATCCACACAGCGGCTTTGGAAAAAGCTTGCCGGCGGGCGTGTCTGAAGCTCGAGCAACAACCAATCACATGAATATCCCGCCCCTGACACACAAGCAGCGGTTTGATTGGCTAGAGCTTGTACTGGCATATGATTTGATTGGCTGACGCTTCCACCGAAAGCTTCAGCAGCTTCAAAAGTTGAACATTGCTCAAACGCCAGGAAAGCTCCGCTCTGCTTCCCACAATGCAGTTTGGCGAAAAGTGACGTCACCCCATTCAAAGTGAATGGGCAGAAGCGTTGGAAGAAGCTTCCAACGCCGCTGTGTGGACGGGCCGTTAGAGCAGGAAATACTCGGAAGTGGCTGATGGCACTGAGAATAGCAAGTCTGCTAATGGTAATCAAGCTGAACATGCTGACAGATATAGAAAGAAAATGAGCCCACGTTTCAGATCTCTGCTTAAGATGTTTTATTCCCTTTTAAGTGTGTGAGATTTCACCAAACTAGGAACAGATTTTCATTGGTGGACAGATTGGGCAACGGAACACTTCATTTGATTTTGACTTATCTAAAATGTACACTTCACTTACAAAAACAACAGAAATAGAGACTGGTTTCTAAATGCTACTTCTTTCCAGTCTCAATACTCTCATCTAAACTGACAATGATTTGTGTTGATCTGTCTTGATAGAAGCGTGTGCTCTCGGGTGACTATCATTTAATACTACCTCAACCAAATCTGTTTCTGTTTGTTTCTCAGCAGGATTAGGGGAACTCACTCGCTATAAAACTTAATGGAAGGATGTAGAATTGGCCAGAGAACAACCTATTACATTTGGGAGCAGATTTGAAGCACAAGGGCAGATACACAAACGATTTTTGCGAGATAGAGCATTTGGCCTTGGCAGAGGTCTGTGAGTGCTCCTCTAGATTTGGAAAAGTGGCAATATCTTTTCTTTCTCGAGGTTTTGCTCATAGTGACGACCGCACAGAAAATGAAAACCAACCCTACAGAGAGTATGGTGTCGGATGTGGTTTCTTTTGTCGAAGATGGAGATTGAATTACGGTTTTCTACGGGGTGAATGCAGGGTCAAAATCAATTTCTGAAAAATAACAAAACGAAATAAAGGCTAATGTTAATTTATGGAAAGACTTTAAATAGCACAAGATTTTAAAACACGCCATAAAGTCTTTAAATAACAAGGTACGCATAGAAGTCCCATTCACTTTTTAAAAAAGAGCTAAATCACAGCAAAAGATTAAGAGGTGCGCTAAACCCATCTTTAAATAATCCAATGATACTAATAATACACATTTCCAGCACACTGCATAATGAAGCGAGACACACTGGGTGTTACAGGCTGTGCTTCATATCTGTATGCCTTGTTGTCTGTAATTGTTGCTTACTCTCCCTATAATTACCCAAATCACTATCAATAAATACATTTCAATTAGTATCAATAAAAACAGGCTTTTTCACAGGTCTTTGGGACCTCTTTCATCCAAATCTCCTTGACCGCAGAGCGACTTTCAGCCTTTTTTAGATATTGACGTTCTGCTCCAAAGCAATATTTGCTGAATGAAATGTAAACACAAATTTGAGAGGGTTAGCAAACAAATACGGTAGACGGTTATCCCGGCAGGAGACATCCTCAACCTTTGATTAGCAGCTTCGTAACCATCACTTGTTGAATAATAATGTGTTGTAGCAGGCTCAGTGCTGCAATCAAGCATACATCTCTCATTTTGGCTATTTGTGATTCATTGCAACATGGCCTTTAGTACAGATTCACAACATGTCCCCTCTGCATGTCCAGTAAGAGATTTTCTTTGTTTGCTTTGCACTGCCTCGAAACAACAACAGCATATTGAATGGTCCATCAAGGTGAAAACTATTTGCCGGATTATTAGCATAGTCCTTCAAGAATCAACTCTTATTCGTAGACATGGCAGAGTTTATTGCAAAGCTAGCCGTTTTATTACTGTCAACTTAACGTTCAGCTCTTTCCTCTCTCCTCATCCACTCCATTTCTTTCATCACTTTCTCCCCCACTCTCCCTCTTAATTGATCCGAGACCGTCATATAGCAAAAAACTACTCCATGCCTTCTGTAACCCAATACCAGGCCCATCCAGCTGGCCTCTCCCTCACACACACACTTATACACACACTCCAAACACACACAGGAAGACATTTAATCTCCCACATACAATCTGTGTGAGAAGGTGACTGTTTTACAGTAAACAGCTCATTTAAAACAGAGCCTGCCGTGCATTCGTCGTTATAATGTGGGCAAACACTTCCCAGACAAACAAGAAGGAACAAACACATCCTCTCAAGCAGATAATCATGTGACCTAGATCATGTGAGGTTATGTTGCATGTTGCACTGGGAATAAGTCATACTTGACTATAGTATTATGGCCTGTAGGAATAAAATCCAAACAGGAAGTACACATGAAAGCTGTGGGCTCAGCGTTTCCGCCAGGGGGGCGTCTTGCCGTCATTTGACGCCCTTATTCAGCTCGGGACGCCCTGAACTCGGGCCGAGGGCGTCCACAAATATTAATAATTCGAGAGAAGATCGAGAGTTTTTATCGCTTGAAATAACGAAAAGGAAAAAGGACAAGGACATCCCTCTGTTGGAGGGGCAAAGGAGTCTGATGGCATTCTTTTCGGAGTATTGAAGATCGTTTCCCCAACATCGAAGGTGCCTGCCGCAGGACAACAACAACACGGAACGTGCGCGATTTAGACGCGATGAGCGGGGGGGTTTTAGTGGAGCACGCGTGTGAACTGCGAGCGCCGGAGCCTCGCAGCGGCGAAACTGAGGCTCCGTGGTAAACTGTGGTAACATGAAGAGACGTTTGGGAGTCGAAACAGCCGGCGCTTAAGAGAGCCGAGCCAAATGATCCGGCTCACTAACGTAAAAAGACAGATAAGGGACGGCTCATGTCAACCCCCCCCCTGCTCTCGGGGTGGACGCCCTCTCAGCCACAACACTGTGTGGGCTTATTATTAGAAGATACTACATGTTACAACATTATTAAAATATCATTTTTTATTTCATTAGATATTTCTGAGCAACTTTAAAAAGAAAAAATACAAAAGGAAAGATCCAGTTAATAAGAATTAAAATGTATTTTTGCTCAATTCCATAAACTCACAAGTGTTTGGACGAGAAAGGAATTTGGTAGTGTCCAAAAATTCAAATCTTCTGGAAAGATGTTATTAGGTGTCTGTCAGAGATGTTTAGCATCAATGTCCCTTTGAACGTCAAACGTTGTGTACTTGGAATATATCCAAAGGACTTCCAACAGGCAACAAAACAGACAAAACGTTTGGACTTTAGACTTCTTCAAGCCAGGAGGGCTATCGCTCTGTGTTGGAAAAATGTGGATGCTCCATCACTGAAGATTTGGATGAAGGAGCTTTCGAGTAGGGTTGGTCTAGCTTTGTTCAGAACATTATGAGGATGGGAATGTGGACTGCCTCTGAAAGGAAATATGTGAAATGTTTCTATTTAATTTATTTGATATGAATTCCATTTAATACTAGTGCAAGTTGATTGATTGATTGATTGAAAAGTTTATTAACAGCTTGTATATTGGGTACAGTACAGTACAGCTCAAAACATACAATTGTTAAGGGGATGCAGACCAGAGAAAGACTTTCGTCTTGTTTACATCAGGGCCCCCCATTTCCAATTCATCATATCATTTAAGACATATAAGACATATTTGACATACAGATGGCTTATTTACAATTTACATACAGGTGTTTTTTTTACATACAGATTGCTTGTTTACAATTTTCATTTTAGATTTCGTTCTAATACATCCTAACCGGACATTTAAGACATACCAAGTCTACAGATATACAGTTAGTAACAGAGTCTAAAATGCGAGTATATACATAGATGGGGGGGGGGGGAAGCTGTCCATTGAACGACAGGTTGAGATTTGTACCATTACCGGGGCCAGTTTTGCAATGCTCTCCCCCGAAGGTGCTCTTTAAGAGAGGTTTTGAAGGTAAGTATAGTTTTACTTTCCTTTACAGTTGTGGGAAGAGCGTTCCACCTTGATGTGGCATAATTGCGAAACGTGTATTCCCCCTTTTTTGTGCTAAATCTGGGTTTCACATGATTTGTGGAGCTCCCTCTGGTGTTATGATCATGGTATTCCTTGACCTTTGGGAAGAATTTTGACATGTACATGTACATGGGTACCATAGAGGTGTAGTGGATCTTGTAGACCAGGCCCATTGCAAGTAGCTGTACTCTGTCGTCTACTCTAAGCCATCCTAGGTTGTCAAAGTGGGCAGAGGTGAGGTGGGTGTGTGTGTGTGTGTGTGTGTGTGTGTGTGTGTACATGTTTGTGTGATCTATTATATGAAAATGCCAATAAACATATTGGGAAAAGTCTAGTACTGCCAGTTGATTATGGTGGAATATTATGGTGTGAATGTTGTAGTATAATGACCAATACTGGGGGATTCTGGTTACTGTACCACTATCCGATAGTTGTCATTTCTGTCTGCATTTCTTTCTTCACTTTTACCTTTATGTTACTCCACTGTTTTCAAGAACTCAACCCTTTTTAATTTAACTACAGTATAGCCTGTTATAACAAAAGGTTGTATCCTAGCTACAAAAGCCTCCATTTTTAGCTTTAGATTCTTCTTAGGACATTTCAATGGCTGCCAACAATAACATTCTACATATCAAATAAAGCCGTCAGCAAAGAAGAGGATAAAAAAAGGTTTTCAGAGTAGAATTGTAGAGGAGCACAACGGATATCTGCTTAAAATGACCCTCACAATAACAAACGTCTTTTTTCATTTCATTTCATATTACTGTACAAGGGAAGTCAACTGAAAAGATATCGTAAGACATTGAAAACGTCCTTTATTTAAACTCTCATAGATCAAATAAAAAAATAAATGTTCCTTCAGTCGTTGAAATTTCAATATCCTGTTCAGGATGACCCTGACTACGACCAGGCAAAAATTGAAATGATTTTACTATCCGACTCCAAACTAAATTGAAAAGTGAGCAGCCCTATTTCAATGGTAAAGGTTCCTCTCTCAAAGGTTTGTGTCCTTTCACAGCGAAGTAAAAATCTAATAGGATTTTTATTGAAATTCAAAGAAATAGTCTTATTCAATGAAGTAACGATAAATGAAAGAATGTGTGAAGTAGTCACACATTACAATCTTGCATTTATTCCACTACAAACACATACTTTTTTATTTAAAAGCTTACTAAAAGAGTCTTTTTGAACCTGTACAATGCATGGCAAAGCATGTTCTTAAAATGGTTCTCTTCCCTGTTTTATTTCATGAGATGGTCTTTAAGATTTTATAGCGGGAATGTTTGACGACATGTTTTCCTTCTAATCCTTTCATTGTTAGCTGTGAAAATGGCCCATTTCTGAGTAGATTATGAAACACAAGCGGCAGTGTATTTTTGTTCTTTCGCAGACAGCAGTGGGAGCATTTTAAATGCATTTCCTCTCGTTCCATTGAAACAGAAGGCTTGTGAAAGCACACTCTGACCCGTTAAACAACATCCAGTGGGCCGAAAGCATCATCCAAAAAGATTGCACACTTGCTCTGCAACACGGATCATTCTTTCAGATTTTAGCTATGAGCACATCAACTGATACTTCACTTTACTAGTATACCTAAAATGTCTAACAACATTCAATTCTTCCTGTTATCTCACTCTGGTTCAACTCGCCATCTGTTCCTCTGTGCAACAAAGACAGATTGAATTACATCGTCTGTAGTGCTCTTCTTATATGTACAGTGTGTTTCTTGGCTTTTAGAGACACTTTAATGGTAACGCCAACCAACAGGAAGGCTTTCGTGCAGGTACGGGAGATTTAACACTCTCTCTAAGCTCACACAACATCCTTTAGGGCTTCACACAGTTATTCGAAGCCAATCAGCAGCCCTTTGAAAAGCCACTTCTGCTGGCAGCCAGCGTCTGATTGAAACCATGGATCTATAAAGAGAACTGGATACTGCGTTGGAGGCGGGCTCTCATTCATTCCTAGGAAAGTTGCTCAGTGTAGCTTGAATTATAGAGTATAACGTTTTAATTAGTCTGTCTTTTGGTGTTATCCAACTTACTCTCTCGGGTTGTTCACAAGAAAGATAGCACAAAAATAACTCTGGATTCAAGCATTGGTGAACTGTTCTTTTAGGACCTTAAGGATTCGAAATAAGGGCAATTCAAGTTTGTTCTATTATGTTGATTTTTACTGAGGAGAAATGATCTGCTGGCTTACAGATGTGTCTTTCCCAATGTACTTCAATGGGGGAAAAGTCTTGGCTCAACGGCATTACGTGTTGGTAGTTGTAATTCCACTGTTTGGGCAATGGCCAAGGTCCCTGGCTCTGTTCCTGGGCTTAATTGAAACATCAAGTGCAGAAAGTAAGTATCATGCATCGCTATTTTTTTATCAATATTTATTTTTGCATGGATAAATAGCCATTAGAAATGCTGTTAAATAGGTAGAGTATGCTTCCAAAAACTCAGTCCTTTTGGCTTTTGCCCAAATTTGAATCCAATCCGATAAATGCTGTAAAAGTTTGCAAGCAGAAGGGTGTTTGCACAAAACGTCTTTCAATTACTTGATGTGAGTGCTCTAGTGTTAACGACTTTTCTGTTTCTGAGGATTCAGCAGCCGAGCTGGAGCCGAGCATGTGGATTCATTTTTTAAAAAGCAATTAGCCTGCTGCTCTCCTGCTTTCACGTTGATGTGGTAGATGATAATAAACAACGAGGTATCAATTTTTGATGAGAAGAAATTCAACACCACGGTTCAAACAGCTGAGGTAAGAAAAAAGGAAAATAAACTGGACTATTTCATTTTTTTTGGCTTAAATTCTCCTGATCAGATGATAGACTTTGAGTAAGTAGAGAAAACTAGAGCCTCCACTGACACACAGTTTACAGAAATAATTTTAGTATGATCATCTTGTGACTAAAGATCCACATTTGATACTGCCTTAATTTAAAATGTACAAAATGAGACCCATTGTCTCTTTTTAGAAATCTTAGCAAAAGCTTTCTAAAACATTGCATCATGTGTCATGTCAGCCTCGTGGTACATTTGACTGAAATCACAAATGCAATGCAAGACGAGGGATGGTAGAATGTGCCGCTGGGCAGAGACGAGCAGAAAGTCTGTTTTGTGTGTTTCTCTCTGAGCTCCTGCTGAGGTAGCTGCTGGCAGCAACACTGTTCCCCAAGATCTCAAGATAGAGCAGAAAGTGTCCCATGATCACTCTGCATACATACCAGCTTTACACAAACACACACTCGGCTCTTAATCAATGCATCGGTAAGACTTCATCCTCGCTCAGAATAGAATCACTGACCTAATGCAACCACAAATGTCAAACCTATTCTCAACCTACATCACTAATCGTGCTGATTTAACACAGATCTCTATTCATAGTCTTTAACGATGTTCCTAATGTGACATAAGCATCCAGTGACGTTACTTCTGCCTGAGGCGGGGAGGTTTCTGTCCTTGCTGATGAAGTGCATTTATTCCTCCAGTGGATACTTTTTCACAGATAGTCACACTGTGTAGAGCGTATTTTCACCTGGATGACTCATAGCTACTGTAAGTCAAATCAAAATGCCAGCCCAGTGGTCTAGCGAAGAAGATCGCGTACAGATTGTGGCGCATGCTGAGTGCATATATAATGTGTGATTCACAGTATACAGATAAGAATTGCAATTTAACACATAGAGGGAGAGGACAGTAGAGGAAGAGGTGGAGCAATTTTCAAATTCACTACAAGTGGGCTTGAAACGGAGAATATCTCAAGGTCAAAAGAAAGGAATATAGTGCTGCCTCTTTTGTTAGTTCAATCTCTGTTTTTTTAGAATCGTATTTTACAATAATCACCTCTTCTTTGCTAACGGTCTTTGGTGTATAAGATGAGTTTGTTTATGTGTTGTGAGATGTATGGGCCTGAATGTGACCTTAGTCTGTTAGCCTGACAGCGACGACAGTACAGCCTCCATGACGGGAGAGCCTAACTGGTGTCTGCAGCCCCAGGGGAGAGCCTCGCAGCTGGGGAGGAGCGCTGAGCGATCAGCCTGCTCTCTGGTGAGACAGAGCTGCAGTGTATCGGAAGACATGGAGGAGGAGAACCGGGAAAAAGCCAAAGACCAATAATAATCCACTCTAAAGCAAACAATAATGATTGTTGGGCTGTGATGTATTCAAATGACATAATCAATGAATTTGATATCTTTGAGTTAGTTAAAATCGGTAATTTATTGACACACTTAATGATTCCAAAGGCGTAATATCTGAATCAATTATTAAGAGATGATGTGTAGAATCTAAAATTTATTTGGTTGCTGTTTTGGGTTAACTAGTCATTTTTAACCTTTTTACATTTTCAACGAACCTCTCAAACACTGACAAGAAACTATGAGACATACTAGATGTTACACCAGCCTGGCAAAGTCATTACAACAAAAGGCTGGTATGATGGCGGAATTTGATCCCATTTATTTTGGTTACTTGTTCTTAAAGGTAGGGTAGGTAAGAATGGAGAAACCAGCTCGAGTGCTCTAGAATTTGAAAGTACGCAGCCGAAAACGATCTGCCCCTTCCTTCAGACTTCCTTACAGAGCCCCTCCTCCAACACACACGACCAATGAGGAGGGCACGAGATAAGTTTGTGCACAGAGGAAGGCTGACAGGCAGGTAGGCCATCCAGTTACTTTAGCCGGGCCGGCTCAGATGATTGGTCGTAGTGATGGCAAAATGAAGCTTTGAATGAAGCGTCGAACCACTTGGACAATTGTGTCGGAAATAGGTTCATTTCTCGAAGCTTCAGTTACAGCGACCTCTCCTAGCGAAGTGCAAGGCTGCAGTGGGTTTAACGTATCTTTGCCTTGAAAAATATTTGATGCACACACACACTAAAACTGAATATCATGTTCTATTTGCAATTAAAGATTGATAATTGTGTGTATTGGGTTATTGAGAAGAGACTAGAGAGTGCTAGACATGTTTTTGGGCGGAGAGGGCCTTTTATCAGTTATTAAAGTTGAAAAGCAATGATTAAAATACGTCCATTCCGGGATTTGAACATCGCCGCATTCGGGCCGCCGTCTCTACCCACTGGGCTATCTATTCCTTGAAATATTTAACTCTTTTTATATTACTGATAATTGTCTTTTTGTTCACAACTTCTCTACATTTCGAAGTGTTTCTCGAGCCAGAACGACCTATCTTTCTTCCTGGCTTGCTCTATAATGATATCAAATGCAATACCAACAACAACTCAACAGCAACAACGCAAACTACGACAACAACCCACACATTGTGCATTGTTTAGAGCGGTCATAAAGTGTTGAAGCACTCAAGTTTGAAACTGTTTCAACCTGTCACCTGTCAGAATCGAGACGAGGCAGTGCATTGAATCGCGTGAATGGACCGTGAACCAGTCAAGTGATTCATTCTGGAAATGAAGCAGTTGCTGCTTCGGACGTCATATGTCACGTGATTTGAAGCAAGCTTCGAAGCACTGCTTCTATGGAATAGGAAGTCCAGGGTTGAAGCTCCGTTCGAAGCTTCAGTGTCAAACTGCCATCACTAATTGGTCGTGCTTTTTACAGTACCACGGTTTCCACAGATGACATTTTTTATGTATTTATTGTCAAAGCATTTTATATATTCATTGCTATCGGGATGTTAAGAGCATTCCATGGAATATAACAAAAAGTGTTTCTGAAGTGAATTACCTACCCCACCTTTAACAGTACTCTAGTCTAACAGTCTTAAACTAAGGTTGTTGTTTTTTTACTAAATTGCTTTAAAGCTAAATTGATCTTTAGCTAACTTGTTGTTTAGCTAACTCGCTGTTTAGCTAACTTGCTGTTTAGCTAACTTGCTGTTTAGCTAACTCGCCGTTAAGCTAACTTGTTGTTTAGCTAACTTGTTGTTTAGCTAACTCGCTAACTTGCTGAACAGACAGACATACAGATCTGGTGGTTTTGTAACTGTGACACTGAACTTTTTAATTTGCCTCTGATCCAGAGAAGTTTATCGTGCCTCAGTGTGACTCAATCATCATCTCTTTTGGGGCCCTGTCTAAAAACATTCAGCAGCACTTACATTAAAGCTCCATTTAGAAATTTAAAATATTTAGACAGAGGAAAAACAGGGAAAAACACTTAAAACAGAGCGACTGCTAATGGCGGTAAAGGGAATGATCAATTTGTTGAGAGTTAACAACACAAAACGCCAACTGAAAGACGAGGTAGGGTTGGCTTTAACTAGATTTGGGGCTGTTTTTATGAAAAAGACCTTGAAGGAAAAACTTAAGAATTCTGTGTATAAAACAAGTATTTCCAAATATATCCATTATATAAACTGTATAAACTCTCCACTGCAGTACAGCACTGGTCCAAGAACACAGTGTACAGAAAGGGATGCATGTGTTTGCTGCAGGCCTGTGGCCAACATGAGAACACTGTAAAAGGGATTAAATGGACCCTTTCTCCTTCACCCTTTTTGTCCGTTTAATTGGCTGCTTTGACCGTCGCTCCTGCTCTTTTATTGTTCGGTTTAGTGTTCAAGCTGCATTTTGAGAGGTGATGACTAATTAATTGACATGTTTTTTGTTCTGCCAAACTTCTATAAACCTGCCTCGTGTACTCATACTGCTGAAGTGTCTGTTCCTTGTTTTGTTGTATTAAACACTACTACGGATAACTCATATGTAGCTGACAATGATGAAAAGTGTAGCTAAAATGTACATATTGCTAAATGTTTTTATCCAACTAAATATTCTGCTTCAATCCATATTAGTTGGCGTTAAGCCTTTCAAAAACAACATTCTGTACAGCAAACAAAAATCAGTCTGCTCTCCCGCTTACTGCACACAAAGAAGAAGCAATTTAACAGCAACAGCTATACAACCAAAACAGAACATCATTGGGGTGATGATGCAATATAAACACAACAGCCAGATCAAATATAATAAATGTTTACATGATACCAGACTGCGTATACAGAACTCCCTACATTTTTCTTTAGTAAGTTTGCAGAAAACAACACATTTTCTGGGTAATATATTTCACACACTACTGATGACAGATCTGCAGAGATGCAGGCTGTGACTGCATTGCATTTGGATCGATTGAGGCAAGGAATCAGTATGTCTGCCTCTTCTCTGATGGATTCCCTCCTGTTGTGACTGTTGAAAATTGGTCCAAAATATAGAGTTCTTGCTTTTTCTGAGACTCACATTTAAAACTTGGTGTTTACTGTTTGTATTTGTATGCTTTTCCTTCTGTCAAAGCATTGTTACTGTGGTGAAAATGTTAATGTTGTTGCGTATTTTTCAATAATACAACATCACACAACTATAATTGTACATAAAAAGGCAATGCTTATCACTAGTGGCTCTTTTTTGAAAGTTTTAAAGTGATGAATATGTCATTTTCCACATTTACCTTTTTTGAATCTTTTTCCTTCTTATAACTTTTATTTTTCATATTCAGCCGGAAGATGCAATCAAGACAGAAGCTTTGCTCAGGGCTGAAAGTGAAAGAGATCTGCCGATGCTAACAGGAGGAGCAGTTCAAATTAACGATGGGAAAGGGATTCCCTGGAGGGTAAAACACCCACAAGTCTGCCTACACTTGGCCTACATACTGCCCGTTGCAGACTTCCCCTCAGCAGGCTTTTCTCCTGCTCCGTGCTGCAGGATCTTACTACCAGCTTCTCTGGGGGATCCAGAATCAGTGCCGCAGCGGTGCAGCAGCCATGTGATAACTGGGACTTCTATCCATCCACAGAGAGGTCGGAAGCAAAGGTGCTGTAAAGATGCAATGAAAACCCTCCATCATCATGCTGCACACGCCCCTCGATCACGCGCCTCACAGGAAGTGGAAGCCAGTGAAATGAGGTGTAAAGACACATACACGCACCTCGTACCATCTCTAAAAGCAGAAAGGTCTCCTATTCATGGAGGGTTAATGGGACGAGATTGTAGGCTACATGAAAGAGGGAGTAACCTTTTAAAGAGGCATGTGTGAAGACTCACAATGTAAGGCCCACGGGTCACAAAGAAAGAGACGGATAGAAGGCGTAAAGAAATATATAGCAATACAACAGAGAGCATAATAGACATGGGGAAGGCATGTCTTGTTTGCTGTGTGAACCATAAGAAGAAGGTACAAAAATATTGATTTCTCTGTGTAAACAATGTCTAAACACTAGCAAGAAAATGTGTTTTAAGGGTTAAATCGAGAGAATGATCAAAAGTTGAGTATCTAAGTAACTTTAGTACTGCACTTTGAAATATTTATATTACACTTGAGTATTTCCATCTCCTGCCGCTTTATACTTCTACTCGACTTAAAGATAACCTCCTTCTTCACCCGCTGCAACATTAAAGTGCATCAATAATCATCATTTAATAATGTTATATATATTCTTGAGAGGAGCAGAATGAGTACTTTTGTATTTCAATTTCGATGCTAATACTTGTTGCAGCAGGACTTTTACTTGTAACAGACTTTTTCTAGACTGCGGTATTACTACTTTTACTTAATTAAGATCTGAGTACTTTGTCCACAACCCAACAAACAGAAGCACATTCCTCCAGAGGTGGAACTAACTTTTACAAAATATACCTTTTACGTTAAGAAAACTGACCATCATGGGAACAAGGAAAAGCTCTGGAACAAATCCCAATTACAGGGTAGATAAACAAAGTATTTTCTACTTTCGTTAACATTGCGAGATGCACTGGGCCTTGGTGGAGGTCTGTGCTCACCGAGTGCCCTTCTACTTTGGATTATGGATTCAGCTGTCATTCTCTTTTTGTTTGATTAATAATTTAGTGTCTTAAAAGGTCAGAAAAGGGTGAAAATTGCACAACCCAAGTGCCCAGAGTCCAGATGACATCTTGAATGAAATGTCTTGTGTTGTCGAACAACCATACAGAAACCCAAAGATATTATAGTTTTAAACCACAATCAACAGGGACAAACCAGCAAATCCTCAAATGTTAGCAGCTGGAAAAGGAAACTCGTTGTATTTTTGGTAAATAAATAGCCCTATATTTTGACTACTAAAATTGTTGCATTTTACACCTCCTACTTTTCTGTGATTTACTTCTGTTCTTATCTATGTTCAAATCTAGCAGGTAGATTTATAAGAAATGCAGACAGCACTAAGGTATATTTGAAACTGAAAGCCTTGCCCTCATTCAGAGAGGTTATTGAATACAGATCAAAGTGGATTATGTGTAACAGCAGCTCAGCAATGGCACACCTGCAGAATACCGTGTGAAATATCTTATAGCCTCAATTTCTTAAAGTATATTTCCTTGATTATTTTGTATTTAGTTTGAGGTTTGTCTAATAGAGGCAGCAATGGTCTGTCATAGAGAAACTCGTCAAATGGGGAGATGCTTCTACAACTTCCACATCAACCAGCCAGAGACAGGCTGATGGTTGGTGTTTCAATGAGTCTGTTAGTGACTCTGCAGAACTTGATGTCAACTTAAACTGGCACAGTTTGAAGCATGTTTTTTATAAATGAACACACTAACTTTCATATTCAACCAGATCACAATGCAAAGTTGTAATCGATGATTTAGAATAATAATAATAATACATGGTATTAATATATCGCTTTTCCTGGTGCTCAAAGAGGTAGTTATTTCTAAAAATGAGGAAAATTGGAAGAATCACTCATTTCTTGTCCCTTCTATAATTTCCTAGTTTTATACAATTTGATCTCGACCTCAGCAGTAATTAAATCCTCACTAAATATGAAAATGGACAGACATTGATTCATTAAATGACTAAAGAAATTGTCAATCGACAGATCTGAGTTGATTTAATTGAAAGATTTTAAACTGATGTTCTCCTCAACGATTAATGCAAAATAACCACTTTAAGTCTTGTGTTTACCGGAGATGTGCTCAAAAGTTTATAGCAAATAATTCATTTAGAATAAAACCTTGACCAAGAAATTTGTAGTAGACTAATTTAAAACAGTTAACAATTTGGGTATATTGTCAAATACAGGTTTTAATGTTTTTTGAATCATTGTAATTGAAATTATTTTGGGTTGGGCAGACAAACAATATATCTGAAGACATCACCTTGGACTTTGGGGAACTGGGGTGGACTTCTTTCACTTTTTTTGTAATTGTGATAATTTTGTAATAATTATGCATGAAAATAATGATTAGTTTGAGCCCTAAAAGAGAATATTCCAGCAACCGGCCTTTAAAAGAACCCAGAACAGGATTGGATCTTATCAGGCAATAAATAAAAGCCATCACCTCTGCCAGATGGACAGGACAAGGACAATATGTAGTGGACACCTATCAATAAAAAAAAGCAATACATCACACTTTCTCCCAAGGAGGTGCCTTTCACTTTAGTGTAAAGGTGTTTAAACAATGAAGATAGTGGAATCAGTGAGTGTATGGTGACCTTGTTGGGGGCCTATCACTATGACATATTGACCCATGGTTGCTGGTGGAGAGTGTCTCACCTTTGAGCAGGGGCAGCGGGGTGAGCTCCACCTGGGAGCTCTGGTACCGGAACTGGGAGGAGCTGTGGGACCTCCTCTGCCGGGCTCTGCGCATCGACCTCCGCGGGAAACCATCCACCTTCTCCGCGGACGGCACCGAGAAGCTGGTGGTCGGCGAGGACGGGCTGGAAGGAGGCAGCTTGGTTGTCTCCATGATGGCTGTAGACGGCGGCCTGTGCGCCTTGGTGTGTGTGCGTAAAGGGGGACGCTTGAGAAAGGGTGAAAGAAGTGAGGAGTGGATGGCTATCTGAATCACAGATGGATAATCAATTGATCAGAATGATAAAAGCTCAAGGAAGGAGGAGGAGAGGGGGGGAGAGATACAGGGGGAGAAGGTGCAGAGGCGGAGGAGAGGTGAGGAGAGAGATTGTCTGGATGTCCAGTCCCGTGCTGCGCGCCTCGCTGTCTATCAGAGCCGCACTGGAAACGGCAGCAGCATCATCCCTGATTCTTCGGTTTTTCACACACAGATGTAAAATCGCTTGTGTATCATCCCCGTGGAGGAGTAGCCCGTGCAGCTACCAGATGATGCTCAGACAGGCGCGCCTCCCCTCACACACGCCTCTCTGCTGCTGTATTGGCGTCACACACAGACTAAGTCATGGGCCTAAATTCGGATATGTATTTCTTTAACTGAGCTCCTGTTGTTGAGAAATCACTGTATCAAGCACCTTGCCTGTTTATCCAGATCAAAAACAAACAAACGGACCCCGGGTCAGTTTATAGCTGAATCTCCTCGATGATGCTCCTTATCAATACAATCAGTGATCGGTCCTGGCGGTGGATGATGATATCATAAAATCATCAATCTGGGCCCACCTCGGCTGCCGCATCACTGTTGTCCTTCTCGCTCGTTTCAACGGATCCTCTTTCGACCGTTACAGCGGCCGCACCTGCTGTGTGTTTTTATTTGTTTTGTCTCACAGAGGTGGATAATGTTGCGGTTTAAACCTCTTCCACACAACCTCCTCCTCCTGTATCAGGGCGGGGAAACAAACGCTCCCTCACCGCGCCGACATGTGCAGGTCCTCCGCCAGCGGCCGATGCAACACCGAGCCCCGCTGCTGCTCCGGCTCTACCTCCGCGGGGAGAGGGGAAGAAAATAGGGGAGAAATAGACAGAAAGCAGCCGCTCCTCCTGGAAGCCTTGAGTTAAAAAGACCGAAGGCCAGAGTTATACAATAGCACCCCGTCTAGGTCTGTCAGACTGAGGCGTTTTGCTCCTGTCCCCCTTCTCGGTCCCGTTATCCGGTCGTCCTACAGCGCCTCAGCGAGCTGCGTCAAGAAGCACGCAGTGAGTCAGAGACACACAGGAAATTAGGCGTCATGACTTTCAAAATAAGACAAGATAAAGAAACTAAAAAGTGTGTGTTGGTTTCTAGGAGTTGAGTCATAGCAGGAGGCAAAAATAAACCCTGCTCTTCTTCCTCTGCATTACATGTGGTATTTAAGACATATATACATCAACTCAGATTTGCATGGTACATTTAAACTAATAGAAAATAAAATATTGTTATATGCACAACAATAACAGAGAAGCAGTCAAAATGTTGGATCTCAGGCTTCCCACAACCATGTATAAAAAAAAAGATATGTTTTAAGTAAAGCAAAATAGGAATATAGGACATATAAAAAGTGCAAGGTAAATTAAATACATACATATTCTGTGTAAAATAATGAAAACATATTTAGAAGTGAAATAGTATAAGGTATTGCAAGTTAACAAACAAATGTAACTGTTTGTACCTAAAATCTGTAAACAGAAATGTAAATGTGTATGCATAGTAAATATTAGTAAATATGTAAAAGGAGGTGTTAACAGTTTGTAAAATAGATAATACATTAATAGTATTTTGCTACATGGCCCTATTAAAACACTTTAAAATCAGCTAACAACATTAATGTTTAAGCTTTGAGGAGTGGATTGCTTTAGCAACTCTAATATTGCCCAAAGAAACTGACAACAAACAAAACGTACCAATTGCTGTACAATGAATGGGCTTCTGGGGGTCTATTGGGGCCACTGTGGATGTTGTCTGGATTGCCCAATGGGTAATCCAGCATTGAATGACATGGATTTCTGTTAGATTTTCTCTACCAAAATACAGCAAGATGCATCACAATGCTGATCTCAATATTTTAAAGGACGATCTTGCATCCAATTGCATTCAATCATTCAACACAGAGGGCATAACAGTGGAGGTTTCTCAAGCACACCAAGGACTTCCATGCATAACCTATTAACTTCCAAAAAATATGTTTTTGTTTGCAATATAAAGCTTTTATTTTGAAAGCTTTAACCGGATGCTCGGGTATCTCCCTCTGACTATTGCCGTTGGTTCCTCAGCCTAAAGGTGGTGCAAGGAGAGAGAGGAACGAGGCTCCTCAATGCGGATGACGCTATAGGATGGAGTTATTTATTTATTTGTTTTTATTTATGTGCCCTGGCTTTGCCATTTAAACGCGTTTAATTGTAAACAGATACGTCATTAGTGATCCTCTGCTGTCACTGCATCACCAATAGACTGTATAAAGCATCACCTCTGCCAAACCTCTGGCTGCGATATCACCCTGTTATGAAATATTTCCTGCTTCACCGGTGAGACGCTCCTCGGTGTTTCTGTCTGACTCCCCCATCCCTCCCTTTCCTCGCTTCCTATTTGAGGTGAGCGTGTGTTCGCGGGGGTTGTAGTGGACTTTGAGGATCAAGTCCCATCTATTGTCTACACTAAGCCACTTGTGCCCTCATTCACAGACACGCGCGCGCTCTCTCAAAAATTCAAAAGAGTAATCACCCCCCCCCCCCCCCCCCCCCCCCCCCCCCCCCCCCCCCGGTCACACCTTGGCTGCTAGTGTGTGTTTGTGTGTGATAGTGTGTGTTTGAAGCATAGATATAAAGGTTTGAAGCCAGCCTTGAGCCTGCTCTTCACACCATAAACACACTCCAGCCGTATAATATTATATTCAGTACAAGGGCGTGCGTAATACCACGCGCCTCCGCGCCCCTCCTCCTCTGTGCTCTGTCGCAGATGAGCTCAGCCGGTTGCCTCTTGGGAAAATACCGGGGGGACCGGCTGTCCGGTAAGAGGCTGCTCGTCTGCATCTCTCTTCTGGCTGTTAATACTGCACTGACATTTAGAAACACTGTTAACAGAGCTTTATTATTGCACTGTGCTCTAACTGTGTGCAAATATATCAAATGTTATATCCAATCTGCTAACATTTGCCTAAATGCTGATAATATCCACTATAAAATCTATAAATAAGAGTAAACAATGGCAGTGCTTTGAGAATAATGCTAAAAACATGCTACGCTAATGCTAACATGCTGGACATTAGTGTAGGTAGGTGTTAGTGTGCTAACATTCTAATGAGCACAAAACACAGAAAAAAGTCAGTAGCTTTTTTTCTGTCATATAACAGATTACATGGTTCTCGAGAAGAAGCATCACCAAAGTTATTACAGTAACTCATGTAGCCTATACTGTATGCACCAAATGTCAGATAAATCCATCAAATGGATAGTAATGGTCCCATGTCATGCTTTTCTGGTTATTACCCATCCCCTTGTGTGTTATGTAGCTTTTTCTGCATGTAAACGGTCTGCAGAGTCACAAACCCTCAAAGTACACCCTGTAGCGAGTAAAACTCTAACACAGAAAAGACCTGTCTATGCTGCCCCAGAACGCCTCGTTGGAGATTTCTCTTTTTCCATTGTTTATTTCTTGGGTATAGTGACGTATTTGGGTATAGTGACGTAACATAACGTCCGCGGAACCGTTACGTTTGGACCGTCTATGGTTTGGACCAATCCGCGGACTTCCTCACACACACACTCGGCGGGACGTTGCGAGGCTCGCTGATGCGAGGAGCGTGACAGTGTGAGCTGGCTCACTGGTGTGGGGTCGGCGAGACAGCGAGACACCGCGGAACTCAGCCTGAGCTCACACCCAAACTCCGAGCCAGGCTGCGGGTGTGTGTGTGCCCAGGCTGAGTTTCGCTGTGTCTTGCTGTCTCGCAGACGGCCACTGGGCTCACAGGGAGGGAGGGGCAGGAGCTCCAACAAGCCATTTAGGACAGAGAGTGAATACACATACTATACAGAGATGCTGTATGAGAAACCAATGTGAGTTTGGAAAATTGCACAATATAAATCTATTCTAGTAGACCTCAACAATTGAATTATGATCAGTAGAAATGGCCATGACATGGGACCTTTAAAGGAGGCCCCGGAAAAGATATGCGTTTTTAAACACAAATAAAGCCAACCTGAGCACTTCACTGAGAAAAGTCAAGGGATCATCTCTGGGGACCATGAATATATGTACGAAATATCATGACTAAATGCATCCAGAAGGTGCTGAGGTATTCAAGCTGAAATACACAGAACAACAACATCCTTCAAGGCACCCCACTAGCAGGGCTAAACAATTCCTGTCCAACACAATCTATTGATGTCCTATTAAACTTATACTATGCAACTCGTGTCAAACAATTAACTTATGGCCACATAACACATATTTGAATGCAGAAATAAAGGTGTACAAGTTGCATAGAGAGTAGAAAAGGTTCCCAAAGTTGGTTATATAACATCTTAAGTTAGCAAATTAATAGCTTATTAATTCAACTGTCCATGGATATCATTTGAATCAAAACATTCTTGTAAACTTAGCAAAACTACACAATACATTTTTCAATAAAGATGTTTTATTCGCAACTAACTTTTGTATTACAACCAGTATTGAAGGATAAATATATTGCTCTAATAATAATTCCTTACATTTATTAAAGCGCTTTTCCAGATGCTCAAAGCGCTTTACAAATACACATTACACATATTTTGCACGGTAAATACAAAAAAGTCATAATTCACACATACACTTCTATGTGGAGCGTGCACATGCATCTATATCCCTTATACCTACAGATATAAAGCTGAATATTCTGCCACATAAATCATCATTTGAAAAACAAAATCGTCATTTTCATACAATCATGATTCATATGTCTATATATTTCCTAACTGTCATCATATAAATTGCCTATGTAATCATTCCCATGTTTCACCAATAGGGAGCCCCGGCAAAAAAAGAGCTGCTGGCCCTTTAAGACTGTCTGAGGTTATTTAGTAATGCACATATTCATTTAGATACTTGTAGATAAATCAAATAAATAATATAGATAACCAAACCGTTAACTATTAGAAATTAATCAAATCACCACACATCGACAGGCTGCAGACACACACAATCTGGGGCCCCTGAGGGTTTGGGGCCCTGGGCAGTGGCCTATTTGTCTGGTAATCACAAAGTAGATAAAAGAGACAAATTAAAAATTAGTCATAAAGTAGCACACTTACAGCCAGGAAGTACAAATAATGCATTTATATTATTCTAAAATGAAGAAGAGATTTTTATCATCTAAAATGTAGAAAAATAAATAGTGATAGCTTTAAAAAGGCTCAGCTAATTGAGTAAATGATCAGTAGAAATGTGTGAAAAGTGTATGATGTGTATTTTAGAATAGTTGAAAACAAATTAGAAGAACGTTTCCTGCCGTTATGAAACTACCATACTCGCCAGGGCAGGGCTGTGTAGTTTACTTTGGAACATCGATGTCCACACATTCAGCTCCTGTCACAGATTTTCCTAGAATTTGCAGGGAAGTGAGTACACCGCCCAATTAGCAATAAAAAGTCAGGGTTTGAATGTTGAATCATTTTGGCTGTGTCTTGTCTCTTGATTAAGGAAGGGATAAAACACTCACCTACCTGACTTAATTAGAAACTGAAAAACTATACTTGATGTTATTGCATGGTTTCGTCTCAAGGGGCTTGTAAAACTATGGAAAAGGGGCACATTCATTGAGTTGTTGCTTATGTAGAGTTTTAGGAAACTGAAGCAGAGGAGTAAAAAACGAATCCATTCTCTGAAAACTCAGCTGGATCATAAAAAAAGGCAGAATTTCACAAATTCATATTTTTTGGTGTGAAAAACCCCCTGATAATGCTACAATAACATAATTACGGTTATCTCTGCTCCACTTTTATAACAGAGAGTCTACATTACACAAACTGCAGGTGTTCGCAGTGTTTAAATACATTACTAAAAACATATAAATTAAAAGAGCATGTTTTCACATTGTGGCATGCCTTGGCACTGATGACTAGTCCCGCTTAGAATCCACTCATTGCCCTCCAGGAGCTCAGAGAGAGAGAAATCTCTCGGGGGATCCCCCAGTGGTGGCAGCGAGGGTGGGGGCGGAGGTATTTCAAAGCTGCTGGAGGTAGTCGGAGGCACGTAGAGGGGGCTCGGGACGGTGAGCCGGGAAAGCAGAGACGCAGGATTGAGGGTCAGTTGTCGACTATTTCTCGGCTTTAAGGCAAAAGCTGAGGCAGGGGGCGGCTCTGAGAGGGACTTAAGAGCAGGTTCTTGAAGAATATGCGGTAAAAGAGAACACGGCAGAGTGGAATTTCTGCTCAATTGTTCTGTATGAAGCTGGCGCACATTCATGGGACTGCCTTGCACTGCTTTTCCTGCCACTAAATGGGAGTTTACATTAGATGAAGGGGTTAGAAAAGTAGCTTGTTTCATTAGAAATGCATTCATTGAGAAACTAGCATTTGCTAAGCTTTTATGGATGTTTGCTTGCTCAAATTTAGTTTGAGTGGGTGCAGAGAGGGAGCTAGAGGGGTTGAAAACAAGGCTGGTGCACACAGGAGGAGCATTTTTTGGCAGCCTTGATGCGATTATAGGAGGAGGAACCTCGTAAAACAAAGAGTGAGGAGCAGGGACTGCAGAGAAAGAGGCAGCGTAAGGAGCCGATACAGAGCTGAAGAGTTCAGTAGCCGAGCCACTAGGTGAGGCTAATGTTGAGGTTTTGGGACGAGGAGTTGAAGAGGAGAGTTGTTTGCTTTCACAGGCGGCTGAGGGGGGAACTGAGAGGTGAGTCGAGGAGCCGGATAAGGAGTCTTTGAGGAAGCAAGGCTTGTGGCACTCCAGAGCCGTTGTATAGAGGTTGAGGTCTTTCTTCAATGCGGCAATGTCCTTTTTCAGGGCTGAGTTTGATCTCTCCAGACTCTGATGCTCCTGAGAAGAAGAGCGGAGGGGAGGAAAGAGATAAGAGGGTTAGAAAAAGAGAGGAGAGAAGAGGGACAGAAATGGCAAAGAGTTAATGTTATGCTGAGACTGTGGTGGAAGAAATACCAGGGAATTTGACTTCCTTTGTTTGATATCAATCCAGTACAATTGTGTAAAATGCTTAAGCTATGTTAAAGACAAACATTAAAAAGGTACATTTAAAAGATAAATATTAGGAAGCAACACAAAAGGGGTAAAGATAAGCATTCAAGAAAAAACTAAAGGATTGCATTCAAGGCGATTGCACATATTGCACAGGGGTGTAAAGTATAAAAGTGTTAGCATCAAAACATATGATCAAAATTAGGAGTGAATGTGGCAGGTGGTAAAGGTGGAGCTTTTGTATCCATACTCTGAGGGTAGCTTGTGAATTTCACCAAGGTACGTTTAGGTACTCTTCTTTAAGACTTCTCCTGACTGCTGCATTAAAAAAAAACCTCCTTCTAAAGTGGAACTCAGAAGGAGAACTGAACAATATCTTTCATTGACAGAACTGCAATTTTAGTATAAAAGGAGATAGTAGGTAATGGAGGGACAAAACAAAGTCCCCTGCTCCCCGAGTCAAATTCAAGCTAACATCCCTGAAAAATAAACCTGCTTTTATTTATACTTTGTAGAATAGTTTTTTCCTGAAATATCAATCAAATAAATTCCCACTTTTGTTTTATGGCCTCATTGGGTCAGTGCAGCCGGAAAACAGCCAGCATTCATGTCCAATGAGCATCAATAAGTCCAAATGCAGACTTGAATTACACTCTGAAGAATAGTGTTTCCCTCAAGGATAATACCTACAGTACACTCATGGTCACAGCAGTAGTAGTGAATCACATGCGCTGACACTTTAAACCTCTTTAGTTGACGAGAATAATACTGGTTTGTGGCAATGATGCTTCTTCACAATTAACCTTGAAGACATGCAGAAAGAAAGATAAAGTATGGACTCCTGCCACATAAAATACACACACACACACAGCCATTCATACATTTGGTAGGCACCCTGATCCAACCAGATAAAAACAGTTGAGTGGAAAATCATGCCAACTGGAAGTAATGTCAAAGAGAAACTCCCCCAACCAGGCGGTTAGGTACGGCGTGTGCATGTGAGGATTTCATATCGTCAAAATGAGAGTCATATAACACACTTTATGGGTGTGTGTTTTGAGATGTATTCATGGCCTGAAAGTAATCAATCATGTGAAAAATATATGAAAATCAGCTTGTAAGCGTAAGTCATATACATTGAGAAAGAAACCAGGATGTTCTCATGTGCTTAAAAAAACAAAATGAGTATGCAAAAAGGTAACATAAAGACATTAGATTCTTATATCAACCCCTAACCCTAGCTCCATGACAAAACCTTAAAACATGCATCATATATGATGTTTCAGAGGGCTAAAAACATGTGTTGTAGTCATGACTTATTTTCTAAGAACCACATCTAGAAAGAGTTTGCAACAGTGTACTTTACAAAGTGTCAGGACCCCTATTGCTTCTTCAAATCCAAACCGAAAGTCTCTGTAGCACAACCTGTGGAATTTGCCCCTCAGGAAAAGTGCGTGTGTGTGTGTGTGTGTGTGTGTGTGTGTGTGTGTGTGTGTGTGTGTGTGTGTGTGTGTGTGTGTGTGTGTGTGTGTGTGTGTGTGTGTGTGTGTGTGTGTGTGTGTGTGTGTGTGTGTGTGTGTGTGCGCGCGTCTCCGGCAGAGAGGAAAGGCAGGGCCAATAGGGAGGGAGCACCAGTGGGAGTGAAAGCCTTTCTTCTAAAGCAGAGTATTTACAAGAAATGGCTCCAGCATGCTCTGGGATTACACAAGACACACACACCACAAGTCACACAGCCGGTGTGTGTGTGTGTGTGTGTGTGTGTGTGTGTGTGTGTGTGTGTGTGTGTGTGTGTGTGTGTGTGTGTGTGTGTGTGTGTGTGTGTGTGTGTGTGTGTGTGTGTGTGTGTGTGTGTGTGTGTGTGTGTGTGTGTGTGTGTGTGTGACAGAAGTCTAAGGAAGGAGGGAAGGAACGTTAGGAATGATTGTTTCGAACCTCATGAAGTTCGTCCGCTCTCTCCGTTTGTTTTCTCCGGCTCTTCCTCGCAGAGTCTCTGTTGTTTTCTGTTTTTCTCCCTCTTTTTCCTCTCACTCCTTCTCTCTCCTTTAAAAATAAATGCAGCACACAGTAAATCACACACATCTAGGATACTCTGTCTACAGTATACGCTGACACTGTGTGTATTTAAAGTACATTCTAGTCTTGCACAATCCCCTTCCGTCTTTTAAGGAATTTCCTCAAACAAGCATTTTTAGCTTTCTGAAAGATTGAATAGTTCAAAAGGTCATAAAGTCACAAGTCAAACCCATCACATGAAATTTCACATGATTTCTTAAATAAAGCAGGACGTTTTTGGGTTGGAGTGCGTGACGTTTAATTCATGAGCAATGCAGAGATAAAAAGACAAGGTCCTTTAAAGGGCAACCAATGAAGTGTAGACGTAAGTTTGTCTATAAAACAAATGAAGCTCTCAAAGCTACATTCTCCCAGCACTGTGCTCGTCTTCAGTTTTCTTCATCAAATGAACCCAAAATGGAACGGTATGCACTAGTTATACCTCTAAAAAGGACTGGTTTATTCATAATAAATTACGTATCTGCCACTACGTTTTCTTGCACTACTCAATACTGCTCGTCATACGTGTATGATTCGTGTAGTTATTTAATTGCTCTTTTTACTAAACTGTTAGTGTACAGTTGTATTATTATACTGCTGTGTTTATTGAATCATTGTAACTCTGGCACAACAGTTTCCTTCGGGATAGATAAAGTCCTATCTTATCTTAACTTAATAGGAGGTTGTCAAGTGCAATAAACTCAAAATGAAAATGAGCTAATGTCAAATTGGAAATGCATCACTCTAAACAACTTAAACCTCTTGTTAAATACATTTGTTTTGCTATTATGTGCACTTTTTCTCTATATTCTTCTATGTTTGCACAGCTGCTGGCCAGGCTTCTAAAGCACCACATTCTTAAAAGAAACGCTTGTGTTAATAAGTGTTTCCGGATTATTTTCAGGTGACTGGCTGATTCTATTTAAAGTATTTTTGGCAGGGGGGGGGGATGATGTGCAGTCCCCCTGGGACTTCCACAGCATGGTGTCGTCTCGACCAGGTAACCCCCCGGTTAATAACCCATTCTTGATGGGAAATGTGACTAGGACTAATAGTCACAGGGACTTACGCTGTATCTGAGCTGCTGCACTCCAAAATAAGTTAGAATGTGCTTTAAAATAGACCAAAACAAGAAATGCAAGTAAAATAAGATTTATGTAATCAATATTTTATCTTATTATTGGCTATTTAATTCATTCACATGACTTTTACTCAAATGAAAAATAACCTATCTATATTTGGATATATGAAACTCCTCGCACAAGTAACGCAATAATAGTTGGTATTAGATGATCTGATGCTTGATTGATTGAGAAGTACTCACAGATCCAGGGGTGTTGCTCTCTCCAGCTGACACCGAGCCGGGGCTGGACAGATCGTACCCGGTCTCCATGAATAACGGGGACATGTCTTTTCCTCGGTTTGCAGGATTCACCGAGCCATGATCCTCCGAGCATTCAAACCCTGAAGCTGTTGAGAAAACTAGCGCGCAGCAGCAGCTTGGAGTAGTTTTAAGGACTCTGAATGAAGGAGGATGCTAAACCTGTAAACCTGCTTGATTTGTTAATGATGCTTGATGACTTGTTGCTTCTGTAAATGTGTCCCGGAGTGAAGCGCACCGATGCTTTAAAGCGCATGAGGTTTGGCACCAGACGGCTGATGATGCAACATGGTGATCCTGATTCTGTTTCAGTTTCACTTTATTTTAAACTGACCCATTGCAAGAAGGTGCTGCAGGGAGGGTGCTGCATTCACGTGTCGCATGTTAGTTTCACGGTTCAAGTCTGTATCAAGCTTTTTGTATAGACTCAGTGACAGAAACCGGATGTTTAGGTGGCAATACGAAGAAAAAACAGCGAACTGAAAATATGAACATATTGTATGTCACTGATGTTGATGTTTCAATAATCCATATTTTGACAAATCTCCCCTTAATCTATTTGATTGACTGTTTTCTGCAACTAGCTAATGTAGGCTAACTTTTGAGTGCCATATAAGTACATTTTCCATAAGCATCGCACAGCTGCGTTCAGTGCGTTGTCTTGCCTAATATTTTCTGTGGCACACGAACGCATCATAATAAATGGGAAAATGTGTTGGGTACACCGGAAGAGGTCGAGAATGACCATATAAAGATGAAGGATGCTCCTCCTTCTCGTGCGGGGGATTTCTCAATCGTTTTTGCCAGGAAATTAAATGCCAAGCCCCCGGAATATATCCAACCGGTTGTTTTACCGCTTTTCTGCAGGATGTGATGTAATATAGGATGTAACTCTTTGGCTTAATATCTTCTTAAGAAAGGAAAAGGAAAACATAGCCCACATAAAAAGGTTTTACATTTTATACTTATTGGTTTACAAAATTGATATTGACATCCTTAATAGGCTACTTGTATGTGACAGTTATGTTCATTTGGAGAATAAGAACTTAGTGCTTACATTGGAAATGTCATAAAGATCATGTAATATCACATATACCATTAATCTGAATTCTTAAAAGATATAGCTATTAGAAACCTGTAAAACTAAATAACAACTGATATAGTAACTTGCCTGTTATTATAAATAATACACATTTTTAAAAAGAAAATTATAAAATGTTGACAAAATAACATTTTAGGAAAAAAATGTAAAGCTTTTGCATTGTTTTTTTTTTTAAATGTACAGAAAGTCTCATGGGATCAATGCCCAGCCACCTAAAAGTTGTTTAATCTCTCTGCCTTTCCTCAAGTTAAGAACACAATCCAGTTCTAACTGCTAAACTATTACCGTTAAGCAACTAGTCTAGATGGAAATAGGGGTCCACGCGCACCCCTCGGAATTTTGTATGCCACCTGTTTTTTCTTAATCCTTAAAGTGTCTACTTTCAGAATCTGCCAGGTGCGAAGCTGAAATAATGTCCGAAAGGCTCAATTTGTAACCCTTTATTGCACCTAAACCAAAACCGAAACATTAAAATGTGATGTAGCAAGAGGCATAACCTTTGAAGTAAACATACAGAGACAAATGAATACATTTTTCCATACAATTCTGACCCTAGGATTCAATGGGATGGTTATTTTTGACATTTGACAACATTTTGACTGTATTTCTGGACAAAAACAGCAAGAAATGACCAAACATGTGTGTATGACCAACTACCTTTTCATTTTTTAAAGTGCATAGTGAATATTCGTTCACAATCAGTTTTTTTCTAATACTTTAAGTGTTTATTTTTGGATAATATTGGGTACCAAGCTGATGATGTTGGTGACCGGGGCTCGGTAGTTGGTTGACAGTTGGTTGCCGTTGGTTACCTGGTACCTGGCTACCTGCAGATGGCAGTCTCCCACTGCTTTCTTTGGGAACAATCTCAAGGATTTTCTTGGTAAGTATTATTAATAATTATTATTAACTATTATTAAGATATACCTAATAGTCATATACAAGTAATTCTTCAACAAAAGATATACAGAAATCACATCTGTAATCTTGACTAAGTAGTGTTGGTAGCTAGCTAAATTGGTAGCTAGCTAAGTTGGTAGCTAGCTGAGTTGATAGCTAGCTAATGTTTTTCAGCATTTGCAGGCTGATTACTCACTACTAACAATAGGGAAAAGGAAAAAACTTTGTATTCTTGACTATAGTGTTGGTAGCTAGCTAAGTTAGTAGCTAGATAATGTTTTTCTTTATTTTCAGTTTGATTACTCCTACTAACCATAGGAAAAAGGAAACATTGTATACTTCATCATTTGGTCCTCCTCAGAGTGTTGGTAGCTATCTAATGTTTCTAATTTCTTTATTCAGGCTGATTACTTCATAAACGGCTGACAATGGGAAAAAGGAAACATTGTAACACAGCTGAAGTGCCTCCAAAGAGGATTAGATCGATAACATGTATTTTACATGTCTCAACTTCTGAGTATGGTAATTTTATCATGCTCGGCAAATGCAAGGGGGGGGCAAGCGAGAAGCTATCGTATCTACACAGTGTTCATGATATGAGACTCTGCGAAACAGCCACCTCAATTTGTGACCAAATACCATTGACGTTAGAAGGCTTGCCTTTGGATAAAACTGGCTATCATCAAACCTGCTACAAAACCTTCACAGGGAAATTGGATCGTTTAAAAGTGTCAAAGGCTTCTACATCTGGTGCATCATCGTCATCGATAAATGACTCCCACCTACGCCATCCCAAATGTCTCTCAAGTCAAACTGAAGGGGCTCGGTGTTCTTTCTTGTTCCCAAATCAGTGTATCTTCTGTGACAAAACAACAACCAAGTTCAAGGGGAAGACTGAAGAGCTAAAAAAGTTTCAGAGTTGGAAACACAAAGAACCAGCCTGGAAAGTTATCGAACCTAGGGCACAGGAATTGAAGAAAGAGGATCTTTATCGCAAGGTGCAGGGCAAGGACCTCTTTGCTATGGAAGCTCAGTATCATCCAATATGCAGAAATAACTTCAACAATGAGTACCAAAACCATGAGCGTGGAAGGAAGAGAGGAAAAAAGGCAGCAGACAACATTGACAGCCCGCAGGCCCGGAAAATGGCAGCACATGACAAGTCCTATTGTGTAGTAAAGGATTACATTCTTAGGAATGTGGTTGAACACAAAGAAGTCGTCCAGCTAAGATCCATGTGCAACTTGTACAGGAAGACACTGGAAGGTGAAGGTTTTCCTAATCCTGAATACCGCAGTGAGAAATTGGCAAGACGTTTACAAGGAGACAAAGACATATCTTGTGAACTCACATTCTCAAAGGTACCACACCATGGTTGTCTTGAGTTGAACCTTATATACAGCTCAAGCATTACTGTAGATGAAGCAGTTAAATGTGCGTACAAACTTGGAACATCTGATCAACTACAAGAAGCAGCACTCACCCTCAATTCTCACATTAAAAAGGCATTCAAAGAGTCAAAGGAGCTACTATGGCCCCCAACTGCACAGGAGCTGGATGCTGTGAAAATGGATGAACTGCTCCCAGAGCATCTTGTACAATTTCTGAGCTCAGTGGTGACTGGGACACTTGATGAAGAAAAGTGTGAGAAGACGCAGAGGCTGGTCTATTCGATTACATAAGATGTGTGTCGAGCAGCAACTAACAGCAAGTGGAAACTCCCAAAGCACATCCTCCTGTGTGCCACACTTCGGCACCTCTATCGAAGCAAACAGGTGAGTGATCAGCTAACTTATTGTTTATGAGGTCCTACATTGTCATTGCTCAACTATGCTTCATACAGGTATTTGATATTGATAAAAAAAAACATGTGTTTCATAACCATCCTTTCACGACTAGGACACTCGGAGACATATGACTTCAGTATGGAACTTGAGACAGCCATGGCGAAGGCTTTTGATGAGATGTCCACCAACCTGACTCCTCAAATCATCACTGGCGAGGGAAACACTGTTTTTCACAGCGAGTGGAACAACCTGAACAGAATCACCACCAACGTTCATGGTTCAAATGTGGTAAACAGCGCCGGGGGAATCATGATTCAAGAAGTGAAGGAGAGCCATGTGAGCACCAAGAAAAGGACCCTTCCTCTCTATGACAGGTCATCCAAGATGAGAAGCCTTAAGATCACGCCTCCCGAGACGCTGCCAGAGCTGGCATTCAAAAGAGTTGGCATTCAAAAGAGTTGGCCCCAAATTCCCCAAGAATGCCAACTTTACCCCTCCTGCTGAGAACCAAGTGTCATATAATGCCTCAATGTTGCAGTACAACACCCACCTCCTCAGCAGATGGTTGAGGAGCCAGGGCAAGCAGCAAGTGCCTGGATTTGGTGGTTTTATTTCAAGCACGGGGAAAGTGCCTCCTAGGAAATCTACCATCGACTTTTACACCCCCATCAACCAGCCCATTACAGACAACGCAGTAGTGTATGAGCTACTCAAGAGATCCGAGGCAGCAACTGAGGAGGTTGGACAGCCATACACCAACACGTTTGACCTGGGAGTCGCCATGAAAGCCTGTCCTATAGTATGGAAGTACGAGGAGGTATTCAGTAAGCATGTGAACCTCATTGGCAAGTTCCACACAGCCATGAATTACATGGGCAGACTCACTGGGCGCAAGTGTCTTGGAGCTGGCTACGCCGAGATCCTCATAGAAGCTGGCCTCGCAAACAGTGGTTGCCTGAAAAATATCCTGAGCGGGAAGTCATATGCCAAGGCTCTCTTCAGTCTGAAGGCGGTCACAGAGGCACTCGAACGGTTGCTGTTCAATGTTTTTCTAGAGGAGGAGAAACCAGACATCCCATATGAGATCCTCTTCAACCTCATCCACTCTTGCACTTCTGAGAGCCTCAACTCCACTCTGAAGGATCCCACACTGCTCAAGCTGATTGGTGACTACCTCCAATACCAAGACAAGGTACGCAGGGGCCACCTGGGCAAAACGGGCATGTTCTGGCTCTCCATGATGGATCATGCAAGGCTGGTCTTTATGATGGATTTTGCTGTGAAAACCAACAATTTCGAGCTGTTCCATCACTGCAACGGCGCCATGGCAGATCTCTTCTTTGCGTATGATGGCCACAACTACGCCAGGTAATCTATGCACTCATTCCCTGAATACTCAATATAAAAATAAGTGGGAGCTTATTGTAGTTGTTGTAATAAACTTTAATTGTCATTAATTTCCTACAGGTACCTTACCTGGTTTGAGGCCTTTCTCACATCGACCTCTCCCATCCTGGTGCTCTTGATTACATCAAGCTTGGAGCTATAGCTGTTGCACGATCATTGATCCCAGGGGCTCTCGCAGCAGTGGACAAGACCATGGTGGAGACATTCATGAGGTTTGCTAAGACTTCAGGTATGTCAGTTTGTGGACACAAACATAGTCACCTATATTTAATTTCCATGTTCATGTTGGTTGTGACGCTAAAATTCAGACTTCTCCCTCTCTACATTGCAGGTGGTCTACTAGGTCTCTTCAACAACTGTGGCGCATACCAGAAATGGTGCCGCACAACCTCTGCCCGCGCTCAGCTCTATGAGCTTACTCTTGAGATGTGTGGCATGATTGACGACACTGAGATGCCGAAAGCAGGCAAGCACCGTGAGCTGGAGCCTGCCCAAATCAAAAAGTCTGAATTAGCGGTGCAGAGCGTCATCTCTGCCATCAATGGCTTCACAAACCCCTGGAGAATCCCAGACAAAAGTCGACTGTACTCCCTCGCATCTGGAGCTCCCATCGATCTAGAGGTTGAGGCTGACGTGCTGCGGGCCGAGGCTGCAGGCAGGGCTGCCAAGGAGCAGTTCATCCAAGAGCGCTTCATTTCCAAGAGGAAAGACTTCTTTGATCGCCTCAAGAAACTTACGCTCAAGACAATGGATTACTGCAGCAAGAGGGTCAAACTTACATCTGCGCAGGGGAAGGTGGATATTGATTTTACTTATATCATTTGCATATTTCATTACACAAAAACATTATTCAGAAAGGAATGAAACCGTAAAACTCTGTTGTATTTATGCCTTCCTCATTTCCTTATTTTCCATTCCAGCTCTTTGTGTACAAGGAGCAGAGCAACTTCGCCTTTCAGCTGCTCGTTAAGTCGCAGATTATGGAGATGCCCATCAACCTTGAGGAACTCATGCGGTATCCCCTCTCACCTGTTCCTCATGCCCTTGGCTCTCCGGATGGCTATTTTGCTAAAACCAACAAGGCCACTATCCTTCACCATCTGCTGCAGGACAGGGACGAAGACGTACCTTACCCCAATGATGCCCTCTTCATACAGGATGGCAACGCTCTCTTCCACATGATGTCCAACCTCCCACCGACCTTCGGAGGGATTTGCATGCAGCTCCTGGACCAAATGGTTGCCAAGCACCATTTTGTGTTCTCTCCAGATTGCTACCAGCCAGATTCCATCAAAGCCCAGGAGAGGCTCAGACGTGGCTCTTCTGAGAAGCGCATAATTGATGGTCCAAACACCCGGAGGCCCTATGACTTTAAGTCATTCCTTGGCAATGAGCTTAACAAGAAGTAGCTATGTGACCTGCTTCTCAGGGTCTGGGGGAGCAATGAGGCAGCATCCCGGATTGAGAAGAGCATGAAAGCAGTGGTGTGTGTTGACGGAAGATCTAATGACCTAACATCAACAAATGGAAAAGTACGTTGACAGAAAAAGCGTGACACACACATGCAATTTTGCAGACCATAATTGGGCTCTTAATACATACGATAAAAACTGCATAACTTAAAATGTTCATTTGTTAAAATATGTAGTAGTATTCATTTACTTTGTTTGATTGTTACAGGTCCAGACTTCTGAGATCTATGAACTGCGATCCAACCAGGAGGAGACAGACAGCCGGATTGTCCTGTACCTCCACCAGGCTGTCAAATGGGGGTACAAGTCCAGTGTGGTGAGGACACCTGACACAGACATCCTGATGATCCTCCTCTACCATGCCAGCAGGATCAACCTCTCCATCTACCTTGACCACGGCTCTGGCAAACATTGCACACTGATAAATGTGACAGAACTGTCGGAATCACTGGGCCCTGACTACTGTAGCACACTGCTGGGATTCTACGTCTTTACTGGGGAGGACTGTACCAGCGCTTTTAAAGGCAAAGGCAAGGTGAATCCCCTGAAGAAGCTGGAGAAGACTCCTAAACTCCACAAAGCTTTCAGGCAGCTTGGTGCAGACTGGATGGTCACTGATGAGCTTCAAGAGGAGATGGAGAGCTTCACATGCATTATGTATGGCCAAGCACGGATGACATCAGTTGACACAGTACGGGTGAAAATGATGAGAAAGATGGTCGGCGCTGACAAAGTCCTGGACTCTAAGTCAAAAGTAGACCTGGAACGCCTGCCTCCCCCCAAGGTCTGTCTCATTCCACATGTCCAGCGAGCCAACTACAGAGTCGCCTTCTATAAGAGAGCAGACAAGGCAATAATCGAGAGCCCAAAACCACATGATCCAGGCATGGGCTGGGAGAAGACAGGAGAAGAGGAGGTGTTGGAACCGGTCTGGGCAATTGGACCCATCCTCCCTCCTTCTCTTTTGAGGTACTGGCTCAGAGAGCACACAGCTCTTGACAAGGTGACCGATTACGCCAACAATAACTTGTCTGTGGGTGAAGTGGATGGAGAGTATGAGCATGAGGATGAAGAGCTGGAGATGGAAGAAATTGAATTAGAAGATCTCTTCAGTGACGATGAGGATGATGAGTAGTTCAGCAAGTTGGTAGTGACATGAAAAGGTAAATGTATTCATTGTTTAAGTTGTAATTATATCACACTTTACATAATCTTTCATGCTTGATTTTGGTGCAATAAAGAGTTAAAAATAAACCCAACAAGATTTTATTTAATCATTTCATTTAAAGGATTAGAGAAAAACTGATTGTGAACATATATTCACCCTATGTGTTGAAAAGGTAGTTGGTCATACACAAATGTTTGGTCATTTCTTGCTGTTTTTGTCCAGAAATACAGTCAAAATGTTGTCAAATGTCAACAATAACCATCCCATTGAATTCCTAGGATCAAAATTGTGTGGGAAAATTTATTAATTTCGCTCTGTAAGTTGTCTATTTCAAAAGTTATGCCTCTTCTACATTATATTTTCATTTTTCGATTTTTGGGTTTGGTGCTATACAGGGTTAAAATTAGCCTTTGGCACATTATTTCAGCTTGGTACCCAATATAATCTTAAAATAAACACTTGGAGGATTGAAAAAAAACTGATTGTCAACAAATATTCACTCTATGCGTTTGAAAAATAAAAAAGTAGTTGGTCAGACACACATTTGTTGCATTTTTTTGCTGTTTTTGTCCAGAAATACAGTCAAAATGTTGTCAAATGTCAAAAATAACCATTCCATTGAATTTGGGTCAGAATTGTATGGAAAAATGTATTCATTTGTCTCTGTATGTTGTTTACTTCAAAGGTTATGCCTCTTGCTACATCAAATTGTAATGTTTCGGTTTTGGGTTAGGTGCAATAAAGAGTTAAAAATGGAGCCTTTCGGTCATTATTTCAGCTTGGCACCTGGCAGATTCTGAAAGTAGACACTTTAAGGATTAAGAAAAATCAGGTGGCATAACAAATTCCGAGGGGTGCGCGTGGACCCCTATCTCTAGACTAAACATATTGAGCAAGGAAATACAATGTGAAACCTGTTATACAAGGACACTACAAACGAAATATTTATATCAGTGTAATTAGAGTTGTCAAATTATATCGCAAATTGATAACGTCTTCTATTATTATTTTTTTAATTAAAAAGTTAGCTTTAAAATATGTATTTTTGAAACAAGCGTTACAGGTTTTATATTGTTTTGCATGTCATTCCACGCGAGACACACGGTGGCGCCAAACGGCAACTACTGCAAGGCCGCACCTTAAAATGGTCACTGACCAATCAACAAGCTTGGAACGTCTGCAACAACCAAACAATGTACGCGTTCTACCAATCAGTCTCCGCGTGGCACAGGATCATAACTACAACCTCTTCCTGGTTGACAATGCTGCGTATGGATGCTAAATATATTGAATACAAAGCTATAAATCAGTAAAAATCGTTTTCTATAACATCTGCAGTTGAGCGGATACTTTCGCGATGGGTTTACTAACGATTTTAAAGAAGATGAAGCAGAAGGAGCGGGAGATGAGGCTGCTGATGCTGTATCCTTTCTGTAACTAGCTTAGCTGGGAACAAGGTAGCATACATGTATGTATAGCAACGTGAATATTTTAACTTTATTGGTGTCAACAACTTAAAATCGTGGACAGCAAATCATATCAGTGTGTGATACAACAGGATAACGGTTGTGTGTTTGTGAGGTTTGTTTTGCGCATTTTGTGCTGTATCATGGTACCTTGCTAGCACTGTTAAGTTAACTAAATGTGGGTGAATGATAGTTAAAGTCCTATTCATTCATTCATTAAAATTAATATTTAACAGTGAGGTGTATGTGAGAGGGTTGTTTCTTTAACCTGGTGCGTGCAGAGGTCTGGATAACGCGGGGAAGACGACCATCCTGAAGAAGTTTAATGGAGAAGACGTGAGCACCATCTCCCCGACGCTGGGCTTCAACATCAAAACACTGGAACACAAAGGGTAACACGCGCACACATCCATGCGCACACACAGTGGGCCTTATCATAAATAAGCTATAGCATATGACGCACTTTCCACCTGACATACAGCACGGTTTCTCTCTATAGGCAGTTTTTCACATGTGTACATATTTAATTAAATGCTGGAATAACTGAACATGGGACCACTTTTTCTCTATATTCACTATTAAATTGTAAGAAAAGACCGTAGTTGCATGACTTAAAGCACATACTGCAGCTGACCTTAGAAAAGTGTCGCCATGCTATGAATTGGGACTTACTGAATCTATGTATGGCATGGCATACCAAAGCATGGTGATGTGGCTATTGAAACACTGGGAGGATATGCTATGATAACAACTGTTTGTATCACTATTACATACTTGTGGTTATATATGAAAGTTAAGATTAAAGATATGCACAGTAAAACATTCTTGATTTTGACTTTTAAGAAAGATAACATGTTTGTATGTATTCTGATAATTGCCCAAAGTACCAGGCATTTTCTTTACCTTTTTACTTTAAGCATTCACATATGTTTCCAAGACAGGAACAGGATACATTACCAGGCTGTATTTCTCCAGTCTACATCACAATTTCCTCTCTCTGTGTTTTCTAGGTTTAAACTGAATATTTGGGATGTAGGTGGACAGAAGTCGCTGCGCTCCTACTGGAGGAACTACTTTGAGAGCACAGATGGACTGGTGTGGGTGGTGGACAGCGCAGACAGACTCAGACTGGAGGACTGCAGAAAGGAGCTCAGTTCACTGCTGCTGGAGGAGGTACAGACCAACACACATACAACAGTTTCAAAAGAAACTGCAAGAGTCCTAAAACCTGGAAATGAGTCAGCATTTTAGCAAGCACAGCCCCAAACTATGAGGCATGACAGTAAATAGCTGTCTTTTTATTCTTGCAGTTTGTAGCTGAAAACCACGTTGCTGTTTAACCTCTGTATCAATATTATATTACTCTATTTTTGTGTCCTATCCATGCAGAGGTTAGCTGGTGCAACGCTGCTAGTGTTTGCCAACAAACAGGACTTACCAGGAGCCCTGTCAAAAGAGGCAATACAAGAGGTGAGACTTATTCCAGATTAATGTTTTCACTTTAAGTAATAACCAGGGTGTCCGTGGGGTCTTAAAAAGTAGAAAATAGCGAAAACTAAGGCTATTAAATGGCATTTTCCAAGGTATTACATTTTGTAGCTTGTTTTCAATAAGTATATAAATTGTCGAAAGAGGTTGTATTATACAGTGTGCCTGAATGTAATCATTGCGTAGGTGTGTAGTGTGATCCTGTGTAGTTTATTTATGGCATCCCATTCAGTGTGCGAAAAAGTACACGTCCCACCGTCCGGGACGTGTTATTTACAATATCGGACAAGTAGATCTTTCAATTGACTTGTCCGGCGGACAAGTGACGTTTTTCGGCCTGATTTATTGACAAATTATTGATACATTCAGTTTACAAAAGGCAGAACTCATTCGCAAATTGTACGTGTCCGCCATTGTTTGTTTAGAAGTGTTAGTTTCGGTTCTGCTTGTCGATTCCTAAGGAAATGCATCTCGCCGCTTTCTGTACAGTTAGACGGGGCGGGAAGTGTAGCACAGTGGCAGGGTTGGGAAGCAAAACACGGTTCCGAGTAGGAACAAATAACAATTGTCCGGTACCGGGATTAATAAGAGTTGTGAGGACAGGAGGCGAGGCCGAGCCCCGCGGACTGCAGCTCTCTCTATGCTCCGTATCAGCTGATCGCTGCACGGTGCAGCTCAGCGTCTCTCTCTCTCTCTCTACACACAGCGGATCCGCTGCCCGATTAACAGCCTCATCTTTGTCAAACTTTCTTATTTTCTTTCTCTAACACACAATGAAGGTTATTAAGCGTTTTAACTCCTATGTTGTTAATATTGACCACCATTTCCTTTATGAAGTAAAGCAACCTCCCTGTCTGTGTCCTCACATCCCCGGACCCCCAGACTCAGAGGAGCACAGGGATGTCAGTATTGTTTATGAAGCAGGGTATAGAAAGTACATTATTGAAATGAAAATACTATTTATTTACTTTTACAAACAGTGAGCAGCTGCAGCATGTGTATTGCAGGACATGTGTAAGCGTATTTGAGTTGTAGAAAAGCGCTAGGCCTATACATCTAATGTGTCATTATTATTATTATTATTAGGTTATGTCCTATGTGTTGGACATGTGTGGTTGGACTCTGTCTCACAGGCAGGTTGCAGTGTAACATCAGAGGAGACTGGGCCAATTGTACATTCTCAAACTGCACCACTTAGAACTAACTAAACAATGCAGAGATTATTTTTATATAAATTGTATTCAATAACCGTAAGAAATGCAACAGTATGAAGTGATTTGTAAATAGGAATACAGATTTGACTTAATCTTTTCATAAATATATTTTTCTCCCAGTTTGACTTATTTTTACCCTCTCAAAGAACCGAAAATAACCAGAATCGTTCAAATCCAAACGATACCCAACCCTATGTGTGATGCAGTAAAATCTTACCGCTCACTTACGTTAGCGGTGTCGTAAAAACCGTGGGAAAATGTAAAATACGATGACGAATAAGAAGATTCCAGTGGCCCCAATTTTTGTCCATTCTGGACAAGTGAAAAATGTATTCGGACAAGTAAATTGCCAAACTCACTTGTCCATGGACAAGTACTCTCTAAAAACTTTTTCTCACACTGCCATTGGGTTTGACGTCATCTGAACAGGACATCGCACGCTCACTGCTTGATAGCGCGCGAAGGTCCGTTTACGCCGGTTGTTAAACAACATCGTTATGGGGAAATGCAAGTTTGCGTCCACATTTTTGGAAGATAAGGAGGAAGGACAATCAATACTGTATATAGTAAAGTGTGTCGCAAACGGTTAAAACTCAAAGTGGCGATGAGGTCTTAAAATGTATGGAAAGGCTCTTAAAAAAGTATTACATTTGAATTCAGGATTCCTGCATATACCCGATAAATGTATTTTCATTGTTGCTGCATCAAATTCCTCCTGTCTGATGTTGCTGTGTTTCCCTGCAGGCTCTGGCCCTGGATGACATCAAAAGCCATCACTGGTGCATCATTGGTTGCAGTGCAGTAACAGGAAAGAATTTGTTAGCTGGAGTGGACTGGTTATTAGATGATATCGCTGCAAGGATCTTCACCACTGACTGAGATTGTCCCGATTTCTTTATTAACAGCTGCCTCGTGTTTAAGGGGTGACACGACTCGTTTCATCGGACTACAGTTATCTATCCATAGTTCAAGAAAACACCAGGATTATTTTTTGGACAGTTGTGGACACCACGTCTTAGTTTAAGAGATCTAGGGTTTAAATTTGTCAAAGACAACCTAATACAAGTTTGTTTACAGCATGCCATGTATATTCACTGACATGAACCTTCTCCCAGTTGCTCTCGTACCTTGCATTAGTGTTCTAATCAATTGAAATGCCTTTTTGAATAAATATTGAAAGGAAATCAAGCTGCTTCTACAGTAATTTATTAAAAGTTTGATATGCTTGCAACACAATCCTCTATTTTAATGGCAACAAATGATTTTTTCACATTCTCGTTAACATTTTGTTCCCATCACAAGCACCTGAAGGTCAGACTACACATGCCTCATGTGTCCCTTTGTTACTAAGCATGAGGTTTGTTTCAATGCCACCGTCAGAAATTGCATGACAAACATTTTCCATTTGTCTGGTGCAGTGGTGAAAAGTAGGTAGATTTACTGTACTCGAGTATAATGTTGACATACTTGTAAATGTTGCTACTTTGTACCTCAACTACTTTACTGATTCAGATTAATGTGAAATAACATTTGAGTTAAACCTGGGGTAAAATGCACAAACTACCCTCTAGTAAAATGAACACCTAAGCAAAACAGGATATGATTGAGAAATTGGCTAATCTGCATAGTGAGTACTTTAGATGCTAATACTGTTGTACTTCATTTGAGTAACATTTTAAATGCAGTACTTTAAAAATTGTAAAGGAGCATTACAACACTCTTCAATTACAAGATCCGAGTACCTTTCCCACCGCTGATCTGGTGTCAACTAATGCAAATAATCAAAAGCGCTTCACAATGGCACAATATATTTGACACAAAGTGGTTACTTACATTTTCACAAAAAAAAATAAATGCACTTAATGTCAAACTAATCAGAAGTTAACATTTCCTTGTAATTTTTCAAGCTATACATTGCTCACTTGTGGTTGGAAAAAGTTGGATGTCAATTGTCCTTCACTGAACAAACTTCTACACCACGCCATTTCAACTGGGTGTTAATAAAGTATCACAGTTAAGAGCTGTCGTACACTTATTTATTTGGTATCAAATTCCAGCAATCTGGAAATACAAGTAAGGATTTAACTGTGCACTCCAAACTATAACATGTCCAGGAAAGGCTGTACCACAGCTTGGAAAACTGCAGGATTGTGTTGCAGAACAAGATGGCTTTGGACCTCTCTTCATGACAACCGGTTTCTGCAAAGGAAGAAAACGTTTTAGACGGGTAGCAAAAAAAACAACCATTTGTTTATGTTCTGATCAGAGGGGTAACCAATCAGTCATGAATTATCAGACTGGGGCGGTAATTAGAAACTCATCACTTTGATGCAAGGAATACTACAACACTGAACATCAATTACTCACCCTGCACCTCACAACTTGTGGAGGTGTGAGAGGCATGTTTTTTTTAAAAACTCTAGGTAAGACAGGGTGAGTAATTGATAAGTATTTGGCATCAATAATCACAAGATACTTACATCAGCTTGAAACTATGCAATGTGTCTAGATGTTAGGTATTACGACAGCAGAGTATACATGTATACACGAGGACTCACCTGGGCAAACCCCTTTGTTGTTGAGAAGTGAGCATCATGTTCCAGAGAGGCATCTGCAAGAGACAAAGGTCACGTGTCAGCACAACATTTTAACAGTCTTGAACAGTTTAAGATGACGTGTACTGATGTCAGATATAGATTTTCTCAACAGGAGTTCAGACGAACGAGATTCCATAGATATATCTCATCATTTTCAGCAAGGCTGGAATAATGGCTGTTGGTTCTGTGTTTAGAGTCAGGACAGCTTACCTTTGAACTCAGCAGCACAGCTTTAGGCCTTCAGTCAATTCATCTGTTGGCAGAATACAGGTACATTTTAACTATGCATCTCCACTTCTACAATTTTAAACAAGTTAGCTACATCGACCAGGAGGCAAGATAAAGCAAACAAATTAAATAATGCAGTTTCTCAGTTGTTCGTGTCGTTTCACATCGGTTCAAAGTGAGCTAAGTTCATCATCATTGAAACTGCATTATGAAATGACATGAAGAATAAAAAATAAAGAGTAAGGAGACTCACCCTTAAAATGTTCTCAGCATGTCCACAGCTTCACACATGATTTCTTGAGTCATTGAGTCTTACATGTTGAGATGTCCATGAGCCGTACATGTGTCGCTCTTCCCTAAAGCATCTTGAGAAAATCAGACCAAGTAGAGAAAGAGACTTTAAACCACCTGCTTGGAAAGCAATCATTTTTATCAGTTCATTTAAGGGTCATCAGATTAAAGGTTGACATCACTGAAATCAGACATATGCTTGTCTTTTAAACATTCATCAATTGGATAGTTTATTTCTGCTGAAGGCAAGCTCACCTGCAGCAGTCGTGCATCGTGCTGTTCTCACACATCACTAAAGTCAGACGGCGTCACACCTGCAACAAGTAAAGGACGAGTTATTCAAAGCCACCTCACATGAATCAGAGCCATTTGAATTCTCGTTTAATCAGTTCGGTAACCAATCAGTCATGAATTTTCAGACTGGGGCGGTAATAAGGAAATCATCACTTTAGACATGTGCAGCCGCTCTGAAAGCAAACATGTTTATCATGTACCTGCAGCAGTCCTGCAGCGGTGCTGATCCACGAGTCAGATTGCATCAGATTGCATCACAGCTGCAACAGGTAAAATAAAAAGTTAAACTCGAACTCACATGAAATCATAAATATTTGAAATCTTGTTTTATCAGAGGGGTAACCTATCAGTCATGAATTATCAGACTGGGGCGGTAATTAGAAACTCATCACTTTGACGCAAGGCATACTAAACATTTTGAACATCAATTATTCACCCTGTTACTTTCATAAAGTTTCTTCCATTCCTCCAGTGAATTAATTTTAGTGACTTACAGCACATCTGTTTACAAAGCATCTCACGACTTGGGGAGGTGTTTGAGATGCATGTTTTTTCAACAGTAAGGAAACAGGGTGAGTAACTGATAGTAAGAGAGGCAAAATAAAGCTCCAAAATTAAACAATGTTAAATAATGCAGTTTCTCAGTTGTTCGTGTCGTTTCACATCGGTTCAAAGTGAGCTAAGTTCATCATCATTGGAACTGCATTATGAAATGACATGTAGAATCAAATAAAGAGTAAAGGAGACTCACCCTAAAACCTTTCTCAGCATGTCCTCAGATTCACACATCCACTGGTAAGAGGCCCTGAATAAGAAATTAACTTTATTAGAGTTCCAAATATTACTTTTGTGGCAAATCACAATTAAAATGCTTGATCAGGGCAAGGACAAAAGTATTCATATTAATTCACACTCTGTCATGTGTAAGGCCAACAGGTGACCACTCCCCATGTTGCAGGACGGCATGAGTCGGCCAATATCACTTTAAAGTGTCTCACATCAGAATAATTAAGTCCAGTCACAGTCATTCAGTACAGGTCTGTGTAATTATCATCATTGAGAGACACTGCGGTCACAGCAAACGAGCGGCAGCCATTTTTAATAAGAGTCTAAAAACGAGTTAAAAATGTCACTAAATACTAGTACATACAGCATTTAGAGAACATCCGGCAGGATAGTGAAAAGCTAGCTCGGTGCTGAGCATGAGATAAAAGCTAACACACCACTGGGGAGTGTAAATTGGTAGAAAAGTGTAAATGCTCAATTTCATATTGACTGTAATGTCACAGCAGTATTTTACTAATGTTACATATTATAATAAACACGTACTATTTAACAATCAGGTGTGCGAGATGATTGTTTCTTTAACCTGTTGCGTGCAGAGGTCTAGATAACAGTCTGAAGAAGTTTAATAAAGGGGACGTGAGCACCATCTCCCTGGTGCTGGGCTTTAACATTAAAGCACTGTAGTTAAAAACGTGTAAAATAAATTAAGACACTAAAGTATGTCATCGTTTAATCAGTTCGGTAACCAATCAGTCATGAATTTTCAGACTGGGGCGGTAATAAGGAAATCATCACTTTAGACATGTGCAGCCGCTCTGAAAGCAAACATGTTTATCATGTACCTGCAGCAGTCCTGCAGCGGTGCTGATCCACGAGTCAGATTGCATCAGATGGTGTCACACCTGCAACAGGTAAATAAAAAGAAGGCTGAGTTAGCAAACCCAGTGAACTCTCCTGAAGTCATAAGTACTTTAAATCTTGTTTTATCAGAGGGGTAACCAATCAGTCATGAATTATCAGACTGGGGCGGTAATTAGAAACTCATCACTTTGACGCAAGGAATACTAAACATTTTGAACATCAATTATTCACCCTGTTACTTTCATAAAGTTTCTTCCATTCCTCCAGTGAATGCATTTTAGGACCTTAACAGCACATCTGTCTACAAAGCATCTCACAACTTGGAGGTGTATGAGATTTAGGGCTGTCCCGAATACCATTTTTCGGGCTCTGGATATTCGGCAGCGAATATTCGGTGCACTTCAACACGCATGTGTAACGTTACCGTTTGAACGGCAGATAAAGCAGCTTCATCATGGCAACTGGACAACAGCTAAGCTACTACTTAAAGCATTCAGGTGACTTTTCATAGTCGTTGTACCACCGTGGTAGGCCAGTTTCATATTGCATATTTGGCACACTGCCTTCGTCCAATTTAAAATGGTCCCACACAGCTGAGGTCTTCGGCATTTTGTTTTCAGGTGAGTGTGAAGCGTGACGTTCGTGACGCTGTGAGTGAAAGCGATGTGAGGCGCCCAAGCTGTGATTGTATATATTTTCCGCATTTTAACAGTGCAATTAAAAAGTATAAATATAGTAAAAGAATGTGTCAAGTCACCTATATTGATAGCATACATTTAGAAGAAAAATAAAGAATAACGAAAACCGAATAGGCCAACGACCAAATATTCGGATACAGCCCTAATGAGATGAATGTTTTTTCAAGTCAAGCCAGGGTGAGTAACTGATTATAAGTATTTGACTAATCACAAGATACTTACATTCGCTTGGGCCATCCTGATAACTAGGGTTCCCAGTTCAGCATTGATGCTGACCTTTAGAGCAGTGAGCATCATGATCCAGAGAGGCATCTGCAAGAGACAAAGGTCACGTGTCAGCACAACATTTTAACAGTTTAAGTTGACGTGTACTGATGTCAGATATAGATTTTCTCAACAGGAGTTCAGACGAACGAGATTCCATAGATATATCTCATCATTTTCAGCAAGGCTGGAATAATGGCTGTTGGTTCTGTGTTTAGAGTCAGGACAGCTTACCTTTGAACTCAGCAGCACAGCTTTAGGCCTTCAGTCAATTCATCTGTTGGCAGAATACAGGTACATTTTAACTATGCATCTACATTTCTACAATTTTAAACAAGTTAGCTACATCGACCAGGAGGCAAGATAAAGCAAACAAATTAAATAATGCAGTTTCTCAGTTGTTCGTGTCGTTTCACATCGGTTCAAAGTGAGCTAAGTTCATCATCATTGGAACTGCATTATGAAATGACATGTAGAATAAGGAGTAAAGGAGACTCACCCTAAACATTTTCTCAGCATGTCCTCAGCTTCACAAAAGATTCCTTCAGTCAATTCATCTGTTGGCAGAATACGGGTACATTTTAACTATGCATCTACATTTCTCCAATTGTTAACACAAGTTAGCTACATAGATCAGGAGCTCCAAAATTAAACAGATAATAAATAATGCAGTTTCTCAGTTGTTCGTGTCGTTTCACATCGGTTCAAAGTGAGCTAAGTTCATCATCATTGGAACTGCATTATAAAATGACATGAAGAATACAAATAAAGAGTAAAGGAGACTCACCATTCAGCTTTTCTCAGCTTCACACATCCACTGGTACGAGGCACTGAATAAGAAATTGGGACTTTAGTAGAGGTCAAAATATTACTTTTGTGGCAAATCACAATTGAAATATTTGATCAGGGCTTTGGTGAGAAACTGCCATGTGACATTATCGTCCAGATGTTTGACGGTTTTACACAATTTCATGCTTTCAAACAGTATTTCTTCAAATCATTTACACTTACATGTTGAAATATTCCTGTGTTGTCCTTGCCCAAAGCATCTTGAGAAACAAAGAGAGTTTAAACCACCTGCTTACATTTTTTATTATTTCTATCAGTTCATTTAGCGGTAATCAGATTAAATGTTGACATCACTGAAATCAGACATATGCTTGTCAAATGATCATCATATTTACACTCCAAGACAGAATAAACTCTTAAGCCACATTTCACTCACCTCAGTGCACTTGCAGCCGATTAGAAGAGCGCAGGCCAATCTAAAGAAAAATAAAAAATCAGTTTGATTATCGCATTACACGATGCATTAGGTGGAGCCCATGTGCTGCTCAGAATCCATTAACGAAGTTTATTCAAAGCTAATTCGGCAGGAGTTATGCTACTCAGAGTTTGAGTTATGTTTTCCACAAAAGATTTCAGTGAGAGAGTTCAATTGAAACATCACTGTAGCATGAGAGTCTGAGACTCCATGTTACACCCTGCTTTCACAGCCATTTAAAGAACATCTGACCATATATATGTTAACGAGCCACATGGTGTGGATAATTTACCTTTGCAGCAAGCAGTCTGGATCGTTCTTCCCCATCTAGAAACAAAAAGGAAGAATGCTTTAGCGGGGTGTAGCTAGCATGTCATTTCCTCTGTAGGCCGCCACGTGACCACTCCACGTGTGCAGGACTTCTTATTATACATCCATGTTGCAGAACGACATGAGTCGGCAAACATCACTTTAAAGTGTCTCACATCAGAATAATTAAGTCCAGTCACAGTCATTCAGTACAGGTCTGTGTAATTATCATCATTGAGAGACACTGCGGTCACAGCAAACGAGCGGCAGCCATTTTTAATAAGAGTCTAAAAACGAGTTAAAAATGTCACTAAATACTACATACAGCATTTAGAGAACATCCGGCAGGATAGTGAACAGCTAGCTCGGTGCTGAGCATGAGATAAAAGCTAACACGCCACTGGGGAGTGTAAATTAGTAGAAAAGTTCAATTGCATATGAATTTTAATGTCACAGCAGTATTTTACTAATCTTACAATAAACACGTATTATTTAACAATCAGGTGTGCGAGATGATTGTTTTTTTAACCTGGTGCGTGCAGAGGTCTGGATAACAGTCTGAAGAAGTTTAATGGAGGGGACGTGAGCACCATCTCGCCGACGAGGGGCTTTAACATTAAAGCACTGTCGTTAAAACGTGTAAAGTAAATACGGACACTAAAGTATTTAATTTTTAAATCAGAGAAGTACCAATCAGTCATGACAGTTCAGACTGGGGCCGTTATAAGGAAATCACCACTTTAGACATTAGACTTGTGCAGCAGCTCTGAAAGACAACATTTGATAATGTACCTGCAGCAGTCCTGCACCTGTTCCCCACACACACGACTACAGTCAGACGGCGTCACACCTGCAACAAGTAAAGGACGAGTTATTCAAAGCCACCTCACATGAATCAGAGCCATTTGAATTCTTGTTTAATCAGTTCGGTAACCAATCAGTCATGAATTTTCAGACTGGGGCGGTAATAAGGAAATCATCACTTTAGACATGTGCAGCCGCTCTGAAAGCAAACATGTTTATCATGTACCTGCAGCAGTCCTGCAGCGGTGCTGATCCACGAGTCAGATTGCATCAGATGGTGTCACACCTGCAACAGGTAAATAAAAAGAAGGCTGAGTTAGCAAACCCAGTGAACTCTCCTGAAGTCATAAGTACTTTAAATCTTGTTTTATCAGAGGGGTAACCAATCAGTCATGAATTATCAGACTGGGGCGGTAATTAGAAACTCATCACTTTGACGCAAGGAATACTAATCATTTATTAATATCAATTATTCACCCTGTTACTTTCATAAAGTTTCTTCCATTCCTCCAGTGAATTCATTTTACAACCTTAACAGCATATCTGTTGACAAAGCATCTCACGACTTGGGGAAGTGTATGAGATGCATGTTTTTTTTCAAGGCGTCCAGGCAAGCCAGGGTGAGTAACTGATTATAAGTATTTGACTAATCACAAGATACTTACATTCGCTTGGGCCATCCTGATAACTAGGGTTCCCAGTTCAGCATTGATGCTGACCTTTAGAGCAGTGAGCATCATGTTCCAGAGAGGCATCTGCAAGAGACAAAGGTCACGTGTCAGCACAACATTTTAACAGTTTAAGATGACGTGTACTGATGTCAGATATAGATTTTCTCAACAGGAGTTCAGACGAACGAGATTCCATAGATATATCTCATCATTTTCAGCAAGGCTGGAATAATGGCTGTTGGTTCTGTGTTTAGAGTCAGGACAGCTTACCTTTGAACTCAGCAGCACAGCTTTAGGCCTTCAGTCAATTCATCTGTTGGCAGAATACAGGTACATTTTAACTATGCATCTCCACTTCTACAATTTTAAACAAGTTAGCTACATCGACCAGGAGGCAAGATAAAGCAAACAAATTAAATAATGCAGTTTCTCAGTTGTTCGTGTCGTTTCACATCGGTTCAAAGTGAGCTAAGTTCATCATCATTGGAACTGCATTATGAAATGACATGAAGAATAAGGAGTAAAGGAGACTCACCCTAAACATTTTCTCAGCATGTCCTCAGCTTCACAAAAGATTCCTTCAGTCAATTCATCTGTTGGCAGAATACGGGTACATTTTAACTATGCATCTACATTTCTCCAATTGTTAACACAAGTTAGCTACATAGATCAGGAGCTCCAAAATTAAACAGATAATAAATAATGCAGTTTCTCAGTTGTTCGTGTCGTTTCACATCGGTTCAAAGTGAGCTAAGTTCATCATCATTGGAACTGCATTATGAAATGACATGAAGAATAAAAATAAAGAGTAAAGGAGACTCACCGTTCAGCTTTTCTCAGCTTCACACATCCACTGGTACGAGGCACTGAATAAGAAATTGGGACTTTAGTAGAGGTCAAAATATTACTTTTGTGGCAAATCACAATTGAAATATTTGATCAGGGCTTTGGTGAGAAACTGCCATGTGACATTATCGTCCAGATGTTTGACGGTTTTACACAATTTCATGCTTTCAAACAGTATTTCTTCAAATCATTTACATGTTGAAATATTCCTGTGTTGTCCTTGCCCAAAGCATCTTGAGAAACAAAGAGAGTTTAAACCACCTGCTTACATTTTTTATTATTTCTATCAGTTCATTTAGCGGTAATCAGATTAAATGTTGACATCACTGAAATCAGACATATGCTTGTCAAATGATCATCATATTTACACTCCAAGACAGAATAAACTCTTAAGCCACATTTCACTCACCTCAGTGCACTTGCAGCCGATTAGAAGAGCGCAGGCCAATCTAAAGAAAAATTAAAAATCAGTTTGATTATCGCATTACACGATGCATTAGGTGGAGCCCATGTGCTGCTCAGAATCCATTAACGAAGTTTATTCAAAGCTAATTCGGCAGGAGTTATGCTACTCAGAGTTTGAGTTATGTTTTCCACAAAAGATTTCAGTGAGAGAGTTCAATTGAAACATCACTGTAGCATGAGAGTCTGAGACTCCATGTTACACCCTGCTTTCACAGCCATTTAAAGAACATCTGACCATATATATGTTAACGAGCCACATGGTGTGGATAATTTACCTTTGCAGCAAGCAGTCTGTGGATCGTTCTTCCCCATCTAGAAACAAAAAGGAAGAATGCTTTAGCGGGGTGTAGCTAGCATGTCATTTCCTCTGTAGGCCGCCACGTGACCACTCCACGTGTGCAGGACTTCTTATTATACATCCATGTTGCAGAACGACATGAGTCGGCAAACATCACTTTAAAGTGTCTCACATCAGAATAATTAAGTCCAGTCACAGTCATTCAGTACAGGTCTGTGTAATTATCATCATTGAGAGACACTGCGGTCACAGCAAACGAGCGGCAGCCATTTTTAATAAGAGTCTAAAAACGAGTTAAAAATGTCACTAAATACTACATACAGCATTTAGAGAACATCCGGCAGGATAGTGAACAGCTAGCTCGGTGCTGAGCATGAGATAAAAGCTAACACACCACTGGGGAGTGTAAATTGGTAGAAAAGTGTAAAAGCTCAATTGCATATTAATTTTAATGTCACAGCAGTAGGTTACTAATCTTACATATTATAATAAACACGTACTATTTAACAATCAGGTGTGATAGGGTTGTTTCTTTAACCTGGTGCGTGCAGAAGTGTGGATAACGCTAGGAAGACGACCATCCTGAAATCCTGATGAAGAGTAATGGCGAAGCAGTCAGTGAGCAGCACCATCTCCCCGACGCTGGGCTTCAACATCCAAGCACTGGAGCACGCGCATTTATACGCCCGAGCAGACACACACACACACAGGGCCGCCCCTGACCAACTTGGGACCCCAAGCGACATTGTGAGATGAGGCCCCCCCCCAACCAACCAACAGGAGTGAAAACATTTTTTTTGGAAACAAAGTAGGCTACTTTGCAAATATAATTCCTGTTTATTATTATTATCAACACAGTTACTTTTTTATACAGTGAGGTAAATGGTAAATGTGCATGTATGTCGTTCAGTATGCGTTTACAGGTGAATACGTCTGCATTTCCTGCCAAATACTAGCCTCAAAAAGATTAGAATATAGTTAATGCAAATAAACTACTTCTACTAATAATCATAATCAATTCAATAATATAAATAATATATTATAATATAGTTGTAATATAGTCAAGACAAAACATGCTTATTACATGCTCAAAAAATAATATTTCTTAAATCTGTATTCAAATGTAGTTCCCTCTGTCAGCAATGTATCAACAACTACACACACATTTCTATCAGTATTTCTCTGTGTTGTGGTTGACATGATGATGACTGTTAGGAGTTAAGGGGAGAGGCTGAGAATCACCATGAAATGTGCAAATTGACATAAAAATGAATAAAAGGGGGGAAATGCTCCATGTTTTTTAGGCTGTAAACTTTAACTGTTATGTAAGCCAACTAGACAGACAGTGTATCACTCTTCCTCCTGTACATTAGCAGATAAAAGTCATAAAATACTTGAATGAATGGTAAATAAAGAATGCTGGAAATAACTGCATCTCCATTAGCCTATGCTATTGTTACGTCCCGACTAGGGGAAAAGGAAAGCAACATACACCAGAATGGAATTGGTAATAGTTATAAGTAGTTTTATTATAAAGCAAGGTGAAACAAAATGGAAGGCACGCAGCCTGAACAAACAAACGGACCAAAAGGGCGCCGACTTAACTAATGAACAAACAAAAGGAGGACTCTAACAAAGGGAGCCTGTTTACATACAAAGGAATAGATAATAACGAACTAAATAGCAACTAAAACCCTCACTGTCAAAGTGGTACAGTATAAATACAGGAAGCTGTAAAAAAACACAACTGAATTAGATTACAACAGTCACACAACACTAAACTAATCGAGACACATCTAATCACAATAACACGGATCAACACGGACCACACAAGTTAACCTACTGTCAACAAATTCACACACAAACTAGCAACTAGCGAGAGGCCTCCGCTCACCCAGCAGAGTCTCCAGAGTGATCGTCAGCCACAGGCTTTGAAGTAATCTCCAGCAGGTGCGCGCCGGCTGTGTGCTGCGATTGGAGTGCGTCGGGCCCGGCGTGCTCCAATCACAATCTTCGGGAGGCGGACCAGGAGATTGCAGCCAATGACGTCAGGGCACCCGCACAGCTCATTTACATATAAGACCGGAGACGACCAGAAAGGCAGCAGCCGTAACACTCCCCCCTTAAGACACAAACCCACAGGTTTTGTGAACCTAGCACACTAACGAAACTCCTAATAACACACATTCTAACATCACTAAACAACCCTACCTAATAACACACACTAACATCACAAACTCAACCTGCCTAATAACACACACTAACATCACAAACTAACCTGCCTAATAACACACACTAACATCACAAACTGGCTTCTCCTCGAACACAGCTTTATCTGGAAGCACCGGCACAAACACAGGCTCAGGCAATGAGACATCAGAGTCACTTTTACTTGCCTGTGCACTTGTGTGTGTAACCAGGCCAATGCTTTTTGGCTGGGCCATATTCTGCCGCTGTTCTTTACGCTTCAGCGCTGCACAGTTGGCGATGACATGTCCAGGTTGGTGATAGTAAAAACACTCTCTCTCCTCTCTGGTTACATTATACACATTCAACGGCTCAGTAGATGGTGCGGCAGACACACGGCGTGACCTCTCAGTAGCGACAGGGGAAAACACAGATGTATGCGTCAACACATATTCATCGGCTAACACAGCAGCAGCAGAGAGAGAGTTTACCTTTTGTTCATTCACGTACATAACAATGCGATCAGGCAAACTTTTCTTGCGGTAGCAATGCGCTCGAAGGCACCAAAATAGGCATCCACCTCAGTCTCACAGAAGGTTGGCACTAGCGAAATATTGTTACTCATGTCAAAGGCAGGTGAATGAGCTGGAAATGGCAAGTTTCTTCCGGCAGGATCAGAAGCACCGGATGCGCGCAGTTGGGAGTCTGGCTCCAGCTGACGCATCCTGACTTCCTTGTCTGCCCCAATTTCTAGCCTCCGCACCTCTAGCTGGAACTGTATCTGGCTCTCCTTATCTGCCGCCTCCAACTGAAGACGGGCGAGACGGACCTTCAGTTTACTCCCTTCCCGAGAGTCTGAGCTGCCAGGAGACGGTGGATTGTAACGAGGCGGCGTGGACGGTGCTTCAAACTGCCCGCCGCCTTCGCCATCACCACCTTCTCCTTTAGGCAGGACATTAGGCACAGTGAGCTCAGCTTATGCAGGCAGCACCAGAAAACCCCTTTCCACCAACTCATCCACCACCAGAGCCTGTAACTCTTTTTTTAATAATTGTTTTTCCACTGGGAGACTGAAATGTTGCGCTATCTCAAATAAGTCGCCCTTACGACACAGGTCCAGATGCTCATAGGACGGACAGACCAAGTGCCATATTCAGAAACTGCACACAAAATCCACCAAATTGTTTTTAGCAATAAAAAAACACTTATAACCCCAGGAATTAAATTATTTATCCCGGACGAGCCCCCATGTATGTAATTTACGTCCCAACTAGGGGAAGAGGAAAGCAACATACACCAGAATGGAATTAGTTATAAGTAGTTTTATTATAAAGCAAGGTGAAACAAAATGGAAGGCACGCAGCCTGAACAAACAAAAGGGCCAAAAGGGCGCCGACTGAATAGTAAACTTAAATAGTACTTCACACCGAGTACTTTTCACCCGTAGTTTTCACCCGTACTTTTCACCCGTACTTTTCACCCGTACTTTTCGCGTTTAGTTCCGTTAGTACCCCTGATGTCGCGTTCACACCAAAAAAATAACTAGTAAGTGCCGGGAACTTTTCACCCCATTTTTAGCGCCTGCTGAGAGCAGGTACTTTCCTGGGGGAAAAAAGTACCACAGTTCTGATTGGCTGGGCGATTGCAAACCACGCCCCGTAAAACTCTGAAATGTTTTGTAGAGCCGCCATTTTATTATCCTCGCATTAGCATTATTAGCATTAGCATTCGCCCAGCACACAAACGCAGAGAGACTAACTTATGGCAACACAAAAGAAAACATGGGAGCGGTGGAGATGAGGAGGTGTCAGCGTTCTGGCGATTTACTCGGAAGGCTTCATTTGTTTGGCACCCTGCAACAATCTGGGTTGTTTGCCCCCCAGGAAAAATAATTGCCCACCCTGCTAATAATATTAACTAAGATGGGAGGTGAGAAGAGTCTGCTCTCTGAGCATCTCAAAATGATAAAGACAATGACGCACCCAGCAATTTGTAATGTAATGTCAATTTGACAAACAAGATATGAAATTTCCAATCGAAAAACACTGTTAACTTTACTATAGGTGTGTACAATCGTAGATAAAAAATATAGCTAGATGACTTAATCCTAAACTAAGCCTGAACGCACAAAAAGGTCTTCAACAACTATATTGATTGCATTAAAGTTAAATTATATTCTGCCATTTCATTTCATTTTTCATTTCAAACCTTTATTTAACCAGATTGGTCCCATTGATATCATAGATCTCTTTTTCCAGGGAGACCTGCAGCATATCGTTCCACATGAAACATAAAACAATAAAGGACATTATACATTATATTTACAGGATACATTTGCATAGTTATAGACATTTACAAGTGGCCATAGTATCAACGAGCATTTCATTTAGCCTAGCTTTAAAAACATGCAGAGGAATGAGATTGCTCAGTTTCAATTCTTGCTGAAGACTGTTCCAAGCAAATGGAGCTGCGCACATAAAAGCTGTCTTACCTAAGACAGTCCTTGCTCTTGGCACATCTAACAATACTACATCATGCAATCTCAGACAATAGCTGCTTGCAACTCTCTGTGTTATCAGAGAGCAGATATAATATGGGAGTTTACCCACCAAAGCTTTATAAATAAAAATGTACCAATGACTGAGCCTCTTTACAGTAAGTGATGGCAGACCTGCCTTGGCATACAGGGTACAGTGATGAGTAAGTGCTTTACAATTTGTGACAAATCTCAGTGCGCTGTGATAGGCGGCATCTAACTTGTTCAGGCAATAGGCAGGTGCATTCATATACAACAAATCACCATAGTCCAGCACAGGTAAAAAGGTCACAGTGACTAGCCTTTTCCTGGCTTCAAAAGAGAAACAGGACTTGTTTCTGAAAAAGAAAACTAGTCTAACCCTCAGCTTTTTAAGCAGGTTATTGACATGAAGTTTAAAAGTAAGACAATCATCCAGCCAGATACCTAGGTATTTATAACTGGTAACCACTTCAAGTACTTGTCCTTGCATAGTAACAATATCCAAAACAGGCTCTGGTGTCTTTTTAGCTTTTGAAAATAGCATTACCTTGGTTTTATCAACATTTAAAATAAGCTTAAGTTCAGCAAGCTGAGTCTGAATAATGTTAAAAACAGCCTGTAATTTAACACCAGCCTCCTTAATGGAGGAACCTGCACAATACATCACGGTATCATCAGCATACAAATGTAAAGTAGCTTCATCCACATTTTCACCTAAACTGTTGATATATATGGAGAATAAAAGTGGACCTAAAACAGAACCTTGAGGAACACCATTAGCAATGTTTAACCACTCAGAAGACAGCCCATCAAAGTGAACACATTGGAACCTTTCAGAGAGGTAGTTCACAAACCAACCCACTGCATGGCTGGATATGCCAATACTGAGTAGCCTCTGCTTCAAGATGCGATGATCGACGGTATCAAACGCTTTGGAAAGGTCAATAAATAGAGCTGCACAACTCTGCTTATTGTCTAAAATACTCGTAATGTCATTCACCACTTTCATTGTGGCAGTGATGGTGCTATGTTGTTTTCTGAAGCCTGACTGATGTTTAGACATTTTTACATAAAAACTCCTTTACCTGTTCACTCACTAGGCGTTCGAGCACCTTCGCCAGAACTGACAATTTAGAGATTGGCCTATAGTTATTTTAAATAGTTGCCTCCCCTCCTTTTAGTAAAGGCAAGACATAAGCTGACTTCCATACTTTTGGAATTGCATTTGTGCTGAGGGAGAGGTTAAAAAGAGTAGTAAGAGGAAGAGCAATAAAATCTACAGCTATCTTTAAAAAGAAAGGTTCTACGTTGCCATTGATTTGAGCATTTCTATTGGTGATGTTTTTGAAGACTATGAGTTAATCTCTCTTTTTTTCTCCCTCTTTCAGACTCCTCTCACTCCTATCTAGGATATTGGTTTCCTCGAGTGGAAACATCTATATCTTCAGCCTCAACCCTCTCATCGCTGCTGTTACGGTTGGACATACAGTTGAAACTTTTTGGGGATTTTTGCTTTTTTGGGGATTTCATTTTTCAATGGGAGTTATTGGTTATTTGATGGATGTGGAGATGCAAGGACTGTGGCTATTCATGTACCAGAAGATCTGAACTGCTAAAATATTATAGACTAGATCATCAACATTATGGAAGGCACCATTCTTATCCCTGCCTATATGAAAACTGCCCATTTTCATGTAAAACATGGAATGCACTACTGAAGCATCTTTGTACACAACACCCTTCTCAGCAATCCTCAAGAGCAGATATCTCGCATTTTAAGTGCCATCTTTGTGACGAAAATCAACTTGCTACTGAAACAGACTTTTTTCACCACATTGGCCAACATTTGAAAAATAATTAATTAGTTCCTTGTATTTATGTTGATTGTTCATATCAAACCAACATATATGGAAGTTTCCACACTCATAAATGGAGAAAACACAAAGTGTGTACAGTTAGAGATTTAAAACCTGGAATAGTTCACAGATCACTCTTCAATCCTTCTGCTTTGGATTCAGTTAACAGTGACACTGAGTTAAATGAGGATTTACAATTTGAAGAACTAACTTTTGAAGAACCTAGAGATTTGAGAAAAGATGTTGAGCTAAAATTAGCCTCAGTTTTACTGAAATTGGAACATAGCTACCTGGTGTCAAGTGCAGCTGTAAATATACTCCTTGAGGAACTGCAATATCTCATTGGGACTGTGTCTGTGCCGGTCACTCAGGAGACTATCACTCAGTTTTTTGTGGATCATAACTGTCGGGTAGATGAATCACTTGTCTAAGAGTTAGCGACAGAACTCTGTACCTCACATCCTATTCAACTTGTTATTGGAAAAGAAGGCCCATTATCTACTGCATGGAGGCGCAACAAATATTATAGAAGTAAGTTCTGTGTAGTGGAACCAGTAGAATATGTAATTGACCGAAAGAACAGAAGGTCCTTTCAATATATTCCTGTACTAAAAACGTTGCAGCAGGTTTTGAATTGTGAGACTATCCTCAGCAATGCAGTTAATTTAAAAGAGAAACTTCAATCAGTGTCAAGTGAGAGGCAGGTATACAGATGTCTCTGGGATGGTGCGAACTTTAAAGAAAACAGTCTTTTATCAAATGAGTGTGCAGTTTCATTAATTCTGTACATAGATGATTTTGAGGTTTGTAATCCCCTTAGGACTTCGCGCAAAATACATAAAATCTGTGCCATATACTGGATTTTAGGCAATCTTCCACCTGGTTCACACTCTTCATTGTCATCAATCTACTTGGCTACATTGATCAAAAGTGATGATGTAAAGTTGTATGGATACAAGGCAGTTCTTGAACCTTTGATTAATGATATCATTATTTTAGAGCAACATGGAATATTTGTGGCCAAGTTAGGAAAATGTGTAAAGGGAACAGTGCAATGTGTTGGTGCTGACAACCTAGGTGCTCATAGTCTTGCTGGTTTTGTGGAGAGTTTTTCGAGTGCTTATGTTTGTAGGTTTTGTACAGCTCGGAAATTAGATTTTCAAACGAGGGACGTAGGAAGTGGAGCATTCTCTTTGAGGACAGAGGAGGGTCACGCAAGACATCTTAAAACACTTGAGGAAGAATCATTGGCCAATTGTTTTGGTATTAAGAGGAGGTGTGTTTTGTCGGAAAAATTTGCTCATTTTAATGTCACAACTGGCTTTCCACCAGACATCGTTCATGATCTATTTGAAGGAATTGTTCCTCGTGAAATAGCTCTTTGTCTCTCTGAGTTCACCTCGAAGAAGTACTTTACTTTGGAATTTTTGAATGACTCTATAAAAACGTTCCCCTTCAAGTGGACAGATAAAACAAACTGTCCCCATCCTGTGCCTCTTACCTATTCAACAAGGAGAACAGTTGGTGGCAATTCTCAAGAGAATTGGAGTTTGATCAGGTTTTTGCCGCTCCTCCTGGGACAGAAAGTGCCTGCTGATGAACCTGCCTGGAATCTCCTCACTGACTTGAAGGACATAGTTGACCTTGTTGTCACACCGGTGCACACTGACGAAACGATAGCTTATTTTAATTTCAAAATCTCTGAGCATAGAGTACGGTTTAAGGAGATTTTCCCAGACTCCAACTTGCTTCCTAAGCATCACTTCTTGGAACACTACCCACAGCTAATCTTTTTTTGTGATCAAATTTTTATTGATGTTAATACACGACATGTACAACTACAAGCACAACATTTTATTTTTTTTTCCTTAAATGAAATAACTGAAAGTACACAAGAGAAACAAAATTAGATAAAAATAATTACTTACAAAATATACAAAATGCAGAATTCAGAACACACAAGACAACGAAAATAAAATAAACCCTACCCTCCCTCCCAGACATATAAACACACATACACACACACACACACACACACAGGGAAACGCAAAGGTCGCAATTGAAAAGGCTGTGGATTATGGAAAGGGAGAAATCATTCTAAAAGATCTTTGAAGGAATCGACTGCAGAGCGCCAATTGTTTATATTAGTGTCATTTGTCCTATTTATTCGGGCAGTTGACAACTCTAGATAAACAACATCCAGGGATGCAAGGACCCAGTGTCTGAAGGTGAGGGAATTAGGAGGCTTCCATCGAACCGCAACCATCTTTTTTGCAGCTGTTAGGCCAGCTAGTAAGATGCGCATCTTAAGCTTGGTGATATTGAGCTTTGACAGATCATTCAATAGTAGAGCGGGTGCAGTCACCGGCACTGTCACTGAGAGCACACGTGACATGCCAGAAGCCACTTTAGTCCAGAATAGAGCGACTGGGGGACAGTCCCACATCATGTGCATAAACGTGCCAGGGGACTTCATAGTGCATAAACTACATGAGGGATCGTCTATCATTTTCATACAGTGAAGTTTACGTGGGGTAAGATATGTTCTGTGGACATAGTTAAAGTGAATCTGTTGGTGATCGGGATTCCGAGAAGCTTCTTTTATGCTTGACCAAACACCCTCCCAACTGAAATCAGGGTCTAAAACTGGGCAGTCACATCTCCATACTCTGTCCAGCTGTAGGTTATCGTAGGAAGCCTCCAGAAAGAAATTATACAGTGTAGACACCATACCCCTGTTTTTCCCTTGTACAGTAAACAACTTATAAAGAGGATGAACGGGTATAGGTTGTTGCCATGGGACACCATGTGCCTTGAGAGCAGATCTGAGCTGCAAATAGAAGAAAAACGAGCTATACCTGGCAGATTGAATGCACTCTTAATTTCTTGAAAGGAACACAAGCCCCTGTTATCATAAATGTCACTCAAGTGGTGAATACTGCTGTTGCTCCAATGAGAGGATGAGACAGGTCTCCCACCAATTAGCAGACCTTTATTATTATATATAGGAGAAAGTGTGTGCCACTTGCAGGAAATCTTACATTGTGATTCAGCTGTGCGACATATCTTGATGAGATGTGAAACTATAGGGCCAAAGCGTAGTTGACATTGCCTATTTGTTAAATTGGCAAAAAGGATATCCTGCAGGTTCCAAGGTTGTACGATATTTTCCTCTATATTACGCCAAGAAACGGAAGCATTAGGGTTAAGCCACACCAGTAACGGACGAAGCACAAATGACCAAAAATACAATTTAAAATTAGGCACCGCCAGACCACCACCTTCCCTCCTCCTCTGTATAGTGGATAATTTCAGTCGTGGACGCTTTGAATTCCAGATAAAGCGCGAAATAAAAGACTGGATTTTTTTCCAATAGTCAACCGGGGGTGAGAGGGGGATCATTGAGCTGACAAAATTAATCCTGGGTAAAATGTTCATTTTGACTATAGATATTCGGGCCCGAAGACTGTTCGGAAGGCTAGTCCATCTTTCCAAATCCATCTTAATCCTGTTCCATGTTTCTGAGTAATTATATGTTACAATACGATTTAACGATGGGAACATTTCTATCCCAAGATATTTAAAGTGCTGGACAACTGGGACATTGGGTGGAAATTGAAGCATTTTAGCTGACTCATTAAGGGGTAAGAGGGCAGATTTAGACCAATTAATCCTAAAGCCAGAGAGACAACCAAACTCCTCACAAATAGATAACAATACAGGCATAGATTGAGTCGGTTTCTCCATGAAAACCAGAATATCATCTGCGTATAGCGCCACCTGATGGTGAGTGTCACGAACAGAAATCGGATGTATACTAGGGGATTGGCGTATCATTTGGGCTAGAGGTTCAAGGGAGAGTGCAAAAAGTGCTGGGCTCAGTGGACATCCCTGACGGGAAGATCTAGAAACAGGGAATAACGCGGAGGATAATTGCCCAGTGAGCACCAGAGCTGAGGGATTAGAGTACAGCACCTTAACCATATGTATAAAGCCATTACCAAAACCCATTTTCTCCAGCACAGACCACAGAAAGGACCACTCTAGTCTGTCAAAGGCTTTCATTGCATCAAGAGACAGCACCGCTGCCGGGTCTTTTTTGTCTACTGAAGAATCTATTATATGGAGAAGACGTCTAACATTATCAGCAGCTAGCCTTGACTTTATAAACCCAGTCTGATCACAGTTAACTAAGGTTGGCATATAATCCTGAATGCGCCTGGCAAGCACTTTTGCAAATATTTTTAGATCCGAATTTAATAAACTTAGAGGCCTGTAACTAGCACAATCTGTCGGGTCCTTATCCTTCTTTAAGAGCAAGGAAATCAAGGCTATGTTCACGTCCCTCGAAAAACTGCCTTTATCTATCGAATACATTATCATATCCAAAAGTAGTGGACCCAGTTTATCCCAAAATGCTACATAAAATTCGGGAGGTATCCCATCTAAACCTGGTGATTTGTTTCGTTGCATGTTGCGTACTGCATCTTTTAATTCCTCTAAGGAAATGGGATCATCAAGATGGGTGGAATCAGTGACTGCAAGCTGTGGTAAGTCTAGCTGACCGAGAAAGGCGTCACATCTATTCTTGTCCAACTGAACCTCTGACTTATATAAATTGGAATAAAAGGTTTGAAAAGTCTCATTTATTTGCTTTGGCTCAGTTGTGACATTACCATTCAAAGATTGAATGGAGGGAATATCTGCAAAGTGCTCACTAGACCTGATTTTTGAAGCCAAGAGGTGACTGGGCCGAGACCCGTGGAAGTAATAGCGCTGCCTAACCCTATGTATTAGAAATTCTGATCGTTGTTTCAAGATATCATTTATTTCCTTTTTGACAAGTTCACGTTTAGATGCCGTTTGTTTAGAGTAATTATTCTGCAAAATGGAGTCAAGACTAGCAAATTCTGCTTCCAAAGCCTGTAATCTGGCGGATCTTTCCTTACATACATTTGAAGAGAACAATATGGTATTGCTTCTTATAAAGCCTTTGACTGCATTCCATAATATTCTTGGGTCCTCAACTGAACCTATATTTAAGTCAAGAAATTCTTCCAATTGTGTCAGGAGTTGTTCTTTATATTTTCCATTTCCTAGTAAAGTGGAATTGAGGCGCCATCTAGTGGCGCGCTTGGATAAATTGCCCAGAGTCGCACAACAGAGTACTCCCTTGTGGTCTGATAGGGCAATAGGAAGCAACATTACACTATCGACTTTCTGGAAAAGTTGTGGAGAGGTAAAAAGATAATCTATCCTAGAAAAAGATTTGTGTCTGGCTGAGAAAAATGAATAATCTTTAACCTGTGGGTTAAAAGCTCGCCACATGTCCACTAGTCCCAAACTCCCAGCCCAAGACTGGAGCGCAGCAGTAGCCGACTCCTGATCTCTAGAGGCTGTTAAACTTGACCGTTCATTTGAATTCCATACTGCGTTCATGTCCGCTCCCACCATGATAGCATACTCGGTTAATTCTAGCATTTTTTTAGTTAAGGTATCATAAAAATCCTTATCAAATGTATTTGGGGCATAGGCAGAAATAAGAGCCACCTTTCTCCCATAAACTTCCACCCTGGCAATAGTTATCCTCCCTGCAGTGTCTGCCCACATGTCCAGCACCTTAACGTTCAAATTACGTCTAGATACAATGGCTACTCCTTTGGTTTTGGAGTTAGCTGAAGAGGATGCAATAGTGTGATAGAATTTATTAGCAACGCGGCCGGAATCTTTACTCAGCAGGTGCGTCTCTTGTAGGAAAGCCAGATTAATTTTACGGCGATGTAACATAGTCAACACACTAGCTCGCTTGTGAGGTGCATTCAACCCATCACAGTTCCACACAAGAATAGATAAATCACCCATTGGGCTGCACTGCTCTGGAAGATGTCAACAATAAGCTGAGTGGTACGTCAGATGATAAACAACCATATTTACTAAACCTGTAAACGAGACCAAAATAGAATGGAGTCCCTCCCCACATAATCAATCCGAGAAGATGTAAGCGTTTCCCATAACTGGACAAAGACAAAAACAAGACAGTCCCCCATACATTTCCCCGGTAACAAAAACAAGATGATACAGAAAAATAAAGATTAAAGACGATACATAAAATAACTAAACAGTACATTAAACGGATATTCCTAAATTGATCCGTGATCTGATTGGATATGGGGCTGCAAAAGGATTATAACTACCCTTCTACCCAGTACTTAAAGCTTACTAAACCGTTGTTAACAGACTAAATGAAATAACCTAAGGCAACAATGAGCTTAGTTATTAGAAGAAAAGAGAGCAAAAAACGTAAATAGGTAACATCATAGCATACACTGTTCCGATAACCAACGCACATTTTACCGGCCATTGTCCATTCACATCCGGCATGCACAGCGGATCCGCCGTGATATAGATCAAAACAAAAAGCCGGCTGTGTTTGTATTAAAGTCCAGAGTCTATTACGTGGTGTGGGATCCAAAAATCAAGCAGTAGGCTCGCAAGTTAGTCTGATCAGCCAAACAATGATAAACAACTATCCGTCCCCAAATAAGTCCAGCGTCAGACAGAAACAAATAAAAAGAAGCCTGCAGAAATAATCCAAAACTCTGTAAGAGATCCCAGACCACGCAAAGCAGTGTGCATTGAATCTAAAACAGCGACGCTATATAGTCCAGCAGGTTCCAAAAGACCGCTATTCGCCGTCAGACGAGCGCCCAGGTCCCGGGTCCCCATCGGTTGGTGCATCCTGCACTCCTGGCAGGGAGACGATGAAGTCTTCGGCATGTCCCGGGGAATGAAATGTCTTAACTTGACCAGCTCCCTTGACCTTCAGTGTAGCGGGGTAAAGGAGGAAAAATTCCACCCCTTTGGCACGGGCGGTATCCATTGCCCGGGAGAAAGCCTGACGACGTTTAACAGTGTAGCTGCTGTAGTCAGGGCCCGCAGTGCTGGAATTGGGCCGGTACTCACCGGTACGCAGTACCGGCACTTCTGGTTCTGACCCATGGAGTACCGGCACTTCTTGCTCAGTACCGGCATGTTGGCGGTACTCCGGTACTCATGCACCGTGCCAGTACTCAACACTCTCCCGCCGTTCTTATTATACATCCATATATATATATACAGCCGCCCGGTACTCAGTAGATGCGTCATGAGGTGCCGAACGGACATTCTCATCGCTCTAACCGCTGGAGTTTCACAGCGGCTGTCAGCTGTTTACTCCTGTCATTCAAACAGAACGTGCTGGAGAGGGGGCGGGGCTTATCTTCTCCATGTAAATACTGTGGTGGAAACGACTATGTCAAAATTAACCTATTTGACCGTGATTTAATAGTAATACACGTTTCAAAATAATAATAATAATAATAATGCCGAAGTAACAACATACTGAAAACTGTTAGTAAAACCATGTTTTAATACTTTACAATTTACATACCTAGATGCACGTGTGTTGTGTTTATGCAGTGCAACTCCCACCCAGTGGGTGGCTATGTAGAGTGATAGAACAGAGCAGGCACGCCCCCGAGAGAAGGAAAGCAAGTCACGTCACAAATTAGCATTTCTAAAATGTTAGCTTGGATTAATAAAAGTGCAAAAAGACAGCGGTTGTCGCCGGAAGAAACTTCAAATACAGAGAATGCTGTGCCTGTGTTGGAAATTGTGTCTGATGGGGAGCTTTCTTTGGTTGATCCTCCTGCTCCAAGTTCTAGTGCATTAGCATTAGCACTAGCTCCGCCGCCTCCTCCAGAGCCTCTAACGTTAGCTGCTGCTGGCGCAACTGCCACCACCAACACCGGGCAAAGCGATGCACCTGACTGCTGGACAACGGACCAGGTGCAATATTTTTGCAAGACCAATGCATGGCTCCTTCTTAAAGATAAGAAGCTAGGATGTCGGATATGCAGAGATCATGTCAAATCTTTGGGAATACACACTGGACAAGGACTGAAACTGTCAACTGAATGGGGTGAGTGTGCAGTGTCTCATTTCGGTGTTGACAAGGGCAAACAACAAGCTAGCCTGAGAAAAAAAATCAAAGAACATAAAGAATCACAAGCCCATGTAAAAGCTGCTGACATCCTTACATCTGCTTCACGTGAAACTATTCAACATCAAGTGCAGTCTATGCATAAATCTGAATTAGACACCACTATCAGAGTTTTTCGAACGGCATATAAAATTGGCAAACATAGCCGGCCATTCACAGACATGCCAATTGATTTGAATGTACAGAAACTGAATGGGCTGAACGTGGGCAGGGTTTTGCACTCCAATAAAACCTGTGGCGAAATCATCGACCACATAGCTCATGAGCTGAAGAAAAAAAATGGCAAAAGACATTACAGAAAACCAAAGAAAACTCTGTGTTTTGGTCGATGAATCTACCACTATTAGTGGTAAAACGGTGCTTGTTGTGTGTCTACGCTCAGCATTAGCTGATGCTGAGCCCGAAACGTTTTTTTGGGAGCTGATCGAGTTGGATGGAACAACGGCTGATGACATCACAAAGGCGTTAATGGAGTGTCTTGGAAGAGATTTTAACGAGGACTTTTTAGGTCAGTGTTTCGTTTCTTTTGCATGTGATGGGGCTTCAGTCATGCTAGGGAAGAGAACAGGCGTTGCTACCCAGTTGTGTAGTAAATTCCCAAGCCTGTTTGTGTGGCACTGCTCCAATCATCGTCTAGAGCTGGCAGTTGGGGATGTGGTCAAGGAGGTCTCAGGGCTCAATCATTTCCAGATCTTTTTTGACAAACTCTATTCCTTGTTCCATGCCTCCCCCAAAAATCAGAGGCAGTTAGCGCAGTGTGCGCAAGCAGTCGGACAGCGTCTCCTGGTGATAGGGCGTGTTTTGTCCATCCGCTGGGTGGCTTCAAGTGAAAGGAGCGTCAGAGCAGTCTGGGAAAACTACCGAGTGCTTCATGATCACTTCACAAATGCTGCAAACGACACGAGCAGGGATTCCAGAGACAGAGCAAAGTACAAGGGCCTGGATGATGTGCTCACATCTGCAACGTTTGTCAGCAATCTGGGACTGATGTACGATGCGCTCACAGAGCTCAGCGACCTCTCTCGGCAACTCCAAAAAAGAGAGATGACACTGCCTACAGCAGATAGGCTCTTAACTCGAGAAATACGAGTTTTTGAATCCATGGTCACCATGCCTGGCCCACACATGACTACAGTTCATACAGCTCTAGCTGAGAAGTCCTTCAAGGGTGTTGCCCTGCGTGAGAATGGCAGGCTTGTACAGATTCATGCAGGTCAGTTTTTCCGCAGTATGGTAGAGAATCTGAGACACAGAATGACTTCCACAACCTCCTCTCATGTCAGCACAAGAGAAATCCCATTACATGGCCGGGAGGCCCGGGACAATCAGCTAATCCAGGACATGAAAGTTATCCATCCTGGAAGTTGGCCTGAAGAGGAGTTAGACGTACAGTATGGGGACGTAGAGGTGCTACGTTTGTGCGAAGTGCTGAAAGTGGACAGAAGAGAGACTGTTCAGGGCTTTCGCGAATAGGAAACCAGGGCATCCCATACACCTGCTGCCATGGAGCCTCTACTGAAAGCAGTCCGAACCATCGCTGTCTCCACTAGTGAGTGTGAGCGGGCATTCAGCTGCATGAACGATATCCTTACTGCAAAAAGGAATGCTCTCTCTGTCAGCCGACTGTCCAGCCTGGTTTTCATTAAATGTAATGGACCATCACTAGGACAGTTCAATCCGGAACAGTATGTGAGGTCCTGGCTGGCAAAGGGAAGGAGAAGTGCTGATGAAAGAGCCTGTCCAGCTCCAGCCCCTGATACTGATGTCCCCAAGGCCTTCTGGAGCCTTTTCTAACAATGTGAAGTATATTGCAAAGCAGCTCACCCAGTGAGAAGAATTTTGGCATAATGTGCCGATTTGTACAGATCCTGGAGATAGAAGGACTTCAGACCAACCAGGGAGTTATCTGATCAGCTTGGTGTTCAATGTAACTCTTTACCATGGCTCAGACTTTGTTACTTGCAGTTACAGTTTCTCATTTTAGATTGTGCAAATTTTGCATTTGTTTTTACTAGGGCCGGGACTTTAACGCGTTAATTAAGATTAATTAATTACACAAAAATTAACGCGTTAAAAAAATTAACGCATTTTAATCGCACTTATTTTTGCACCGCGGAACGTTTCTCACTGGATGAGTTTCAGGCGTACCGATTATACTGGAGCACCAACTAACGTTCATGACTTCAGACAACAACAAACCACAGTGAACAACAGTGGGAAATGTTGTTTTAAAAAACGGACGGATGGAAGCGTCGATAAGAGCACGGTTGTGTGCAAATTATGCAAAAAGGAATTCGCATATCACCGCAGCACATCAAGCCTCAAGTATCACCTCAATGCAAAAACATATAGCAGCTAGCGTGGAAGCTAGCGTGGACGTTAGCCTCTTTTATCGCGTTCACACCATACAGTCTATGGTTCACACCAAAAAGAGCCGGTACTAAAATTAGTTACTGAGAACCTTTTTACCCCCACGAAAGTCCCTGCTAGAGAGCAGAGAGTTGCTAGAGAGCAGGGACTTTCGTACGGCTCTCTTGTGAGAAAAGAGCTATATTTCTGATTGGCTGGGCGGATTGCAAACCACGCCCCGTAAAACTCCCAAAAAGTTTGGTGAAGCCGCCATTTTATTATCCTCGCATTAGCATTATTAGCATTAGCCCAGCGCAGAAACGCAGAGAGACTAACTTATGGCAACACAAAATAAAACATGGGAGCAGTAGAGATGAGGAGGTGTCGGCGTTCTGGCGATTTACTCGGAAGGCTTCAGTAGAAGCTGCTGGGACTCCCAGCAGCTTCTACTGAAGCCAGTCCCCAACTCCGGGGACTTCCGGCCGGGGACTTTGGGCGGCAGTATACGCCGTGAAGTGGTTTGCGGCCTGCCAGTAAACCCAAAGCAGAAGAAGAAGAAGTGACGTCAGCGGCTTCATTTGTTCTCATGAACTAAGTTCTCATGAATCTTTGTGGGAAAAGTACTGCGGTGTGAATGCGCCTAATGGTATACTAAAATCCATGTGAAAAAAATTGCTTCTCACTGTTCTCAGGTCAAATATTTATATGCGATTAAAAATGCGATTAATTTCGATTAATTAATTACAAAGCCTCTAATTAATTAGATTAATTTTTTTAATCGAGTCCCGGCCCTAGTTTTTACATGTTCTTTGTTCATGCTCTTTATCATTTTTTCTGAGTTGGAAAGTTAGATTGCATCATAGTTTACTTTATACATATTTGTATTCTTCAGTGGTGAAGTATATTGCAAAGCAGCTCAGCCATGTGAGAAGACTTTTGGCACTTTTTCGTTTTTCGTTTTCTGAGTTGGAAAGTTAGATTGCATTCAAAATGTACAGAAATACTTAATTTTGTTAAAGCTTTTTATAAAAAATGCTTCTGACCAGAGCTTTGTTTCCTTGTCATTAATGTTGAACACCACCAGAGGGGCTCTCACCTGAAAGGTCTCTGCTTCATGTGTCTTCAGCAGAAGATCTAGACTTTGATTGCTATATTTTCAGTTAATATTGACCTTACTGAGCTTTAGCCATATCCGCTGCCTATCATAAAAAATGTTAAGTACAGTGAACCTTTCTAAAATATACAGTAGTAAAGAGACAAACCCACCAGCATTATAGTAGCCAAATTCTTGTTTGTGGGCTGTATATATAAAATTGACTTGAAAAAGTTGCTGATTTTAGAGTACTGGCACCTTTTTCATTCCAATTCAAGCACTGGTCAGGGGAGAAGCGAATCCTCCGTCCATCAATCGTGAGCGGGGCTTTCTTTGCGGCACGGAGTATGTCTTGGCGGGTGGTGTAACGGAGAACGTTGAAAATCAAAGTGCGGGTAGCGCCTACCTGCTTCTTCCTGTCGTCGCTGTAGATACGATGAGCTCGCATTAACTCGCCCTTCAGATTACCTAAGGAGGGGAACCACTTTGGAAGTGAGTGTGTCAGAAATTGTATGGCGTTAGACCCTTCAAGTCCTTCCGCTAGCCCAGTTATACGGACGTTGCATCTTCTGCTCCGGTCCTCCATGTCCGCTAGCTTGAGTTGCATCATGTCCAGCGTATCCTCGTGGGTGGCTAGCATACCCGAATTTTTCACCACATCCACCCGTATCTTGCCCATCTCTGCCTTAACGGTGCCGATGCTTTCACTCAGTACCATCAAGTCCGTTTGGATAGAAGTCAATTTCCCCTCCGTCTCCTTTCCCATCTGTTGGAGTTGGTCGAAGCGCGAATCCAGATAGCCTCGTTGCTTCTCAAGCACCGTGTCGGCTAACGCCTCCATGTCAGACTTCCCCCTCGTCTCGGGACCCTTTTCAGGCGGCGACTTTTTGCTCTATTTAGACATTGCCTTCGATCAAACACTCAGAGGCTAAAATATATATTTTTTAAATGGTCTCAACGGTATATATTTACAGAATTAGCATCACTGGGTTGAGCGAGTTTAACCTATGCTGCCATCTTGTCCAGCTGATCACGTGACTCCCCCACAGCTAATCTATCAGTTTGGTCCTCTAGTTTCTCTCTGGACTTTAAGATTTGAAGCCAAGCATAGCTTTTTTAAGAGAGTTGTACGACACACTAGCTGCTTTAAAAACTTGTTGTTGTCCTTGGCAGAGAGACACCAGTTATCCATGGCACACCAGCTCTACTCATGTAGCTTTCCTAAGCCTCTACTGGAAGTGAAAAAGTTCTCAACTGTTTGCATTGACGTCCTGAAAGATGATATTGCACAGGCTGTCAAACACCCAAATGTGAAGGAAGTTTCTTTGGCCGAAAATGTCATCTATAACGGATTTAACTACAGACTTGGAATGATCCTTGCTCATGGATCAATCGGAGGGATGCCTGCATTCACTGAAATCATCCAGATGGTGGTTCTCAAAAAGGAATTGGTCTTCATTGTTCGGAAACTAAGTTCTTGGTACATGGAACACTACAGAGCCTATCAACTCGAAATCTCGCTTCAAAGAAGATTGAAGTTTTTGAGGCATCTCAACTGACCGATCCTTACCCCCTGGCAGACTACACAGTTGGGGCCATGCGGCTTATTACACTCAAGCGATATATTCAAGGTTAGCATAAAGTAATATCTGTTTGGGGTGGGTCGGAATCAAAGTGGATGTGATGAATTATGCAGGTTAATTTTGTTTTCATTGTAATTAACATGAATGATCATATCATTTAAATTCAACAGAGCTAATGTTGCACGTAAAACTATTTGTTCATAGCACACAATCATTAGTCAACCATGAACAAAGCACATCTCTAATATCTCTTTCTCTCTCTCTCCAAACCCCACCCTTCTTTCTTTCCCTCCCACTCAGAGGATCTCCAAACATGGCGGGCGTCACGTGGCTCCTGGTGATTTTAGAAGGGGACAGTCGCATCAAGCTGGAGCTTCCTAATGGCATCCCCTCCTCGGTTGACGAAGTCATCCAAGAAATAACGAATTTCTGTGGTCTAACTAATGAAATACGGCTTCAATACAAAGACGCTGATTTCGGCACTTGGGTTAACTTAACTTCAACTTCAGAACTCAAGGATCTTGCCACTTTGAAAGTTATTAATGTAGTACCCAGTGTGACTTTATTCTTAGAGCCAGTGGAATACTCTGTGGATAATGTGATGAAAACTTCTGTGCAGAAAGGATGGAAACTGGAGCGACTTTAGTCAAACACTGATATTTATTGTGAGTAGAATACGGCCGGAGAGGTCCCAAAGTATATCACACTTCCTTGTGAGCCACCTAGCAACACTCTAAAGACAAAGCGTGGAAACATGGATAGATATATCCTTAAAGGAGGGTCCTAAAAAGCCCGCCTTTCCTATCTTAATCATTACCAGACATTGGAACAAAGAACCCGTTTGTATTACAAACCCACATGTGCCAAACCCCTCCCCCACAGGAAGTCAGAGGACCTCTTGACCTGTGTCCTTCTCACATTACAGGCAGGAGTATATGTGATTTAACGAAAAGCATATCTTTGTGACTAACAGTTTCTCAGAATAGCTGAGAAACTCAAGACACAAAGAGATCGGATTAAAATATTCTCTGACAGATAAGGCTAATTTTCAAAGCCAAGATGATTCCAGTATGTCTTCATCTGCATGCTCAGGTGACACATTACCCGTAAGCAGCCCTTCTTCGGGACACCTACAGAAAGGAGCAGTGGCCCAAGGTGTTCCTCATCCCTACTTTCTCTCATTCAACAGAAACACAACTTAGGGATGGAAATGCAGAGCACCAGAGAAGCCAGGTTAGACTCACTCCCAGCTCTAAAATGCTTTCCAACATACTGGAAACGCTCGCTGACAAAGTCTATTCATACAAATCCTATCCTAGCGATGCAGACTTCAGTGAAGTGGCAGAGGCACTCACACAGACACACCCCTGTCTGAAAGAACCTGGGTCCTTCAACCACAGTTACGGATGGAAACAGAGACTCAAGACGAAGATGTACAACTATCGCACATACCTGAAATCACATAGTTCATCATCTGACGAGCTGACTGTGAATACTGTGAAAAGAAAGTTGCCGACGGATGCCCACCCAGCAAAGAACATAAAGAAACCTAGGCGAGCTGAGTCTAATCATTACCCATCTCTGCCTTTCAACGAGACACCAGAGTCCATGGAGCAAGAGAGAGTGGCCCTCATGTCTGAGGTAAAGAAAAGGAACAATGTCCAAACAATAAGACAGAAGATGGCTCGGACGTTCGCATTTCGGAGGCAAGAAATTGTCGACAAGAAAACATCTTTGCACGAAATGATCGAGAGATGGCCAGCACTCTTCGAAGTTCAAGAGGTACACTAACTTTACTCATAGTATGTATGTATATGTGTGTGTAATCAAATGTACGTAAAGCTAAATCACATGCTTTTGCATGAGGCACATATCCTTTGTCTGTTTTTGATATATATATATATATATATACCTATACTACCTATATTCCCTAGGTGAATGAAGCATTCATCAGAGTAACCACAATACCCCTTGAAGCAAGGTTCATGCAGAAACTTGACGAGAAGTGCAGTGAACTAATTCAAGTCGTCAGAAAGAAGGGTGGAGCTATCCGGGAGAAGACAAAGCTCCTGCCATTTGTGGAAACGGTATGTACAGATGTTTTTTTACTTTACTGCTCACTTACATATATGCCTCAATAACAATAGATATATCTTTCAATACATAATCAATTATTTATAGCATTGGTCACTGATCCGACACGGCAACCTTTTAGCCAGAGGTTTCATAGACTTGGCACATTCATTCTTCATGTTCATGTTTTTCTACATGTTTAGACATCCATTTTGGCGTAATGGGAATTCTTGGCTGTTTTTTCATGGCCTTAATATGGTTGACACACTAATTGACTGATATTGTAATCATTATTTTATCGACTGATATGAAAAAGTGTCCAGCCCTACCTTCACGCCAAACTATGCTCTTTTTTCATGTCTCTACTGTCTAAATGCATACTTACTCATTTATCACCCAAAGCTCATCTGCATATATGACCATTCCCATGCATTCATTCCTACATACACTAGATCTCAATTCCACATTAACAAACCATGGCACACTCACACTGATTGAATGGATGAACTGAACAATTAACATTAATTATTGTGACTGTCTTCATGCAGGATACTGACACCACTACAAAGAAGGAGATTGCTCTCAAATGTCTCATCCTCAACATGGGAGAATCGGTGGAGGACCTGATCAAAGAATTCCTGGTAAGGCAAGATTACTGTTGAGGTGTTAAAATTCTAGCTAAGGCTGTCCACTTTATATGATGTGTGTTACATTTTACATAACATTTTAGTTATTTAGCAGGTGCTCTTATGACTAACAACAAGTGTAATAGGAGTACAAGTCAAATTCAAATGTCACCAACACAGCGAGTAACCAATAGGCAGTCCTAGTAGTGTTTAAAGACGTGCTCAGACAATAGCTGCAGACAAGAGCCAAAGCTATGCATCACGATACAATTCCTTCTTACAGCCAATTATGGCCTTCCAGGACGTCCACGATATGTCTTAACAGTTAGGCTATTCATCTGGGGGGAAACCCGAGCTATATTGATTTCAGATTCTTTTTTGCTAAATTATTTTCCAGGTGTCGGAGAAGGATGAGGCTGGACAAATTCTTCAGCGGGAAACTATCGCAATCTTCGTCATCAGAGATGCACAAGTCGCAACCAAAGACATTGGCATCATTCTTGAGGGACAAGAGGTTGTGAATAAGTTGGCGTCTGTTGCAAATACTGTCGCCATTCTCCTGGGCTTCCTTTATGCTCTCAATCTGGAATATATAAAAACTGTCATAGCAATTACCCTGTGGCACTGATGGGCTCTGCTCTGGCTGGTAGAGTACGCAACTGTTTTGCGTACGCATTTGGTTTCAAAGGTCAATAATATGTTTGGCTGCCAGCTCTTCAAAGTTCCAATCTGACCCTTGAGAAACTTGACTGTTTTCAGGCAAGAATTATTTTTCATTTTTATGCCTTTAGGCATACAACCGCGGTGCAGTTTTTCTATGTATTATTTTAAATTGTTATATTTTATTTGAACAATGCTGATACCCTGTACATTGTTTTATAAGTAATAAACCCGTTATTAAATATCACAATGTGTAATGAGAATTATTGATGTAATCTATATTTTTTGGATTAGATTAAATGAGAAATTTATAGTTTAACAAAATGTATACATTTTTGATTGGATAAAACAAATAATATTTAGTTAATTTTAACGAGAAAAAACTGTTTGATAAAATCTATATTTTTTTGTTTGGATTAAATATAGAATTTAAATTAATTGACTTCCTTCAACAAGAAAATATACTTTGTGCCAAGTCTTATATAATAGTTTCCATGGACATAAGAAATATTGTTTGAGGCGAGTTTGTTTTTGCTCCCATTTTTCATGAGATGAACTCAAAGATCTAAATCCTTTTCTATATACACAAAATAACCATTTCTCTCAAATATTGTTCACAAATCTCAAAAAATCTGTGATAGTGAGCACTCCTTTGCCGAGATAATCCATCCCACCAGGTGTGGCATATCAAGATGCTGATTAGACAGCATGATTATTGCACAGGTGTGCCTTAGGCTGGCCACAATAAAAGGTTCAGTTTTATCACACAGCACAATGCCACAGATGTTACAAGTTTTGAGGGAGCGTGCAATTGGCATGCTGACAGCAGGAATGTCCACCAGAGCTGTTGCCCGTGAATTGAATGTTCATTTCTCTACCATAAGCCGTCTCCAAAGGCGTTTCAGATAATTTGGCAGTACATCCAACCGGGCTCACAACCGCAGACCACGTGTAACCACACCAGCCCAGGACCTCCACATCCAGCATGTTCACCTCCAAGATCGTCTGAGACCAGCCACTCGGACAGCTGCTGCAACAATCGGTTTGCATAACCAAAGAATTCTGCACAAACTGCCAGAAACCGTCTCAGGGAAGCTCATCTGCATGCTCGTCGTCCTCATCGGTGTCTCGACCTGACTCCGGTTCGTCGTCGTAACCGACTTGAGTGGGCAAATGCTCACATTCGATGGCGTCTGGCACTTTGGAGAGGTGTTCTCTTCACGGATGAATCCCGGTTTTCACTGTTCAGGGCAGATGGCAGACAGCGTGTGTGGCGTCGTGTGGGTGAGCGGTTTTCTGATGTCAATGTTGTGAATCGAGTGGCCCATGGTGGTGGTGGGGTTATGGTATGGGCAGGCGTATGTTATGGACGACGAACACAGGTGCATTGTATTGATGGCATTGTGAATGCACAGAGATACCGTGACGAGATCCTGAGGCCCATTGTTGTGCTATTCATCCACGACCATCACCTCATGTTGCAGCATGATAATGCACGGCCCCATGTTGCAAGGATCTGTACACAATTCCTGGAGTCTACAATCAACAACCTGATCAACTCTATGCGAAGGAGATGTGTTGCACTGCGTGAGGCAAATGGTGGTCACACCAGATACTGACTGGTTTTCGGACCCCCCCCAAACCCCCCCAATAAAGCAAAACTGCACGTTTCAGAGTGGCCTTTTATTGTGGCCAGCCTAAGGCACACCTGTGCAATAATCATGCTGTCTAATCAGCATCTTGATATGCCACACGCAAGATTTATTTTCAGCACTGTAGCCAGGCTGACAGAAAGCCACAGCTCGATTGAGCCTTCTATTCCCATAGCACTCAGTAGTAATGATTTTATGTGCTTTTTTAACGATAAAATTGTTACTCTTAGAAACAAAATTAATGACCTCTTGCCTTTGACCAGTATAGTGTTATCAACAGCTCCCGGAAACGTAAGTTCTAATATTACACTAGATAGTAAACTAGAATGCTTTTCAGCCATAAACCTTGAACAATTAAATTCAATGATTCTCTCTTCTAAACCATCAACGTGTATGTTAGACCCAATTCCAACTAAGCTGTTGAAGGAAGTTTTTCCATTAATTAGCACTTATTTATTAAATATTATGAATATGTCTTTATTATCAGGCTATGTTCCACAATCATTCAAAGTAGCAGTGATAAAACCGCTTCTTAAAAAGCACAACCTCGATCCAGAGGTTTTAGCCAATTATAGACCTATTTCCAATCTTCCGTTCCTCTCAAAAATTCTTGAGAAAGCGGTCGCAAAACAGTTGTGTGATTACTTAAAAAACAATGATTTATTTGAAGATTTTCAGTCTGGCTTTAGAACACATCATAGCACAGAGACAGCTCTGGTTAAAGTCACAAATGACATTCTAATAGCCTCTGACAAGGGACGTGTCTTTATTCTTGTTTTGCTCGATCTCAGTGCTGCATTTGATACTATCGACCATGATATCTTATTGCAAAGACTAGAGCACTTAGTTGGCATACAGGGAACTGCTTTAGACTGGTTTAGGTCCTATCTATCTGAACGCTCTCAGTTTGTACGTGTCAATGATGAATCTTCCACGCAAACCAAAGTTAGCCATGGAGTGCCACAGGGCTCAGTGCTCGGACCTATTTTGTTCACATTATATATGCTTCCGTTAGGCAATATTATAAGGAATCATTGTGTAAACTTTCATTGTTATGCGGATGATACTCAACTATATTTATCAATCAAGCCTGATGAAATTAATCATCTAAATAAAATTCAAGACTGCCTTAAGGACTTAAAAACGTGGATGACCTTAAACTTTTTGATGTTAAACACGACCAAAACTGAAGTTATTGTACTTGGCCCGAAGAATCTACGAAACAAATTATCTAAGGATATACTAACTATGGATGGCATTAATTTGGCCTCCAGTGAGACTGTAAGGAATCTTGGTGTTATATTTGATCAGGATTTATCCTTTAACGCCCACATAAAATCAATTTCAAGGACCGCCTACTTCCATCTACGTAACATTGCAAAAATCAGGCATATCTTGCCTCAAAACGATGCAGAGAAACTAGTCCATGCATTTGTTACTTCAAGGCTGGATTATTGTAACTCTTTATTATCAGGGTGTACCAAGAAGTCAGTCAAGTCGCTTCAGCTGATTCAAAATGCTGCAGCTCGTGTACTAACCAGAGTTAGGAAAAGGGACCACATTACTCCTGTTCTGGCTGCCTTACACTGGCTCCCTATAGAACACAGGATAGAATTTAAAATTCTTCTTCTCGCCTACAAAGCCCTTAATGGGCAGGCGCCATCTTACCTTAAAGAACTCATTCTACCCTACTGTCCTACTAGGGCATTGCGTTCCAAGAATGCAGGGTTGTTGGTTGTTCCTAGAGTCTCTAAAAGTACAATGGGAGCCAGAGCCTTTTCTTATCAAGCTCCACATTTGTGGAATCAGCTTCCAGTTTGTGTTCGGGCGGCAGACACCCTATCCGTTTTTAAGAGTGCGCTTAAGACCTTCATTTTTGATAAAGCTTATAGTTAGGGCTGATTAGATTCAGCCCCTAGTTTTGCTGATATAGGCTTAGTTTGTCGGGGGACATCTTACTTCTTCCTTCTCTCTGTCTATACCTGTGTACTCTCATGTTCCGATTAACCCAGCTTCCCCAAATGTCTTTCTTTTTGGTGTCTATATACACCGGGATCCGGAGTCATGGATGATCCTGCGCTCCTCGGTCCTGGATCGCGAGCCCTGGATCTTGAGTCGTGGCTGTGGTCCTGGATCATTGGTCCTGGATGGATATCCTCGTGGATTCATCTTCCTATTATACACACATGCATTTCCAAACATTTGGACTACCTATGTTGCAAATGTATTATCTTTTCAATTTACACACGGCATCTATTGCACGTCTGTCCGTCCTGGGAGAGGGATCCCTCCTCTGTTGCTCTCCCTGAGGTTTCTCCCATTTTTCCCTTTAAACTGTGGGTTTTCTCCGGAAGTTTTTCCTTGTACGATGTGAGGGTCTAAGGACAGAGGGTGTCGTATTGTCATACTGATATTTTGTACAAACTGTAAAGTCCACTGAGACAAATGTAACATTTGTGATATTGGGCTATATAAATAAACATTGATTGATTGAGGTGGGATGGATTATCTCGGCAAAGGAGAAGTGCTCACTATCACAGATTTTTTCAGATTTGTGAACAATATTTGGGGGAGATGGTTATTTTGTGTACATGGAAAATGTTTTAGATCTTTGAGTTCATCTCATGAAAAATGGGAGCAAAAACAAAAGTGTTGCATTTATATTTTTGTTCAGTGTATATGTCTCGAGCCTTCATTGTAACTGTCACACTGTGTATTTGCGTGGGGAGTGTTGCAGTAGAAAATTCCACTGTAGCGACCGGTACATTAATGGGAAACCCTAAATGTTTGAGCACCCTCTATGAAACGTCAATCTACCCAACAGCACCCCAAAATAAATATCTGGCGCCGCCACTGAGCCTGACTATTTGTGTTGGGGGGGGCCCGACTTATTTTTTTCTCCAAAGGGGGGGCCTGATAGAAAAAGTTTGAGAACCACTGGGCTATTGCATTCGACCTGCTAGGACCATGGGGCATACTATAAGGGTTTCAGGCATACTAAAAATAGTATGGTGTTGGTATTGAAACGCTGGGAAAATACAGTATGATAACAAATGTCTGTATCTCAGAAACTACAAGGAGCACTAATAAAACTTCGGGTTATCTATGAACTCATATCAAGTTGAGAATCGCAAATAGCACAGGACAGTGTAAAAAAAACATTAATATAGAAGACATTTGATGAGAAACAATGTTATTGTTTTTCTTAATTTTTTTATAAATAGCTGCAGAAGTCCAAAAACTTGGAAATTAGTGATTATTATTGCAGCCACACATTCTGAGGAATGACAGATAATACATTTATTTTGATTATTTCACAGTTTGCAGCTAAAAAACCATGTTGCTGTTGAATTTTTGTATCAATATTATATTAATCTGTTTAATTGTGTGACTCCTATCCATGCAAAGGTTAGCTGGTGCAACGCTGCTAGTGTTTGCCAATAAACAGGACTTGCCATAGTCTTGCGATAACTGCTAGAATCCACTTCAAGACAATGGTACTTGCGTACCATGCTGCGAATGGATCTGGCCCTTCCTACATCCAGGACATGGTTAAACCGTACACCCCAGCACGTGCACTCCGCTCTGCATCAACCAAACGGCTCGCTGCACCATCGCTGCGAGGGGGACCCAAGTTCCCATCAGCAAAAACACGTGGGTTTGCTGTCCTGGCTCCAGGATGGTGGAATGAGCTCCCCATTGAAATCAGGACAGCAGAAAGCTTACACATCTTCCGGCGCAGACTGAAAACTCATCTCTTTCGACTCCACTTCGAGCGATATAACTATTAACAAAGCACTTATATACTAATAAAGGGCTGGCTTATCTAAAGCCAGTTGAGTAGCACTTGAAATGTTTTAGCTCTATGAAACCTGATGTACTTATATGATTCTGTTTTCTTCAAGTTTGTATTTTGTTGGTCGAACGCACTTATTGTAAGTCGCTTTGGATAAAAGCGTCAGCTAAATGCAATGTAATGTAATGCCAGGAGAGCCTGTCAAAAGAGGCAATACAAGAGGTGAGAGTTATCTAACATTGTTATAATCCCTTTTTATGAAATGTGTATCTTACATTCACTCTTTCTGCTTCAAATTCCTCCCGTCTGATGCCTGTTCTCCTCTGCTGTCACTGCATCACCAATAGACTGTATAAAGCATCACCTCTGCCAAACCTCTGGCTGCAATATCACCCTGTTGTGAAATATTTCCTGCTTCTCCGGTAAGACGCTCCCCTCCTCCCCCCCTTTCCTCGCTTCCTATTTGAGGTGAGCGTGTGTTCGCGGGGGTTCTTGCCGTGTTTCCCTGCTGGGTGGTGGACAGCGCACAGACTCAGACTGGAGGACTGCAGAAAGGAGCTCAGTTCACTGCTGCTGGAGGAGGTACAGACCAACACACATACAACAGTTTCAAAAGAAACTGCAAGAGTCCTAAAACCTGGAAATGAGTCAGCATTTTAGCAAGCACAGCCCCAAACTATGAGGCATGACAGTAAATAGCTGTCTTTTTATTCTTGCAGTTTGTAGCTGAAAACCACGTTGCTGTTTAACCTCTGTATCAATATGATATTACTCTATTTGTGTGTCCTATCCATGCAGAGGTTAGCTGGTGCAACGCTGCTAGTGTTTGCCAACAAACAGGACTTACCAGGAGCCCTGTCAAAAGAGGCAATACAAGAGGTGAGACTTATTCCAGATAAATGTTTTCACTTTAAGTAATAACTGATAAATGTATTTTCATTTAAAAAAAGGTCTTAATGTATTACATTTGACTTCAGGATTCCTGCATATACCCGATAACTGATAAATGTATTTTCATTGTTGCTGCATCAAATTCCTCCTGTCTGATGCCTGTTGTTGCTGTGTTTCCCTGCAGGCTCTGGCCCTGGATGACATCAAAAGCCATCTGGTGCATCATTGGTAGCATTAACAGGAAAGAATGTTAAATTTGTATAAACAGCTGCCTCATGTTTAAGGTGTAACATGACTCGTGTCATTATTGCACTGTGCATTCATCTGTATCCATAACACCTATTTTTTTGGACACTTGTAGATACCATGAACAATAACGAGATCAAGGGGTGAACATTTGGGAGAGAACCCAATTAGCAGTTAGAAGCAGTTTCTCAAATGTTAAGGTTAACATATCCCATGATGTTTTGACTGAAAAATTGTCCAACTCCAAGGTTACTTGAATCTGAAGGCCAGACTACCCTTGCAAGTGTCAGTTAATGAACCAAGTGTAAGCATGCGGGTTGTTACACTTCAACTTGTGATCAGATTTGCTTGAGGCCGCATGGCACACTTCCATTTGACCTGTGAATTATTTATAAAGAGTTATGACTATTTAATGTACCTTTGACAGTAAATGACCAGTGTCTAACTTTCAAAGAAAAAGCATTTCATATTAATGTCAAGCCATACTTTTCTGTTGTGGTTAGAAAAAAGGCTAATTGTTTTTAAATCTTTAGTCAGTTGCAAACTCTTACACCATGCAGTTTTAGCTCCCCAGTTAATACTCTTGCATGGTGCCGTCCCAAAGTATTTCACACAAAATTGAGTTGTCGTACAATTTTTTTATTTGATAATAAATTGCAATCTGGAAATACACATTAATTCAGGAGGCAGTCAACTGTGGCCACCAACCATGTCCAGGAAAGGCTGTACCACAGCTTGGCAAACTGCACGACAGAACAAGATGGCTTTGGACCTCTCTTCATGACAACCGGTTCCTGCAAAAGAAAAAAACGTTTTAGACGGGTAGCAAAAAAAGCAAAACATGTTTCAACAACCATTTGTTTATGTTCTGATCAGAGGGGTAACCAATCAGTCATGAATTTTCAGACTGGGGCGGTAATAAGAAACTCATCACTTCTACATGCTCTTTTAACATTGTGATGTTAAATTCTTACCTTAAACCTGAAGCAGCAGACGCAGCTGGAGTCTGAAATAACAAATAAACACTTAAAATGTGTAAAGAAAAGCAAGACACTAAAAATAAATCTCTATCTTTAAATCAGTTCGGTAACCAATCAGTCATGAATTTTCAGACTGGGGCTGTAATAAGGAAATCATCACTTTAGAAATTAAGACTTGTGCAGCAGCTCTGAAAGACAACATTTGATAATGTACCTGCAGCAGTCCTGCACTTGTTCCCCACACACACCACTACAGTCAGACGGCGTCACACCTGCAACAAGTAAAGGACGAGTTATTCAAAGCCACCTCACATGAATCAGAGCCATTTGAATTCTCGTTTAATCAGTTCGGTAACCAATCAGTCATGAATTTTCAGACTGGGGCGGTAATAAGGAAATCATCACTTTAGACATGTGCAGCCGCTCTGAAAGCAAACATGTTTATCATGTACCTGCAGCAGTCCTGCAGCGGTGCTGATCCACGAGTCAGATTGCATCACAGCTGCAACAGGTAAATAAAAAGAAGGCTGAGTTAGCAAACCCCGTGAACTCTCCTGAAGTCATAAGTACTTTAAATCTTGTTTTATCAGAGGGGTAACCAATCAGTCATGAATTATCAGACTGGGGCGGTAATTAGAAACTCATCACTTTGATGCAAGGAATACTAATCATTTATTAATATCAATTATTCACCCTGCTAATGTTTGTAGCCTTTATTTAACCAGGTGAAAGCCTCTTGAGATCAAAAGATCTCTTTTTCAAGGTCAATAATAATAAAAGTTCCATTCCTCCACAGTGAATGCATTTTAGGACCTTAACAGCACATCTGTTCTCAAAGCATCTCGCAAGCCAGGGTGAGTAACTGATAAGTATTTGACTAATCACAAGATACTTACATCAGCGTTGGCCATCCTCATGACTTGGGTTCCCAGTTCAGCATTGATGTTAACCTTAAGGGAAAGAAAAGAAAGTCAAGCTGCATACTGGTGCACAGATCTGTCTAAGAGCCAATCAGAATATAATTTCTCTTCAATTTGACACCAAGTCTCACTAGAAACTAAAATTGCCCCCATTACAAAATTATATTTTATCTTAGCGTTTCCATTCAGACTGTTGGTAACCCCAACAGGTCTTCACCTTATTGCCAAGGTAACACCAGTGGGTCCACCTTTGCAGGTTCTGGCATTGAACCAAGGCGTAAGACTTGTGCGGGTGTCATCACAAGGAAACTATGCAATGTGTCTAGAAGTGGAGTCACAGAGACATTTCTTTATACATGAGGACTCACCTGGGCAAACCCCTTTGTTGTTGAGCAGTGAGCATCATGATCCAGAGAGGCATCTGCAAGAGGTAAACGTCACGTGTCAGCACAAAATGTTACCCGTCTTGAACAGTTTAAGTTGACGTGTACTGATGTCAGATATAGATTTTCTCAACAGGAGTTCAGACGAACGAGATTCCATAGATATATCTCATCATTTTCAGCAAGGCTGGAATAATGGCTGTTGGTTCTGTGTTTAGAGTCAGGACAGCTTACCTTTGAACTCAGCAGCACAGCTTTAGGCCTTCAGTCAATTCATCTGTTGGCAGAATACAGGTACATTTTAACTATGCATCTCCATTTCTACAATTTTAAACAAGTTAGCTACATCGACCAGGAGGCAAGATAAAGCAAACAAATTAAATAATGCAGTTTCTCAGTTGTTCGTGTCGTTTCACATCGGTTCAAAGTGAGCTAAGTTCATCATCATTGGAACTGCATTATGAAATGATAGTCCAGATGTTTGATGGGTTTTACCCCATTTTCAAACAGCACGTTTGATTGCTTCATTCATTGAGACTTACATGTCGAGATGTTAATGCGTAGTCCTTGCCCAAAGCATCTTGAGAAACTCGGACCTAGCAGAGAAACAAAGAGTTTAAACCACCTGCTTGGAAATTAATCCTCTTCATCAGTTAATTTAGAGGTAATCAGATTAAAAGGTTTACTTCAGTGAAATCAGACATATGCTTGTCTAATTATCATCATATTTATACCCCATGACAGAATAAACTCTTAAAAAGCCACATTTCACTCACCTCAGTGCACTTGCAGCCGATTTGAAATGCGAACTTAAAAGAAAGAGCCTTCATTCTTGTATGGCCTTGAAACTCTAAAAAGGACAAAATGGTTTCTTTTAGCACATGGCCCTTTGAACTAGCAGTTTCCATATTCATGTTACATCACATGGACAGTTTTATAATTAAAAAGCAAGTTCATGCAAAATAGCTCAACATTTCAGCTTCTTATTAGATTAGGCTGAAAAGACTGCATGAAGTTTAACTGGACGGCATTTGCCAACAAACCATAAGCCAGTTAGATGTAAGTATTGCATATATAATGCATTAAGTGGAGCCCATGTGCTGCTCAGAATCTGGTAAAGAAAATTCTTCAAAGTTGATTCGGCAAGAGAGAGTTCTTATAGTCATCATCATTGCAGCACTGAGCAAAGTTATAGCTAATCTACCCCCAAAGGTTAAACATTATATTTACCTGATGAGGAAAGGCTCGCCAGTCTTCTCACACCTGTAGACAAACAATTAAAAAAAAAAAGTAATGGGTTTAAAGTCCACTTCACATGTGCTCTCTGACAATAAAAGAGTCATGCTACTCAGCGTTTGAGTTATGTTTTCCACAAAAGATTTCAGTGAGAGAGTTCAATTGAAACATCACTGTAGCACGAAACTATCTGATATAGAAGTTGATGAGCCACGTGGTGTGGATAAATTACCTTTGCAGCAAGCAAGCAGTCTGTGGATCTTTCTTCCCCATCTAGAAACAAAAAAAGAAATGCTTTAGCCTTATACATTCATCACTTTAGCAGGGTGTAGCTAGCATGTCCTCTGAAAGGCCAACACGTGACCACGTGTGCAGGACTGCATGAGTTTGAAATATTGTATGTGTCTCGCATCAGAATAATTAAGTCCAGTCACAGTCATTCAGTACAGGTCTGTGTAATTATCATCATTGAGAGACACTGAGGCCACAGCTAACGAGTGGCAGCCATTTTTAACATGAGACTAAAACACGAGTTCATCTTGTGGTTTTCACTAAATAATAAATGCAGCATTTATGAAATATGTTCTCATGCATGTTGACACCAACACAAGATGAACATAAAGAGTTTTAGAGTAGGATGGTGAAGGATTGTGAACAGCTAAGCTCAATGCTGCAGTTGAGATCAAAGCTAACAGCCCACTGTCGATGGTAAATTGGTAGGAAAGCTTAAAAGCTCAATTACATATCAAGTATAATGTCAAAGTAATAGCTCACTACACTAAGATATTATAATTAAGACGATATAAATTCAACAAGTATTACTGCTCAATGAAGATATCTTACCTTGAACAGGAGAGAGAAGGAAGTGAACGAGGAGACGGTCCGTCCGCTATTTATGTCCTGCCATGACTCCGCCCACCGGGAAACTTTTACCGCCAAACCGGCTGAAGTCTTTCCACAAGCTAATTTAACTTTAGAAAAATACACAATGTTTGTATTTAAGACTGCTTTCGGGTTAAGGTAGTGGACATTAGTATATAAAGCTAAACAATAATTTAAACACTAGTAGAGTTTATTGAACTGCGTCATTTCCGTTAATAAATAGTAATATGTTTTAAATCCACAAGGTGGCGGCAAAGACACCAAAACACCAAAACTACTATAATTCTGCAGCTGAACAACAAATGATTTCCTGTCAACCAGTTTAAGATAAAAGTTTGCATAAAAACATCTCTTCAAATAGGTTTTAATTATTTGGATATCACCTCTATGCCTTGTGACTCAAACGCTACGTGCACAATTTCTATAAACAAGGAAATTAGTCTTGAATGCTCAAATGAAATATATGTTAGATACAACGGCTCAATAAGAAAGATGAAAAAGGGAATTTAATTAGTTAATGTGAACTATTTTAACATTACTAATAAAATGTTATTGTTTTATTTTATTCCAATATTTACTAGAAATATATATTTTTGTTTAATGTATTTTTCTCTTCCTGTAGGAATATCTGTTAGAACTCAAACGACATATTACATTTCATCATTTAAAGTTTTTTAACGCTCAAAACTCTAGCAACTCTCATGGTTTGAAGGCCAAGCTGAAACATATTGGTGTTCAAAGGGTTATATGTTCCCTTGTAAAGGTTATATTTAAGATTAGATAACTACATATTTACATTCCTTATCGAAGTTCAGCAGGTTCGAGATGGATCTGCTTATGGATTTGAGCATTTTCATTGGTCACTATTTGATGCTACATGATGCTGTGTTTTACAACTTGTTCATTTAAACATGAAAACACACCCAGTATAATAAATTAAATCTTTATTTACTCAGAAAAGTGCTTCTTGTTGCTGGTTCTGGACTGCAGAAGCAATGATTAGGATACAAAAGGATTTTTAAATTTAAAAAACCACAACATTTTTAGAAGTATTTTTCAGTCTAGTCTGCAAGAGTCCAGACACATACTGGACAACAGGAAATTAACACAGGCCTATTGTACACATTTCATATTTCATTGTGACAATTGAAATCATTAATACATTAAAAATGAGTGATACTAAAACACGTATAACCAACTTTATGTGCAATGTTAACAATAAAAGCTATGGTGATTTATAACCAGGCTATAAATTATATACGCTTTTCTTTGAAACACTCCCCTACCCTGCCCCTTCAGGTTAATAACCTTCACCAGAACAAACAGTGAGGAAGTCAAACACATGTGCATTTCATTTGTGAAATTCAATAACCTAGGTTTAGATATTTTAACAGTGAGTCCTTGAGAAAAAAATCAATTTCTACAAAAGTAATAACATAAATGTGCGTTAATCACAACCCAAAATGTCTAAATAATCATCAGCTGTGTGTGTTCGTCTCTCCTTTTATTAATGATTAGCTCTCAAACAGCCTTGAATGGCAATGATTAACAAACAGAAATGTAAATATCTCCACTTATCAGTCATTGCTACACGGTTGGAAATGTCCTTCCCTTTGGTTACACGTCAACACTTTAGTAGTTTCATTGTGCAAAACCAAAATGAAGGAGGGGTCATTAGTGCTCCAAGCTCTTAATAGTGGACCGAAATGAAGGGGCTAAGATGTGATTTGAATTTGCAACATAGAGGAAAACCACCTTAACTCAGTCACATAAAAACAGGCTTTTTACATTTAAGCCAGTCCCATAGACTTCAATGTAAAATTAACAGTATGGCTTCCTCACATCATGAAGTAAAACTCAATCAGGGGCCTTCATCTCGAAAATGTCCCTCTAAGAGACACTTCAAAATGGCCTCAAATTGACATAAAAACTTGATAATAACTTATTCATGTTTGGTATGACTCATGAGACTATAAAGTGAATGTCACAGGCAGGATTGTCCATCATAAACTGCATAATCACAATTTGAATAACTAAATATTAAGTTTTATTGTCCATGTCTCTCCCAAGTTCTACTGAAACTCGGCCAGCACAGAGTTGTGTTGATGTTTCTTCTTGGATGAAGGTGAGGATGCAGATGTTGGTGAGGATGATGTCACAGGAGTGAGGGTGACGCTGTACAGGTTGGTGATGAAGGCCTCCCAGCCGCGGCGAAACGCTCGGTCCAAAGCCTGATCGAAAGAGGAGGGTAAAGGTTAGCAATGCAATCAAATAATCCAAAATAACAACCTGGAAATGACTACATGATAATAATGTTTGTAATATAACTCATTATGTGTTTGTTAGGGTGACGTGGACGTAGTGATGTGGTGTCTTTGCTGTTGTCATTTTGACCTTTCTGTTTCTTTCCCTTGACTTTATGATTCTGTACCTTCCTAAAAATGTTTAAACCCAGTTAATTCCTCTTTATTTATGATGCAAACGTTATTCTGCATACATGTTTTGAATTGTTTGCATTCCTCCCTCTCGCTGCTCCTTTGTTGCACTACTTAATACTGTAACTGTTGTGAAATAACACAGTGGAATATACATGTTTTACAATTTACTACTGCAATGACTGGCTGCCACCTGATTTATTGTATGACATACATTTTTTGAAATTGTATTATTATTATTTTACTTTATTCCTATTTTTGAATTTTTTTATTTTGACATTGCACTGCTTTGGGACAAATTCAAGATTTCTGGATCTCACAAAACTCACATTTTTATTTGTCAACTGCCATGCTGTGAACTTACAAGCAATAGAAAACATGTCAAAGTAAACAAATGGACTGTCTCGTCTCCATGGGTTGTTTAGGGCTAAACTTAACATTTATTGTCCTTATCTAATAATCGATTGGTCAATGTCGAACACTTTATATAATTGTGTTTTTTTTTTAATCATTTTATAAAACTAATATTGTGTAGAGGTCAGGCTGTGAGGGTGGCTCTGATTGGTTAACAGAGGAATGTTTTTATGGTGTGAGCCTAGCAGGCGGGTCAACACTGCCAGACTTGGTTCCACTGATCAAAGAACACGATACTGGAGCCACAGGAATGTCACCTCTGCGCTGTGTGTGTCTAAGAAAGCAGAAAATGGTTGGGAACATGTGAATCAGCGCAGCTCCGTGGCTTTTAGTGAGCGTCCCCCCTGTTCCAGCTCCATTTCTGCTGGTAATTAAACGTGACGTAAAGGAAAGAATCCTACTAGAGGAAGGGAGTGAGATGGTGACATGCACCGATGGCTGCTGGACCTTGACCCCGCCGGTGGTTTATTATTAAGGGTGATAGTTACCATGGTGATTAATAGCCCAGCATGTAGCGGGAGAACTTTACCCCTCTGTTCGACAAACCCTGAGGGGCTTAACATTTAACCAGGGGGGTGACGCTGGGCTATTAAGCATCCAGAACATGTCTTCCTCCAGACTAATGGAAAGAAAACATAACAAATATAAATGTAGGTGTTTATTTGACTAATTTTGTAACTTGTGTCGGTGGAGTTACAATATGTTTTTATCAAAGGCCAACTTACATCTTTCCCTTCACCTCCTAAGCGCTAGATAGTTGTGTTAATGTAAGCAATACACTGGGGGTATATCTATTAATTTATCATATTCAACTGTAGTGTCTATCCTTTATAAAAGTAAATACATTCTCACACATCATCAGGCTCTTTTTCAAATTTCTCACCTTGCGATAATTCTTCACCGTACTCCTCTTCCCCTCCTTCAGCCCCTCCTCTTGCTCCTTCTTCATCCTCCTCTCCTCCTCTCTCTCCTCCTCCCTCCCCCTCTTCTTGTCTCTGATCAGGACCTGGTCGTCCTCATCCTCTCGAACAGGGAAGTGAACCATCGTGGACTCCTTCCCCTTTCCTGTCTCCACCTGGATCATCACCCTGGTGTCTGTACTCTCTGTGCCCGCGCTCGGCCTCTCCTCCTGGGCTGCGTCCTGCTCTACCCTCCCCTCCTTCTGCTTCCTCCTGGAGCTTCTGCTCCACCTGCTGCTGCGGCGGCTGGGTTTCCTCTGGAGGAGAGTCTCCCCATCGTCTTCTATCATCCCTTCGTTGTGGTCAAACGCCTCCACTTCCTCTTTCTCAGAAACATGCACCACACTTGGGCTGCTTGCCTCTTTGTTGCTGTCCCTTGTCTCCTCCACTTCTTGTCCCCTCACCTCCTCCCCTTCTCCAGGGGTCTCTGGCTCATCGAGGCGGCCGTAGAAGCCACTGGATTTGTCCAGAAACTTTGGGGCCCGGATGGAGCTCCGGGCAGAGTTTTTCCTCGAGTTCTTTCCAATTGTCATCTTTCCGTCTTTAGTTTTCTTGCTTTACAGCTCCTTTCTCGTCACCTGAAAGATCATTTGGAATAGATGAGACATTAACACCGTTACATAACCCTCACCTCATTCTTTGGGTGTCTTTTTACACACAATCATATAGCTGCCAGAGAATCTCATACGAGAAATTGCCATGAAATGAGACCAGGACGTAAAATAATCTTAGGGTATGCGTAGCTGTTGGCAGGCTGTGAATGGTATGCATTGAACTACATAGCATACTGTAGTATCTGCCTTATAATCTGTTGTACTAGCAGTGCTGTGTGTGTGTGTGTGTGTGTGTGTGGTGTGTGTGTGTGTGTGTGTGTGTGTGTGTGTGTGTGTGTGTGTGTGTGTGTGTGTGTGTGTGTGTGTGTGTGTGTGTGTGTGTGTGTGTGCAGATCACAGTCAGTGTAATCAGCTAGAGACAAACACACAGATTCAGACTTTGTCACTGATTTAACCAGATGGATTCTGTACAGCAGCTGAAATCAATGACTCCATTGACTCTGTCTAAAAACGGGCAAAGACAGCCCGACTGCGGCTTGTTTTTAGTTAGAGTTAGAAGAATGTAGGATCAAATCCAGAGAAAATGAGAAATATGAGTTTAGCGCTATAGAGGTTATTTTGCGTCGGCCATCGCTGTGCAGAGAAAACTGTTTATCTTGATTCAATATAGCTTGCCTTTAAATGTTTCACAATCCAACCCTACATTGTCACAAGCTCTATTTCAGTTATATATATTTTTTTAATCTGTTACAAGTAGTCCTGTAACAGAGTATTTCCTGTCCTGCACACAAAATCGTACTCAAGTAAAAGTACAAAAGTATCAGCATCAAAATAAACTTAAAGTACCAAAAGTAAAAGTACTAATTGTGTGTAAAGTCCCAGTTGAGAATCATATATATCAAATTACTGGATTATTATTCAGTGTTCATCACTGCTGTTTAAGGTGGAGCTGAATGAATTACTTCATATACTGCTGCTGGATATCTTAACCTATAATTATATATCATAGTTTATGTATTTATATATTGTATTACCTTAGAATCTAAATATGTAAAGTAGCATAACATAAAAAAGTACCCCCAAATCGTACTTAAGTATACAGTACTTGAGTAAATGTACTTCACTGCATTACACCAGTGCCTGCCAGTATCTACATTTCACAAAAAGATGGTTAAAGAAAACATATTTGTAGTTACAGTTTGCCCTTATGCTGACTATTTTTAAACAGCAGCTATTGTAAACAAAAGCACTAAGACAGTTCAACAAAAAGTTTGATGTTTTGGGAAGTACTCTTATTACGTTTCTTGCCGAGTGTTACATCAATATTAATCATGTTAGAGAACAATTCAAATCTCCCCTTCTGTCTCTCAGCAGGAGAGCAAATACTAAAGTCAGTTCAGTGACTTTTGCGAGAATATTTTCTAAGAGGGTACAGATATGAAAACAAGTGACATGTTTTCTTACATAAACTAACTTATAGACACATGATCATTAATCTTGAAGGTTGTCATAGTGTAGCAATAAGCACAATGCAAGTATAATATAATAAGTCTTACCTGATCTCTCTCTCTGTCGTCTCGTCTCTGCCTCTGTGTGTGTGTGTGCGTGTGTGTGTGTGTGTGAGTTAAATCTCCTGTGTGTTTCACTCAGGATACTCCCCTAACACACAGCATCACACACCCCCCCGACCTGCAGCTCTGTCGTCAGCAGAGCAAACACACACACACACACACACACACACACACACACACACACACACACACACACACACACACACACACACACACACACACACACACACACACACACAGAGCACACACACACATGCAGCAAAGCACTCTCTTTCTGTAACCACACACACACACACCTTCTCTTCACATCCTTAAACACATGCTAACTTGGAGATAAAGTTCTGATTCAAAGCTTCAGCTACCTTCACTCACATACGGGCCTCGTGAGCGACTGATCAAATATTCCAACTGACAAAACATCCTAACACCTGAAGCAAACATTCTACTCTTATATCAATCATTAACCAGTACGTCCTCTGTCGTTACGGATAAGCAGAGCAAAGATGTGACCTTCTAAAGGTTTTCATAAAAATCTACAGCACATAACTCATTGGAGCAGGGGTGTCCAAACTACGGCCCGGGGGCCAACTGCAGCCCGTTGTCCATATTGTATAATGGAATATAGCCCACACCTCAAATTTGTACTTTCCCCATATTGTACATTATAATATATATGTAAACACATATTACACAGTAGTATTTATCTGTTAATAAGACCAACATTTGAAATAAATTGACTCAATTCAAGTTGAAAACATTTTCTAACAAATGTTAGTTGATAAAAATAACTTATTTGCATAACCATCTTGAAATAGACCCTTCCTATTTCCCCTTATTATGAGCAATCTGAGGCTTCTGTTTTAAGGAATGAGCTGCCAATACTTTTTGTAACAAAATAAATGAAAAACCTATGGAGAGCTGTGATGTAAGCATATTGAAGTATCAAGCATAATTGACCTACATTTGATTGATTTTGCAAACGTATAACTTAATGTATGAGGCAATACACCTCACCTCTAGTGAGGAGCCCAGCCTTTCGTATAAACAACAGGTGGCAGTTTTTTCTCGAGCTGAAGTTTATTTATCTCACTGAGGTAGGTTTTGTATGAATTTCAAGACCCTCTTCTAATATAAGTACCATAATAGTTTTTGTTATTACGTCTCCTTCCATGGATACTTTCTCTAATCCTTCATTCTTTAGCCATGAACGATGAATCATCATTAAGTGACACATCTGATAACAAGGATGACATAAAGTGAAAGGGGCAGGCTCATAGGCGGAGTTTGACATTTGCGCTTGGGGGGGCAAACCTTTTTTACTGACGTCAGTACACAGTCCCAACTATTGCGTGGGGTGCTACGGATCCAGAAGCAATAAAACCAGCGTTCACCGCACTGAGTATGACTTTTCCACATACGAACACAACTCGTCTCGTCATCCACGCCTCATGCACGCCTCATGCCCGCCGTACACACACACTCATATGGAAGGGGCGGTCTCTCCCCCCAACAACAGTGCATTACATCTGTAAAACTTATCATAACTGTGCACATCTTATTCTTATTTGATAACTACTATATCCCTTGGTTACTTGAACACGCTACAATATTATTAACCAGTGTCCTACTTAGTGCAGAAGTAGACGCCTTAAACGTCCCAGAAATTAGACGTTTTAAAAATCGCCGCATATGTTATTGTAATATAATAGTTGAATCACTTGTATGTAAAAAAAAGCGAGGGAACTTGTGTTCTTAACCTCATACGTCACACACACATCACACACACACTTGTCACAACATGCGACTGCTCAAAAATGAAATTATTTCAAACAAAACATGATATTATTCAGATTTGTATTGTAACAATCATTATATTACATCTATTAAAATATTGATATACGAAATATTTGTATTGGAACAGTTTTAGAAGTAGTAATGCTCTAACATATTTCAGCCACTAGGGGGGGCAATGCTATTCCTGTCTAAATCACTTGAACGCGCTGTCTTTAAACAACTCTCCTGTTATCTCAATCAGAACAACCTTCTGGATCCGCACCAGTCTGGTTTCAAGGCAGGTCACTCCACAGAAACTGCTCTCATTGCTGTCACGGAGGAACTGCACACTGCCAAAACTGCATCCCTCTCCTCTGTCATCATCCTGTTGGACCTGTCTGCTGCATTCGACACGGTGAATCATCAGATCCTCCTTCGCACTCTCCAAAAACTTGGAGTTTCAGGCTCTGCACTTTCCCTCCTCACCTCATACCTGAAAGACCGTACCTACAGGGTGACTTGGAGAGGGTCTGAGTCCGACCCTTGTCAATTAACTACGGGGGTCCCTCAGGGCTCTGTTCTTGGTCCCCTCCTCTTCTCCTTGTACACAAACTCGCTCGGATCAGTCATTAGCCCGCATGGTTTTTCTTACCACTGCTACGCTGACGACACCCAATTAATTCTGTCCTTTCCCCGCTCAGAGACCCAGGTTGTCGCGCGCATCTCTGCTTGTCTGGCTGACATCTCTCAGTGGATGTCTGCTCACCACCTCAAGCTCAACCTTGACAAGACTGAGCTGCTCTTCCTCCCGGGAAAATATTGTCCAACTCTTGACCTGACAATCAACATCGGCACCTCAGTTGTTTCCCCGACTCAGACTGCAAGGAATCTGGGTGTGACCCTAGATAACAACCTGTCCTTCACTGCAAACATCGCTGCTACAACCCGCTGCTGCAGATACACGCTTTACAACATCAGGAAGATACGTCCCCAGCTGACTCAGAAAGCGACTCAGGTTCTGGTCCAGGCTCTCGTCATCTCACGCCTAGACTACTGCAACTCCCTCCTGGCTGGTCTACCTGCATGTGCCATCCGACCTCTGCAGCTCATCCAGAATGCAGCGGCTCGTCTGGTCTTCAACCTTCCTAAATTCTCCCACACCACTCCGCTCCTCCGCTCCCTTCACTGGCTTCCGGTAACTGCTAGAATCCACTTCAAGACACTGGTACTTGCTTACCGTGCTGCGAATGGATCTGGCCCTTCCTACATCCAGGACATGGTTAAACCGTACACCCCAGCGCGTGCACTACGCTCTGCATCAGCCAAACGACTCGTTGCGCCCTCGCTGCGAGGGGGACCCAAGTTCCCATCGGCGAAAACACGTGGGTTTGCTATCCTGGCTCCAAGATGGTGGAATGAGCTCCCCATTGACATCAGGACGGCAGATAGCTTGCACATCTTCCGGCGCAAACTGAAAACTCATCTCTTTCGACTCCACTTCGAGCGTTAGAACTATTAACAAAGCACTTTTATACTAATAAAGGACTGGATTACCTAAAGCCAGTTGAGTAGCACTTGAAATGTTTGGCTCTATGAAACCTGATATACTTATATGATTCTGTTTTCTTCAAGGTTGTGTCTTCCTGGTCGAATGTACTTATTGTAAGTCGCTTTGGACAAAAGCGTCAGCTAAATGCAATGTAATGTAATGTAATCTCATTCTATGCACATTGTTTGTCTTATTCCCTTTTACCTGCACTATAGTGTAACTTGCACCATTTTATAGCACTTTCTTTCTTACTTATTTCCTTTATGTCTTGTATTTCATATGTTGCACGGTTTGAGGAGCCTGGTAATTAAGAATTTCAGAGCCAACTATTGATTTATCACAATCGAGCCTTTGAATCTTGATTTAAAAAATAAATAAAAATGGAGATCTAAATTGGTTGCAACACGTAATTTAAAATCCATATTGCCCATGGGAAATGAAGCCATTATTATTCTTCACAAACTCTACAGTGTGATTAATTTCCCACCAATGCGATTATCCATTCACAAGATAAAACAACCACAGAACATGCAGGATTCAAGCTTCACCCCAAAGACCCAGCAGCGCTTCTTTTTAAATGTCTTCACATCAAAAAACGTATGTTGGTTTTGAGGCGTGTGACCTACGTTCAAAATGGCTGTCTCTAAAAGGACATTATTTGCCTTCCTTTCATTTATATTATGTTATAAGGTTCTCTTTCCTGATAAGGTGGTATTTGTTTATGAAAGGTATGTGTTTGTAAGATTAGCTTGAATGTTATCTCACTGTTTTTATGCTAACACTGTGTCAGGGTGTGTGCGTGTTGAGTAATTATCCACATGTTGTTCTAAGGTCAGTTTGAGGATGTAAAGCTCACACACACCTACTTGAACATGCACACACATGCATACCGTGACACACCAACAGAGGGGAAACACACACCGGCAGTAACGCACACAAATTAAATGAGATGTGTGTTATTTAAGATGGAAAGCATGACAGAGTATATGATAATAGTTTAAGGTCTACAGTAAAGAAACTACTTTCTACTGTCACAGGCAGTGGCAGTGGATGAAAACATGGCGTGCGACTATGAGTTCAGCTCCTCTCACCTACCACTTCACCCTCATCGAGTGTGTGTGTGTGTGTGTGTGTGTGTGTGTGTGTGTGTGTGTGTTTGTGGCACGCAGGTAGACTCTCACCTCCATATATAGTCAGTTTGCGGGCACAGGGGGCGTAAAAGCTGTCAATCACAGCGGCCTGTAAAAGCCTCAGCTGTGTATCCTCGCCCACTGGGGTCATCATCGCTGACGGTGAGCGGACGCTGGAAGCAGGTTGCCATGGTTACCGTCTGTCAAGCAGGGACAAGTCAGGGTTTGGTACTGTAATCACAGGATTTGGTGACAGTTCAGGAAGACCTAAAACAGAGATGTTAGAACATAAAGAGGCAGACAAAAGTGATAAAAGATACAAGCATAGTCATGGATGGATCACTGAAGAAGATGACATGTGCCAATGAGTAAGAGAATCAAAGAGACCATAAAATGTATAGAGGGTTGAACAACATCTGCAAATAGACGACAAAGACACACACAACAGATATGAAAAAGAAACCACAAAGAGACACACATATCTATCTATACAAATGAAATACAAAGAGACACAAAATGACAACTAAAAATTACCACAATATCTACAAAGAAACCAAAAACGACTCTAAGAGACCTAACATTACTCAAAAGACAATACAAACAGACACAAAAAACGACGAAAAAGAGAAACATAACAAGTACCAGCAGTGCTGGTGAAGCGGCCAAACAGCTCGCTGCACCATCGCTGCGAGGGGGACCCAAGTTCCCATCAGCAAAAACACGTGGGTTTGCTATCCTGGCTCCAAGATGGTGGAATGAGCTCCCCATTGACATCAGGACAGCAGATAGCTTACACATCTTCCGGCGCAGACTGAAAACTCATCTCTTTCGACTCCACTTCGAGAGATAGCACTATTAACAAAGCACTTATATACTGATAAAGGACTGGCTTATCTAAAGCCAGTTGAGTAGCACTTGAAATGTTTGGCTCTATGAAACCTGATGTACTTATATGATTCTGTTTTCTTCAAGTTTGAATCTTCTTGGTCGAATGCACTTATTGTAAGTCGCTTTGGATAAAAGCGTCAGCTAAATGCAATGTAATGTAAAAAATACTCAAAATTAACATAAAAATACACAATGAAAAGAGAAATGTAAAGAGAAATGTAAGTGAAACAAAATGAGCATAAAAAGACATCAGCCAACTACAAATAGACACAAAATGACTACAAATATTCAATAAATTACACCAGAAAGTCACCAACCACTAAAAAGAGACACAAAACGACTACTTGATGGTGACACAAAATGACTACAGAAAAGGCTGAGGTAAAACTACAATAGTCAAAAATGAACTACCAATAAGACCAAAACAACTACAAAGCGGTAAACTGATAAATTGATTGTCTGTTTGTTGTTGATTGTCCACCATGTACAGCGACCTTGGGTCCCTTGAAAGGCGCTATATAAATATAATTTATTATTATTATTATTAAACAACTTTCAGTCTGTGTCTTGCTCATGTGTAGGAGGGGGGGGGGGGGGGGCACACAACAGATGTGCTCTTGGCTGCAATTCAGATCACATTAAGTAAGCGCTCTAGAATTCTTTGCTCAAGTCAGCATTTCTTATAATAGTTGGGGTCAGAATCCAAAATGTGTTGCATAATAAAAAGACTTAAAGGGCTGTGTGGAAGTGGGGTTGCTAGAGTGAGTGTATAAACTATGGTGGATCATGGACCTCTAGTTTGGAGGAACAGAAGCTAAGCAATGTCTGCCATGTTTATCTGCATTGAAGAGAAAAATCATATTGTATTAGAGGTCGTCAGCCTTCAGATGTACTTTTTCCAAAAAAATAATCACATATCAGCAGGTGATAAATATAAAACTCACATTTCTTCCATCCATTTTGCCTGCAAACACCAAAGAGCAACATTTAAACATGAGCATAAATCATTTAACCTTAAAGAAAACAATGACAAAACATATTTTATATTATTAATGTTTATTTTCAAGGTCAATGACAGACATCATCACATTGTACCATGTGTAGAACAATATTCTTACAATAATAAATACATAATACACCAGTAGAGAAATGACATACAGGCACTAATTACATTAAAGCAGACACTAGCTGTTTTTACACTATCATACAACAGTAGCTGAGCAGCACTCCTTTGCTGGGATGTTCTTTTGATCTTCTAAATTCTGAAGGTGTAATGGAAGATAATCAAGCAAAATAGAGAAGTTCAATGTATATTTAGAGCGTTTACACAGCTAGTGTAAATTACCAGGGATTCCCTGCCTATAAAAGGCAAATTCAAGTCTTTTTTTGTCATCAGCGATTATATAACACAGACGACATGTTTTCTACCTGCTTATTGCATACTGTATTGGAATTTCTATGAGTTTCAGTAGTGTTGATCCCTTAATTCAGGGCTCTTAAATGGATTCCGCAAGCCCTACGTTTTTAGCATCACTAAAAATATACATATAAAAATGCAGGCTAGAACAAGCTGTTGTGAAAACCAGCATTAACACTGAAGCCACAGCGGGTGTGGAACCGTATCATTCTGTATGTGGTGGTGTTGTTGTTGCACCACACTGTTGCTAAGTTGCACCACTCATGTGTGTAACACAGGTATGTGAGAACATCATTCATACAACTATTTTTCTATTATTATAGCATATTTATCTGTAAAGAAATGCACCACTGATCCACAATACGATTACTGTACTTTGATTGCAAATGCATTTTGATTAGACAGGTTGGATAAAAGATTATTATCATGCCTATGATGGTGATGGTTTTTACTGCCGCCAAAGAGGTTATGATTTCAGTTTGGTTTGTTTTTCTGGGTCAGGGAAACTTTTGTGAAACTTGATAGAAGGGTGAAAACATTAGCAAAGGAAAAAGGTAATTCCGTAACATTTTAGAGGTAGATACAAACCCTGAAATGGATACAACACATATAATTGTTTCCAATGGAAACGACCTAAACAGAAGTCTGTGCTTTCCGACTGCTCATGTGGTCTGTTTACAAGTGATAAATAATCTGCTCTAAAATGAATAGGTTCTTCCTTTGCCCACGCTATATCCCTTTCCACAGGTTTCATGGAAGTCAGGCCAGTAATGAATCCATAACATTGGTATAAAAAACAAACTCAACTGAGAAAATGACCTCCTTGGTGGATGTAACTACACATCTATATGGTTGAGTACAGACTTACAGACACCTATCACGCGTAATAGAAGCCATGCATGAATAAAGTGCTCCGTTGCAAACTTGCAACTGTGCCCCGGTCAGAAATCAGTGAAGATGTGAGGCTAATGGAAAGAGAGCCATTTAAAGAACAACCATCAGGAGTGAGTAACACTGCAGGATTTACATTGAACACAAGTAAACAAGTGAATGATGCAAGCATGGCTCTCTGTAATGAGCTTAGAGGAGAAATGTCCTGGTGGTGTAACAGCATGGCTTTGCAATATTTAAAAATGGCGCCCCCATCAGGCAACCTCCAGAATCGTCCTCCACTGGACTGCTAGACAAAGACACTAACTCACTGTAATAAAATAAAACCTGACACATACAGTAACATACACTGTTGTGACAACACACACACCCACTCAATATATACACACACACATACATTTACTATCTGACATAAAAAAGATAACAGATAATACACCTCTAACAGATAGTTGTTCCTGTTTTACAGTATTTACAACGCAGTTACATATGCAGCATTATACAGTGGAGTACAGTGTGTGTGTGTGTGTGTGTGTGTGTGTGTGTGTGTGTGTGTGTGTGTGTGTGTGTGTGAGTGTGAGTGTTTTTGTGTGTGTTTATTTGTGTTCCTCAGACCTCCACTGCACGGTCAGAGCCCAAACCCTGAGCCTGCAGAGCCTCCTCCCTCTTCATCTTGGGCTTCTCTGTCCGAGTGTGCCACACCAACACCTGCAAAACACACAAGAAATTCATACAAAATCCTACTTATAGTTGTGTCAATTTTAGGATAACATTAGTGGCTGTCCTTGTAGTGTGATTTAGATCACTAAACATTTGTATTTATTAGATCAAAACCCCCAAAAGTCTGGTAAAGTAATATCTTTGTGGTTATAGGGGATGTACTAGGATCAGGGTTGGGTTGTAACGGAATACATGTAACGGTGATCAGAATACAAAAATCAAGTAACTGTATTCAGCTCGCGTTACATTTGAAAAACGAGTAATCTGATTACAGTTACTTTGGTAAACCTGAAGTGAATACATTTTGGATTACTTATTGGAATTATTGGTGGAAAGATTTCCTCACAACATTTAATATTCATTACTAAAGGTACAGCCGAATCATCACAGCGCACAAAACGGCGCAGATGGACCAAAAAGGGGAGCGTTTGAAAAAAATGTGCGGGTCCGCTCAGTGAAACAATAACAACGTAACATGGAGGAACAAAAGTCTGCATTTAAATCGTGTGTGTGTGTGTAGAGGTGTGGTTAAACACATCAGCCACACCGCTCTTTAGCCTTTCTAATGATTCTGAAGGTAAACACAGTGAAGGCGGTGCGTGAAAGGCGGTGCGTGAAAGGCGGTGCGTGAAAGGCACTGCGCACTCGTCTTCTCAGAGGCTGAGTTAACCCTCCCGCTGCCTCCTGGTGCTGCAGAGATTTCATGAAGTGAAGGAGGTTTTCCTTCTATAAAACAGCTGCGGGCAGCAAATACTGTGAGAGTCACAGACATGAATACATAGATCAAGGCAGACTGGTGCACACACTCTCCTGTTTTGCCAATCCGGTGCTTAAACAAATATAGCTCTACACCCCTGGCCGTAATGTCCTTAAAATGAAGTCCGAGTTCGACATTTTAATTCATGTCCTGCCAACACTGGCAGGACAGAAGGCGACACGCCAGTTCAAAGCCGTGTCCCTCACTCCTCACATCCCAAGCTGCATCCCCAAAAAGTGTATTATGTTGTTACATCGTTTCAGATGTGATGTTTCAGTTGTGCTCTTGATACGCCATTAAAACAGTAAAAACACATTCAGTTTCCTTTTGCTTTTTGTGTCTCCTGTACACCAAAACATACATCTGTGATGGAAAAAGAAAGTAATCTAAAAGTAATCTGATCACGTTACTTTTTTAAAACACGTAACTGTAACTGTATTCGGATTACTTTCAGAGCCATGTATTCAGTAATCAGTAACTGATTACATTTACAAAGTAACCCTCCCAACCCTGACTAGGATCACTAATATAAAGCCTCAAACTGCTACAGCACATACGGATGGACATACAATTGAAATAAATGTCATCCTCTTTGTAGTGTCCATGTTGTTTCTATATTCTGACTTGAGCTCCTTATCTCTCCAACACACACATAACACACTCGTACTTTAGAGCAGTTGTCTGCTTTGGGCTCCAGCTCGTCCATGGTGACCAGTCCCTGTAGGAAGCTGCTCTCCAGGAAGCCCATCGGTGCTTCTCCGTCGAAACAGGACTCGGGATTGGCCAGGACCAGTTTGAGGGACACGGCGAAGCCCGCCATGTCCATCGGGAAGGGACGACTGGGACGCCAGCCGGTGTGGAAGCGCACCACCTTCAGAGAATCATCAAGAGCACAAATATAATATTCTGTAAAGGTAGTCATTTTCACACAAACTGTTTTTTGTACATTTGTCAGTAAATTCATGGTTTTCTTTAAAGAAGCAGAACACATTGTGATCATTATTTATCTTAGTGTGAATCCACAACATGAAAAGCACCGACCTTTCCTCCCTCGATCACGGGCCTCTCATATTTCATCCCTCCAACCAGCCCCACCGGCCACACGGACACTCGCTCGGTACTCCTCATCTGAAGAAACACAAGAGGAACTTTAATACTGGCACATCGATACGATACGATATACTTTATTGTCCCCGTTAGGAAATGTGTTCTGGACTCCGTCCTGCAGTTCAGCATACATGTACATATACAAACATAGTGGACATTAAGAGACATACACATATCATCAGTCATACACCGTTTGAACAAACACAATACACAGACGCACATACTGACAATGGCGACCTATTGCACTACCCTCATGGCCAACATAACAAATATTGAAAAACCAGACGCTCCCTCCAGCAGATTCTTTAAACATTGGCAACAAACCAAATCAGTTGAGGATCATCAAATTAAACATGGTCCAGCACCCACCTCTTCAAATATCTGCAGGCTGTATGTGTTATCGTCGTCGGCGAAGTAGACCACTCCCTGCTGGTTGTCTCCTCCCGGTTGAGCCCTTCTGTCCTCTCTGAGCCACCGTAGCCCCTCGTTCCTCTGCTCCACTCCACGAGGCTTCAGCCAGCTGGGGTCATTCTGAGGGGGACGGATTCAAAACACTTGTTTGTTCATCATGCCTAAATCAGGAAAAAATACCAAATTGCCAATATGTGTGTTTTAATTCACACTGTTGCGATTTCGTCTCCACCCACCTCCTGCAGTTTGCGGTCCTTGGCGGTGGGCATGTGGAGGTGTGTGTAGGTCAAGCCACTCTTCACCAGGAGGTCGGACACCAGCGGCGTCTTGTGCGGCGAGTCCTCCACCACGATCCAGTGCAGCTGAGGAACATGGAGGAAGGTCTGCGACAGGCGCGTCAGCTCGGCCTTCTGCACCAGCCTGCATAGAAATCAGAGAAGAGGAGTGTTAGTGTGGAAAAGAGAAACAGACAGTAATAGAAGAGGGTGGAGAGGACCTTAATGGTGAGGAGGTAAGGACACCCGGCTACCTTGCGTATGTTGGGGTGATGACAAAGATGGTGGGATTAGTTATAGGTTTCTGTGGTTTCTTGGTAGCCTCCGAGTTCCTCATTTGTTCCTGAAGACGGTGCAGCTCTCCCCGCAGCCGTGATATGGTACGGTCTTTAGGCAAGTCGTGCTCTGAGCAGTCGCAGCGCTGACCTGCAAAGAGTCAGTCACAACAGAAAAGAAAGTTAAAGAACAAAAGTAAAACAGGATTTGTTTTTGCGTTGTCATCTTGGTAATGGAATAACTGCATTATATTTGAGTATTTTTGTCCTTTTTACTAAATATGTTACTTGTGATGATTAAGATAGTCTTCTTAAACCTTTATTAATGGGGAATCAATCTATAAATCAATCCTGGACATAGCCTATAAAAGTCTTGAGTTCACAGCAGACATTTTTACATGTTATTGTAGGAAAAGCAAATGTGTTTTTAATGAAATGAATGCCCTGGTGTTGTGCATACTGGCTTGAATACTGCTATAGGGCACTTTATAGTAGTGATCCATCCACTGTTTTGACAATCTCAAAAATGAAGTTAAAAAAAGGTCAATTGATGCCCCGGCCACACGAGGACGAAAACGGCTAAACGCATAGGATTAACACAAACGCAATCACAAACAAGCTTCCGTCCACACGCAATAGTCATCCGGATAGTGTCTGTCCACACGAGACCGCTCCGTTTAGCTCCAACCGCTGGAGAAGCTGCAGTACATATGCAGGAGCCTGTACGTGGCGCTGTAACTTCCTCCACAAAAGCAGCGAAGAAGCATGGTTGTCATGGTTGCCCTTCTGTTTATTCTCCGCGGTGGGGGCCGAGGGAACCGGGCAGAGTTTTTCGCCAGTCAACGTGTATTAAAGTTTAAATCTTCCGACAAAATTATAAAAGTGCCGGTCAAAGGTCTTCTTTGTTATTTATTGAGCTTTAAAACAAATGAATAACGAATCTATATATTATAATAATAAAATACACGGAGCCTCTCTTTTCCTCCCTCTCTTTGGACAGCGCCAGTGTCTGTTTCATGCAGCAGCTGATCCAGTAATGAGTGACCCGGCCGACAGTAAAAACAAACATATTTATAACTAGTTTAGGTAGTTTGAGAGGTAATTAAAATAGCTAAGGGTGATGATCGGACTTGAAGTGTGTGTTTTACTCCGTTCACCGCCACATCACAGCGGGAGGAGCTGCAGGTGAGCAGAGCTGCGTGTCTCCGTCCTGTCAGATTAGACTTCACTCGCGTTTAGGTCCATATCGAGAGAAAGATAAATAATCTGAATTCAGTGTGCAGTTTACTTTGACGCGGGGGTGAGCAGCAGAGGTGGGGAGAGGCGGGGCTATTGCCTCATCATTATCAGAAAATGATCGTATAGGGCGTACACACGGAGCCGTTGGACCCCCCAGAGCGTTGCGTATGCCGTTCTATCCACCTTGGGACCCGTTATCGTTTACGCAGTCGTTTAGTGCCGTATTCGGTCGTCCTCCTGTGGCCGAACGGTCTATATGACACTAAACAGTAACGCAAACGACCGTTTTCGTCCTCGTGTGGCCGGGGCATGAGACTTCTTTTGAACACTTACCAAGCTGCATCAGAGCATAGACAAGGCCAAGCAGCGAGACCATGAAGTAGAGCACAAACACTGTCTTCAGCTTCAGCTTCATCCTTGTTGCCATGGTGCCCTGATCAGCTGAAAGGATGACAATACAATGATAGTCAACTTTATTGGTAAAGCACCTTTCATACAATTATAGCAGCAGAATTCACAATAACTGAAAATAGGCATAGATAGAATGAACTTGAAAACAGTGATGGAAAATAAAACAGACTTTATTATAGTAAAAGAATAAGATACAATTAAAAAAATATAAAAATATGAATTGAGAAACGCTGAAATGTAATAGACAACAAAAGATGGAAATACAAAAACAGTAAATACAAAATAAAGTATATGAGACATTAAAAACATTACTACGTCGAGGCAGTGGAGATTGTAACTGAATATTTTAAGGTGTTCAGGTGTTTTAAAACTTTCCAAATTTCAGATAGCATTCTCCTCCATTATTAGCCTTAAATATAAAATGTCCAGCTCTAAAATGTAAAAGCTGAGGAGGTTTTTATACGCTGTTTCTAAGGTCGAAAAGATGCTTGATGGTGAACCAGTGTTAGCTAAACTGTTAGCCTGTCATTTTGCTTGGACAGAAAACAGCTCGACTGTCATGTTTACGCACTTACCAGAGGCGGGAAAACGTGGAAGACAGAGTTGAGTTATGAGATTAAAAGTTTATGTCATCTTGGAGAGGTGAGCATCCACTCATTCGGCTACAGCTACATTAGCGCGGACATTTCTATTGCAGTAATGTACCAACAACTTCCGGTTTCAGTGCAACACAGTAAGGAGTCCCCCCATAAGGGGAGCTCATACAATCACAAGTAGTTCCACATTAAGCCTGCAAAATAGCAATACAAAATGTATTTTGACTTAAATTATTATTTTATGTGGCTGCTAATTATTCCGAAACAAAAATAGTTGAATAAAGACTACACATATTGAATCAATAGCCCAGAATCTGAAAGCCCTTACTCCTAGCTAGGCCCCGAACATGTTATGTCATGGCTGCCAGTCTTAATAGTTCCAGACCCTATTTACATGTTGCTCAATTTACCAGATACCATATTACATCTTGGGTAATCCATATAGTATGGCTTTGTATGTCTCCTTCAGATATATTCTGCATTTCGGTTAATAATTAACTCTAATAGCTCTTCTCTTAACTGTTTAATGAGCAAAAGTTGTCCATGGAGTCAATAGCATGTCTCTTGTAAAAATAAGCTACTAATTCCTTAGAATAATGCATGAAAACAGTAAAAGTTGCTACTGTGTTAGTATATTTCTGAAAATACATTTGTTTTTAATAAAGATGAAAGTGTACAGACAATGAAAAAACAAAAGGGGCATCTCGTGAAAAGTCAAACAACTTTCCTTTATTTGTAACATACAAATAAAACACTGACAAGGCAGAATGACTTAGTTTTCCCTTTCATTGTCGTTTATGGACAGGACTGTAACGCTCACTCTCAAACATGGAGTCTTACTTTTTAACATGTTTAAAAAGTGTTTTACGTGTAAAAGGCAAGAAATGAATATGAAGATGGATCCACAACAGCTTATATACACACAGACACAGAGAAAAAACAGAAGGACCTGGGATTTTGTGAGGGTATGTAACCATTTTCTAAAATAAAAATACTCACTGACTTAAAATAAACTGGTTAAGTTCAGGCTCATTTTCCTACTTAAGATATTTTGACTTTAGTTGAACCTTTTTTTTTTCTTCTTTTTTTTTTTAAAAGACAGCCCACCCTATCTGGATTTAATGTTACTGAGCACTGATCGACAGTCAGTTCAAACTTTTTTGTCATTCACTTTCACATTTCCAAGGCATTTCAGCTTTATCCTTTCACTGTAACACATCATTAAACTCCTTAAAATTGTGTTATCACATTCTTCGGATCAGTTTCTTTAAATACTATGGCATGAAACACAAAGAAAAACTGACTCAAGATCAGAGCTGTGGCAAATCACATCCAGCGAATCTGCGGCTGTTAAATAAAACAGATGAGGTTCCATTACGTTTGATTAACCTGAGAGAGACTGTCAGTCGGTTGATTCACTAGCACTATGTACACCATCCTCTTTTTTGTAACCCATGCAGTAAAAAAAATGACTTTATCAGAAGGTAGTCTAAAACAAGCAATATGTTGTTTAATCATTTTTGTTGTTCATGATAAAAACAAGCATGACACACCAATATGTCGTAGTCTGGGAACAACTCGAAACGGAAAATATTTCAGTATCTAAATTTAAGAAAGTGTCCGTTAACTTCACATTTCAGTCTCCCCTGCTTCACACTTTCACCAGGCATTAATCGATAAGAAATCTCAAGTTGAGCCTTGATATGACCCGTTTTAAAAAAGCTTCTCAAAAACTTACCATTTGAAGCCCTTCACACAGCCGGACTAGATAGATCTTTACACCCACAGTAGTGTTAAGATGTACATTTGTACAACTCCAGCCCACAAGTCAAATCTGACTAGTCATGGAATTAAATAGTTTAGTGATGGTTTCTAGATGGGGCTTAAAACTCAGCCGACCAGTATTTAAAACTGTCCAAAAATACCCTGACTGCTTTGTAAACAGATATGAAATCAAACAGATAGAAGCCTTCCTAGATGAACTGCCTATTTGATATCTGAAATCAATAAAGAATCTGAGCAAAAACATTCATTTGCAAATCCAGCATGGACATTTTTAGAGTTGAATCTAGAAAGTAATGGTCAGATTGATCGATAATGGAAACAATTCCACGCCTTAACTTTATACATTTCACACAATTGCTCCAATCTCATTCTTCTAACATGCACTGATGTGAATGGAAGATTTGTAGGAAATATTAAAGAAATGCTAACGACACACTCACAGAAGCAGCATTGCTGTTGATTTATCATGATTACTAACTATTTTAAATGCCGTCATACATACTGATGACAGCGGGCTGGGAAACAGGTGATGACTGAGGAGAAGAAGAGGAATAATGGCCGTTAAAAACTCTTTCAGTGTTCTGAAATTAATTCTATGAGCCAATCTTTGACCCTAACAGCTTCAGAGGCCACGTTAGGAAACGGTGACTTCTACCAATCCTCATCCATGTAAATCAATATGATTTGCTCATGCTAACAAAATATTTAAGAGAAGGGATGGAGGACGGTTTTAGTATTATTTTTTTAATACGGCTAAAAAGGTAGCGTCAACGTCAACTTGTTTATCATCAACACCTCTAGGAAACAGAGTGAACGAAGGGGCGAGCTGGAGTGATGCAAAGTGGAGATTAAAGCAATGAGAACGGAGGCGGAAACATCGTAAAGAAGGAAGGAATTTACAGAAGTGAAGCACAGGACAACACATGGTGGTAAAAGAAAACTCAAAATGAGAGCGATGTCTTGAGCAAAGCAAGTTGAACATCTGAATGAGCATACTGGGATGATATTTGGGATTATTGGGAAGAATGGAATGAAAATGAAGGAAAGGGCAATTTGAGATATTGTGGCATAAATTAAAAAAATTATTAAAAGCATTAACTGAATGGAGAAGCTGAGTGGTGCTAAAAGTGTATTTGTATCTGGTGTAATAGTGGGCAGTTTGCTGCTAGCTGCAGTTCTTTGTTACCTAAACAGATGGTTTACAGTAAAGCATTGTAGATCAACGGTTTTTCTGGGACTCAAATGAGAGCACATCCAGCCTAATCCTTGGACCCTGGTTCAGTGAAAGAAGCCTGTAGGGGTCCCAAATAAATCCTGGGCTGTATAACAGAAACTGACCAACTCTGTATCTGCTTGAAATTCAAGTTTGTTTGCGTGTGGACATGATTTGTTTAGAAAAATGTACTGTAAGATCGGTTTCTGTAATACAGCCTTAGGCCAGAGTTTAAGTAACACTGCAAAATGATTGAAGACAGTACAGCACGTGAGGAGGTGAGGATGGGATTCATAGATTTGTTCGTGATTTGGAACTACTAGTTGTCATTAACTGGGAGAGAATGAGAAAAGCTTGGACTTTAAACCAAGAATAAGAAGGAGAGAAAGGAGCTATGTGTGAAAGCTCACACTGCATACTCCTTTAGTAGCAGGAATACACAACAACAACAACAACATCTCAATCCATAATGCGACAACAATATCTGAAGCCAGACATTGCACCATCGGTTCGTTTTTAACAAACTGAAAACGCTCGCAGAGTAGCAGCTCGAGCTTTCACACACAGCCAATGAAAGTTGCTGGCTTTTAACCAATCGGAGAGAAGGATGGAGCTGATGCGGGATCAGTGGCAGCAGCCCCCGCAGTGCCCGCCCCCGTGGGTGTGTCCCGCCACGGCCTCGCCGTGTTTGGTCCGCCGGCTGAGGATCTCGTAAGAGCAGTCGTCGCCGCAGCAACCGGACATGCTCGGCGAAGTCTCGTCCATATCAAACCTGAATGGGTGGAGTGACAGAGGGGGTCATAAAAGTCCATTTATGAACACATATGGCAGAAAAAGCTGAAGCATACACAATGGGGACACAACGCCATTATCTGCAAACAAAATACATTTAAATAAGAGATTCCCCCGAGTTTTAAAACATTTAGGTATTAGTGAGATATTATACCTTTAACTACAACTAATTCTCACTCACTACCTACAAATAACATTGACTGACTTCATGTTGAACTTTTAACAGTGGGATTAAAGAAGCCTGTAGAATAATGAGCTGTTGAGTAACACTCCTACTCCAACACTGTTGGCAAATATGTTTTAAATAAGGAGAACAATTCAGGTCTTTCTATTATTTTCTATTTTTCCATCTTTTAAAAAACAAGCCTGTGTACTCACTGTAAAGCTTCTCTGAAGAACTGGTATGCTCCATGGTTGTGTTTGAAAACTGTCAACATCACTTTCTTCATCTGTGTACTGGAGGGAGAGAAAGAGGAAACATATTTACCTTTGGTGTAACTTAACTAAAGCTGTGTTTGCATTCAGTTTTGCTCACAAACGCACATTGTCTATGACTAAGAGGTTTAACGACATGTTTTAAAGCATTTCCTTCCTCATACAACATTGGCAAAGCTCCTGACTGAAAATGCTAAAAATACAACTACTGAGACAGATTTAACAATAATAATAATAATAATAATAATAATAATAATAATACATGGGACTTATATAGCGCTTTTCTGGAAACTCAAAGATGCTTAATTTAATACAGATTTAATACACAAAACATCTGCATTTCACACATCATGACTTTAACTATAATGGCGGCAGTTGATTTTACCTGTTAGCGATGAGCTGTAGTATCTGGATGAGGAACTTTCCGAGTCCTTTTCTCCGCACTCTGCTCTCTAACTGCACCTCGTAGCTGGAGAGGAGGCACAAAAAGTTAGACCACAGTGAGCATATGGTAAAAAAGGTGAGAGTCCAGAAGTTAAAATAAATCCACTTTGAAACGTACCAATATAAAACCTCCTCCCCACACTCCACGTCGAATCGGAAGTGAGAGAAGGCCACGGGGGCGGAGTCTCCGTCGCGGGCCAGGAGGTACCACGCCCTCTCGTCGTTCATCTCATCCCTCTTTTCCCGCTCCTTCCAGCCCCACTCGCTCTGCTCGTACCTGCAGAAGTATAGCAAAAGAAAATGGGTCAGCTCAAAATGAAGTAGCCTGGAACTGTAATTTGGCATTTCCCCCCCATCATTAGGCTGCCCTGAAAGGACACGATTTCTAAATGGAATACATTTAGTTTCAACTTACAGAGTGCCATTTGCTAAATTGAATACGGCTCTGGCACAGAGAGATTAATTCAATTTCTCTGCCTCCATCTTAAATGTGTCTGCATTACA